>NC_133133.1:3205522-3517445 GCF_048418815.1 Hemitrygon akajei
AAACTGTTGGTTCAAGAGAAATTAAAAAAAGACTCTTAGATCCAGCTTCCTCTTAAGCAGGAACTGGATTTATTTTATTTTTATTCATTTAGAGGTACAACACAGGACAGGCCCTTCTGGCCCTCTGAGCCCCACCGCCGAGAAACCCTCTGATTTAACCCTCGCCTCATCACAGGACAATTTACAATCACCTACTATCCCGCTCATCTTTGGACTGTGGGAGGAAACCCAAACACTCACAGGAAGGATGTACAATCGTTCTTCAAGAGAACCCCGGAATTGAACTCTGAACTCTCACACTGTGGATAGTTGTGATAACAGGATAAGATCTGAGAGAAATGTGGATCTGTGATGGATTGGAAATTTATGCAGGGAACAACTGCTCTGTTTTTGTTTAACCATTTACCTCATCTGCCAGAAGTTATTCTGTTCATAATTTATTTTCACAGCTTTCCCAGCATTTTCCAAAGTCCAAGAGCTTTGTGTTCAGAATGCAGGGTACCTGCGATAGCCTCGATAACAGGAGGTTAAAAACAGAGCTTGCAGCTTGGTGAGTCTTCGTTAAGATTTTCACATCAAGATTCAAGAGTTTGAAATGTTATTTCCAACACAGAAGTTTAAAGGAGAACTAAATAATTATCACTCTGAAGCTGATGCAGCACAAAAAACAAAGATAACAAACACAATAATAAAAACTGCATTGTGTGCAGTTTTGGTCCCCTAATCTGAGGAAAGACATTCTTGCCATAGAGGGAGTACAGAGAAGGTTCACCAGATTGATTCCTGGGATGGCAGGACTTTCATATGAAGAAAGACTGGATCGACTATGTTTATACTCGCTGGAATTTAGAAGATTGAGGGGGGATCTTATTGAAACGTATAAAATTCTAAAGGGATTGGACAGACTAGATGCAGGAAGATTGTTTCTGATGTTGGGGGAGTCCAGAACGAGGGGTCACAGTTTAAGGATAAAGGGGAAGCCTTTTAGGACGGAGATGAGGAAAAACTTCTTCACACAGAGAGTGGTGAATCTGTGGAATTCTCTGCCACAGGAAACAGTTGAGGCCGGTTCACTGGCTATATTTAAGAGGAAGTTAGATATGACCCTTGTGGCTAAAGGGATTAGGGAGTATGGAGAGAAAACAGGTACAGGGTTCTGAGTTGGATGATCAGCCATGATCATACTGAATGGCGGTGCAGGCTTGAAGGGCCGAATGGCCTACTCCTGCACCTATTTTCTATGTTTCTATGTAAAAAAACACAATAAATATAAATGCCTAAGATACCCCACCACCCATTTCCCTATCTGTGGGTATAAAAGTAGCTGACCATAAGTCAATACCTTTTTCCTAATCTTCCATTTTTGTCTCTTTGTCCTTAAGCCTTTTGCTACTTGTTTCTGCTTCTGTTCTCTTCTATCAATGCTTAAGAAAACAATCATGAAGCAAAATGTTTTGTGCCTCTTTCCTGACTTCTGAAAGAACTTTGGATCAAAACATTAGAATCCAACATTCCCAATATCTTTCTTCAAATCAAGTCCAAGTCAAGTCAAAAAGAGTTTATTATCAAAGTACATATATCAGAATCAGGTTTATTATCACCGGCATGTGATGTGAAATTTGTTAACTTAGCAGCAGCAGTTCAATGCAATACATAATCTAGAAGAAAAAAAACAAAATAAAATAATAATAATAATGATAAATAAATAAATAAATCAACTACAGTATACGTATATTGAATAGATTAAAACTCATGCAAAAACAGAAATACTATATATTAAAAAAGTGAGGTAGCGTCCAAGGGTTCAATGTCCATTTAGGAATCGGATGGTAGAGGGGAAGAAGCTGTTCCTGAATCACTGAGTGTGTGCCTTCAGGCTTCTGTACCTCCTACCTGATGGTAACAGTGAGAAAAGGGCATGCCCTGGGTGCTGGAGGTCCTTAATAATGGATGTTGCCTTTCTGAAACACTGCTCCTTGAAGATGTCCTGGGTACTTGGTAGGCTAGTACCCAAGATGAAGCTGACTAGATTAGGGTCATCATATACAGCTATGAGATTTATTTTCCTGCAGGCATTCACAGTAGATACAAGAAAACACAATAGATTCAATGAAAAATTATACACAAAGACTGACAAACAATCAACGCGCAGAAGTAGAGAAATTGTGCAAATACAAAAGAAAACATTTTACGACCACTAGGGGCATTTTATACTGCTGTATGCATATTAGAACAAAACAACCAGATAATTAATTGTTAAACTGTAAAGAAAGTAACAATTAAACAGTTCAATTTAAGGATTAAACTGTCTGATCCGGCAGGAGGTAGCTGAGAGTAACAACAGCAAACCAGATCTGTGGAAATTAAACAACATTGTTTATTCTCCTCACGGAAGGAGAATCATCAGAGACACGCAATGTGTACAGTTGTGGTTGGCCCATTCTGCTAAGGGTATGGAGACTGTGGAGCGGGTGCAGAAGAGGGTCACCAGGATGCTGGCTGGATTAGAGGGTGTGTGCTATAAAGAGAGGTCGGACAAACTTGGGTTGTTTTCTCCAGACAGTCAGAGGCTGAGTGGACAACTGATAGAGATTTACATAGTTATGAGAGACATAGATAATCTAGCCAGAGTCTTTTTCCCAGTGTAGAAATATCATATATTAGAGGACATGCATTTAAGATGAGAGTGGGAAAGCTTAAAGAGGATGCGCAGAACTAATCTTTTAGACAGATTCTCTTTTAGAGAGATTCTCTTTTAAACGGACTCTCTTTTAGAGAGTAGCAGGTGACTGAAACATGCTGGCAGGAGTGGTGATAGAAGGAGATATGACAGAGGTGTTTAAGAGACTTTTAGACACATGAATATTTTATTCTTTTATTTTTATTATATTTATTTAGAGATATAACACAGTTACAGAACCTTCTGTCCCAACGCCACCCAATTTCACCCAGCATCTTTGGACAGTGGGAGGAAACAAGAACACCTGGAGGAAATCCATGCAGACATACGAACTGCTTGCAGAATTGAATCGAGATTATTGACACTGCAATCGTGTAACCGGCATGCTACCGCTCTGTCTGAGTATGCAGATTTTAGAGGCCATATGGATCATGAACAGGTAGAAGAAATTTAATGTTAGATCCGACTGCTTAATTCTTCGATTAGATGTTTAATTGTTACTTTCTTTGCACTTGACAATTTATTGTCTGCTTGTAGTTCAAATGTACAAGGAATTGCCTGGTATCACAAACACAAGAAAATCTGCAGATGCTGGAAATCCAAGCAGCACACTCAAAATGCTGGAGGAACTCAGCAGATCAGGCAACATGCATCGAAAAGAGTAAACAGTCAACGTTTTGGGTTGAGATCCTTCATCACAAGTCCAGCATTTTGTATGAATTGCCTAGTATGCCTCCTAGTGATCATAGTGTGTATATGCAATTGTTCAATGCATCCCCTAGTGGCTATATTGGTCTGATTCTGGAAGCTTCTCTTGGTAGTCCATTATTTGAATAGATAGTATCTCACTGATTAACTCTTAACCAAAAATTTGAAAGGAATTTTCCTTATCTATGGGTATAAAAGAACTGTACCACACAATCAGCACCATCTTAGCTTATTTTAGCTTTTGACTCATCCTTTCTTCAATTAGTACACCTCCACCAGTCCATTTTCAACTCTAATTTTGTCCTATTAACACTTTATAAACCAGTTGTAAAGCAACAATTCAAGGGTCTGTTCCTGTACGATACCGTTCTGTATTCTGTGTTCTAGAAGATGATTATGGGAGCTGATCAAGCACAGAGGGAGAGAGAAAAACATGTGTCTGGGGGTAGGAACTCTTGGCCAAAGGCACCTTCAGATGAGAGCCAGGTTGTGGAGCTATGATGTCAGGGACCCTCGCTCACATGGGTCTGCTCCTGCCAGTCCCCTCCCAGCCAAGAGGATTCACCTGCCGCTCATTCCAGACTCATCACCTGCAACCTATTTAACCCCAGTTTGCATCTATCATCCTTGTTCACTCATTGAACCAGCCGGCCTCAACCAGTTGCCCGAGCTTTCACTCTCCCTGTCTGAAGTTTACCTTGTTGCCTGTGGTGTTTAATTTCTGTTCTCTCTTGTTTTGTGGCCCCTTGTGGCTCATTATTTTGCGGACTATTATTAAAGTTATCATTCAGCCCTGAATCATCTCCATTGCTCTGATTTTGGATCCATCCTCCTTCCTCCGAGGGGACTGGGTGTGCTCCTCATTCTGTGGTGGTTCTGGGCTCAGTAAGCAAGTGTGCTAATGGAAGACTCTCATCGAGGGATCGGCAGCGGAAAGGGGGAGCAGTTTCAAATTCCTGACTGTCAACATCTCTGAAGATCTATCCTGGGCCCAATCATGAAGAGGGTGTGCCACAAGCTATATTTTGTTAAGCACTTGAGGAGATATGGTAGGTCACCAAATACTTTATGCATTCTGACTGGACGCATCACCATCTGGAATGGAGGTACCAAGCTGCAGAGAACTGCAGACTCAGCCAGCTCCATCACAGGCACAACCCTCCTCACCACAGAGGACATCTTCAAACGGTGATACCTCACAGGCACAACCCTCCTCACCACAGAGGAAATCTTCGAATGGTGATACCTCACAGGCACAACCCTCCTCACCATGGAGGACATCTTCTCAAGAAAGCAGCATCCATCATGAAGGATCCCCACCATCCAGGACATGCTCTCTTGTCATTATCATCAGGGAAGAGGTCCAGGAGCCTGAAGACACACACTCAATATTTCAGCAACAGCTTCTGCTCCTCTGCCATCAGATTTCTGAATGGTCCACAAACTCATAAACACTTCCTCACTACTTTTACACCAGTTGTTTATTTTTAAAAATATCTTCTTATCACAATTTAGAGTAATCTTTCTATTTTGTATGGCACTGCAGCAAAGCAACAAATTTCATGACATACCGTATGTCAGTGATAATAAACAAGATTCTGAACTGGAAATATTCAGGCTTTTTCTCTCTGTGCAGATGCTGCCTAACATGCAGACAACTTCCAGCAGCATTTACGGTTTAGTTCTGTCCAGCTGGAGTTTCAACGCTCAGATCACTGTATTATTTGGCAACATTATTCAAGGGATAGTGTTCCAGGGTGGAGATATGTCTCTACCAAAGGAAGTGTAAGCGATTCTTCCCTCCACTAGCCTGCTGGTCACTATTGAGCGACGTATAGCACCTGCTTAGCCCCCTCCCCTCCCCTTCAGAATCAGGTGATCCACTGGGAGCAGGTGGTGGATGGTCATTTGAGCAAGTTGTATCGCAAGTCCTGGTTATGCGACCACTGACACCAGGTAGCCAATCTCTGAAGAGTACTGATAATGGCTGGGGTCACCCATTTTGTAAGGACACTGCCCAGAAGAAGGCAATGGCAAACCACTTCTGAAGAAAAAATTGCCAGGAACAATCATGGTCAAGACCATGATCACTCACTTCATATGACACGGCACATAATGATGATGTCATACGAGATGACGATGCCAATGCCGATTCAAGGAATATGGACAAGGACGTGCATTTCAAAGAGCTGTGAGGGACAAGATCTTTACAGAGAGGGGCAAAGTGCTGGGATGTGATTCCTGGGATCATTGTAGAGACACGTGAATCAGAGGAAAATGGAAGGATATGGACATTGTGTAGGCATAAGAGAGCAGTTTAATTGCTTTGGCACAATATTCTGGGCCGAAGGGCCTATTCCTGTGCTGAACTGTTCTACTGTTTTATGAAAGTAGAAGTGGTAGAGGCAGGTTCGATACTGTCATTTAAAGTAAAATTGGATAGGTATATGGACAGGAAAGGAATGGAGGGTTACGGGCTGAGTGCGGGTCAGTGGGACTAGGTGAGAGTAAGCGTTCGGCACGAATTAGAAGGGCCGAGATGGCCTGTTTCTGTGTTGTAATTGTTATATGGTTATAAGTTCAAGAGCCTTGAGGTAATGTTACAGTTATATAAGACCTTGGTCAGTTCCCACTTGGAGTACTGTGTTCGGTTCTGGTCACCTCACTACAGGAAGGATGTGGATACTATAGAGAGACTGCAGAGGAGATTTACAAGGATGTTGCCTGGATTGGACAGTGTACCTTATGAGAATAGATTGAGTGAATTTGGCCTTTTCTCCTTGGAGCGACGGAGGATGAGAGGTGATCTGAAAGAGGTGTATAAGATGATGAGGGACATTGATCGTGTGGATAGTCAGAGGCTTTTTCCCTGGGCTGAAATGGCTAATAAGAGCAGGCATAGTCTTAAGGTTCCTGGAAATAGGTACTGTGGTGATATTGGGGGTATGTTTTTCACACAGAGTGGTGGGTGTGTGGAATACACTGCCGGTGGCGGTGGAAGCGGATACAATAACGTCTTTTATGAGCCGCTGAGATAGGTACGTGGAGCTTGGAAAAATAGAGGGCTATGCGCTAGGGAAATTCTAGGCAGTTTCTAGAGTAGGTTACATGGTCGGCACAACATTGTGGGCTGAAGGGCCTGTTATGTGCTGTAGATTCTATGATTCCATGTTTCTATGAAAGGAATCAAACAGATGCCAATACAGGACTGCTGAAAGGTCTCTTCCTATTGGGTGCCTCACGTCCTGTATCATAATTGGACAGGAAGGCCCTAGCACATTCGTGAGTGAAATACAGACCATTTCTAATAAAAATTAATAACTAGCCAGTTTATAATTAAAATCCAAGTATCTTTACTAGTCAAGTTTAGTAGTTACATCCAAAAGGCTTAATTGCTTTTGTGGGGGAGAGTTGACAAGAAAGTGGTTAATGATACATACAGAGGGCATCTGAAAGGTTTGCCTGAGGAAATTAAAGACCTTTAATATTTTATGAGCATCTCGCTTCAGTAACTGTCTACACCAACAGCTTTGTTGCCCTCTTCTGCTCCACACATTGTCTGCAGGAACTGGATGTGTCCAGTACATTAAAGTAACCTACAACTTGAGGGCAAGGCCCACATAGAGAAATCCAGGAAGTTATTCCCTATAATTACTGATATGTTGAGCCAATGCTGGACTTTTCCTGGTTCAGCTCCTTTAATGCAGGGAAACGTGACTTATTGGGAGACCGTTTTGTCGAGCGTCTGCAAAACGCAGAATTTCCTGTTGGCCAACCATTTTAACTCCTATCCTCATTCCCTTTCTGACATGTCAGTACATGGCCTCTTCTACTGCCATGATTAGGCCACTCTCTGGGTAGAGGAGCAACACCACACATTGCAACTGGGTAGCCTCTGACCTGATGGCATAAACATCAATTTCTCCTTCTGGTGATATTTTCCCTCCCCCTTCCCTCTTCTTCTATTCCTCACTCTGGCCTCTTACCTCTTCTCCTCACCTAACTATGGTGCCCCTCCTTCTTCCCATTTTCCCATGGTGCAGTCTCCTCACCTATCAGGTTCCTTCTTCTCCAACCCTTACCATTACCATTCACCTGGCTTCCCCTATCACCTTCTAGCTTGTTCAAGTTCAAGTTTAATTACCATTCAACCATATGCATGAATACAGTCAAATGGAACAGTGTTCCTTCAGGACTGAGGTGCAACAGCCAACAGCCACACACAGCGCAAGCCCCGTAGGGCACATATAAGACAGCAAGCACCTATCAGTAAAATACACACACAAAAATAAATATTTTAGAATCTAAGTATTGTCGGAGGGGCAGATGGTAGTGCAGGTTTGCAAACAGAGGCAATGTGTAGCGAGGAGAGGCTGTTGACAGGCAAAATTGCTGTCAACAGGATGAGCTACAATGTAAAAGATGGACAAAATCGAAAAGAGCGAATACTGGACTGAAGGTGTTGTATTTGAAAGCACACAGTATACGGAATTAGGGAGATTAATGTAGCACAGTTACAGTTTGGCAGGTATGATGTTGTAGGCATCGCTGAATCGTGGGTGAAAGAAGATTATAGCAGGGAGCTTAATATCCAAGGGTAAATATTGTATCAAAAGGTCAGGCAGGAAGGCAGAGGGTGCGGCAGGACACTGAAAGGTGGATGAAGAGATTGTGGAGACATCTGTAATGATCTTTCTAGATACACTAGATTCTGGAATGGTCCCAAAAGAGTGGAAAACTGCAAATGCCATTCTCTTCAAGAAAGGAGGAAGAAAGAAGAAAGGAAGCTATAGGCTGGCTAATTTGACCTCAGTGGTTGGAAAGACGTTGGAATCGATTTTAATGATGTGGTCTCAGAGTACTTGGTGGCACATGATAAAATAGGCTGTAGTCAGCATGGATTCCTCAAGGGAAAATCTTACCTGACAAGTCTGCTGGATTTCTTTGAAGAAATTACAAGCAGGATAGACAAAGGAGAATTGGCTGATTCTGTTATCCAAAGGAGAATTGTATACTTGGATTTTCTATAGGTCTTTGATAAAGTGTCACACATGAGGCTGCTAAACAAGCTACAAGCCCATAGTATTACAGGAAAGATTCTAGCATGGATAAAGCAGTGGCTGATTGGCAAGAGACAAAGAGTGGGACTAAAGGGAGCTTTCTGGTTGGCTGCCAGTGCCAGGTGACTGTGTTGGGACTAATCCTTTTTACATCATACGCAAATGATTTGGATGATGGAATTGATGGCTTTGTTGCCAAGTTTGTAAATGATATGAAGATTGGTGGAGGGGCAGGTAGCTTTGAGGAAGTAGAGAGGCTACAGAATAACTTAGATTAGGAGAATGGGCAAAGAAGTGGCAGATGGATACAATGTCAGGAAGTGTATGGTCATGCACTTTGGTAGAAGAAATTAAATGACTGACTATTTTCTAAATAGAGAGAAAATACAAAAAACTGAGATGCAAAGGGAGTCCTTGTACAGGATTCCTTAAAGGTTCATTTGTAGGTTGAGTCTGTGGTGAGGAAGGCAAATGCGATGTCCGCATTCATTTCAAGAGGACGAGAATATAAAAGTGAGGATGTAATGTTGAGACTTTATAAAGCACGGGTGAGGCTTCACTTGGAATATTGTGAACAGTTTTGGACCCCTTATCTTAGAAAGTATGTGTTGAAACTGGAGAAGTTTCAAAGGCAGTTCATGAAAATAATTCCAGGATTGAATGGATTGTCATATGAAGAGAGTTTGTTGACTCTGTTGCAGTATTCACTGGAACTGAGAAGAATGAAGGGTGACCTCATTGAAACCTATTGAAAGGTGAAAAGCCTTGATACAGTGGTCTTGATCATAGCAAGGATAGGCCTCAGACTTTGGTGTCACCTGTTTCCAGCTGCCCAGAAGAGAGGCATGCTTTCTAGGGTAGCAGAGAAAGACCAGAGGGCGCAGACTCAGGATAGAGATGTGCTCTTTAGTAAGGAAATGAAGATGAATTTCTTTAGCCAGAGAGTGATAAATCTATGGAATTCTTTGCCACAGGCAGCTGTGGAGGCCAAGTTTTAATGTATATTTAATGTAAAGGCAGAGGCTGATAGATTCTTGATTAGTCAGGGCATATGGGGAGAAGGCAGGAGATTGGAGCTGAGAGGAAAATTGGAACAGCCATGATGAAATGATGGTGGAGACTTGATGGGCCAAATGGCCTTATTTGCCTTACATTTTAGATCATAGAGCATTGAACATAGGAATCTATAGCACATTACAGGCCTTTCAGCCCTAAATGTTGTGCCAACCATGTAACCTTCTCAAGAAACTGTCTAGAACTTCCTTACCGCATAATCCTCCATTTTTCTAAGCTCCGTGTACCTATCTAAGAGTCCCTTAAAAGGCCCTGTGGCATTCACCTCTACCACAGTCGCTGGCAGTGCATTCCAGGCACCTACCACTCTCTGTCTGGAAACTACCTCTGACATGCCCCTTGTACCTACTCCCAAGCATCTTAGAACTATGCTCCCTGGTGTTAGCCATTTCAGCCCTGGGAAAAAGCCTCTGACTATCCACACAATCAATGCCTCTCATCATCTTATACACATCTATCAGGTCACCTCTCATCCTCCGCCGCTCCAAGGAGAAAAGAAAAGCCCAAATTCACTCAACCTATTCTCATAAGGCACACTCTCCAATCCAGGCAACATCCTTGTAAATCTCCTCTGCACTCTCTCTATAGTATCTACATCCTTCCTGTAGTGAGGTGACCAGAACTGAACACAGTACTCCAAGTGGGGTCTGCCAAGGTCTTATATAGCTGTAACATTACCTCACGGCTCTTGAACTCAATCCCACGGGTGATGAATGCCAACACACCATACACTTTCTTAACAACACTCTCAACCCCTGCAGCAAATTTGAGTACCCTAGGGACATGGACTCCAAGATCTCTCTGTTCCCCCACATTACCAAGAGTGCCAATTATACTATATTCTATCTTCAAATTTGACCTACCGAAATGAACCACCACATTGACAATAAGTACTCCTGTTTGAGTACTGTTGGGGGGCGGGGGACAGCCTACTTGGGGGAAGCGGCAGTGGTCGTGCCTCTGGCACAGAGTCTGGCCCTGTGGCTCAGAAGGGTAGGGAAAGGAAGAGGAAAGCAGTAGTGATAGGGGACTCGATAGTTAGGGGGTCAGACAGGTGATTCTGTGGATGCAGGAAAGAAACTCGGATGGTAGTTTGCCTCCCAGGCGCCAGGGTCTGGGATGTTTCTGATCACATCCATGATATCCTGCAGTGGGAGGGAGAACAGCCAGAGGTCGTGGTACATATTGGTATCAATCATATAGGTAGGAAAAAGGAAGAGGTCCTGAAAAAAGACTACAGGAAGGAAGTTGAGAAGCAGGACTGCAAAGGTAGTAATCTTGCGATTACTGCCTGTGCCACGCGACAGTGAGAATAGGAATAGAGTGAGGTGGAGGATAAATGCGTGGCTGAGGGATTGGAGCAGCGGGCAGGGATTCAGATTTCTGGATCATTGGGACCTCTTTTGGGGCAGGTGTGACCTGTACAAAAAGGATGGGTTGCACTTGAATCCCAGGGGGACCAATATCCTGGCGGGAAGGTTTGCTAAGGTTGCTGGGGAGAGTTTAAACTAGAGAATACTAGACAGGTATATGAGGGAATTTAAGGTGGAGGGTTGTATGGAAGGCAGGGTTTAAAGGTCAGCACAACATTGTGGGCTGAATGGCCTGTACTGTGCTGTATTTTTTTATGTTCTATGTTCCAGAATTGTTGGGGGGTGGGAACTGAAATGAAGAGACTGGGTAAGAGGAGGTTAGCTCACAAATAGAGAAAGCTTGTAGACAGTGCGAGAGGGAGGATAGGCAGGTGATAGAGAAGGGACGCGCTCAGACCAAAGGTTTGAGATGCGTCTATTTTAACGCAAGGAGTGCTGTGAACAAAGCAGATGAACTTAGAGCGTGGATCAGTACTTGGAGATATGATGTGGTGGCCATTACAGAGACTTGGATGGCTCAGGGACAGGAATGGTTACTTTAAGTGCTGGGTTTTAGATGTTTCAGAAAGGACAGGAAGGGAGGCAAAAGAGATGGGGGTGTGGTACTGGTGATCAGAGATAGTGTCACAGCTGCAGAAAAGGTGGACGTCATGGAGGGATTGTCTACGGAGTCTCTGCAGGTGAAGGTTTGGAAAGGAAGGGGTCAGTCAATAACTTTACTGGGTGTTTTTTATAGGCCGCCTAATAGTAACAGGGATATCGAGGAGCAGATAGGGAAACAGATCCTGGAAAGGTGTAATAATAACAGAGTTGTTGTGATGGGAGATTTTAATTTCCCAAATATCGATTGGCATCTCCCTAGAGTAAGGGGTTTAGATGGGGTGGAGTTCATTAGGTGTGCTCAGGAAGGTTTCTTGACACAGTATGTAGATAAGCCTACAAGAGGAGAGGCTGTACTTGATTTGGTATTGGGAAATGAACCTGGTCAGGTGTCAGATTGCTCAGTGGGAGAGTATTTTGGAGATAGTGATCATAATTCTATCTCCATTACAATAGCATTGGAGAGAGATAGGAACAGACAAGTTAGAAAAGCGATTAATTGGAATAAGGGGAATTATGGGGCTATCAGACAGGAAATTGGAGGCTTAAATTGGAAACAGATGTTCTCAGGGAAAAGTACGGAAGAAATGTGGCAAATATTCAGGGGATATTTGTGTAGAACTCTGTATAGGTACGTTCCAATGAGACAGGGAAGTTATGGTAGGGTACAGGAACTGTGGTGTACAAAGGCTGTAATAAATCTAGTCAAGAAGAAAAGAAAAGCTTACAAAAGGTTCTGAGAGCTAGGTAATGTTAGAGATCTAGAAGATTATAAGGCTACTAGGAAGGAGCTTAAGAAGGAAATTAGGAGAGCCAGAAGGGGCCATGACAGCCAGAATGAAGGAAAACCCCAAGGCATTCTACATATACATAGAATAGTACAGCACAGTACAGGCCCTTCAGCCCACAATGTTGTGCAGACCGTTAAACCTTGCCTACCATATATCCCCCCACTTTAAATTCCTCCATATACCTGTCTAGTAGTCTCTTAAATTTCACTAGTGTATCTGTCTCCACCACAGACTCAGGCAGTGCATTCCAAGCACCAACCACTCTCTGAGTAAAAAACCTTCCTCTAATATCCCCCCTGAACTTCCCACCCCTTACCTTAAAGCCATGTCCTCTTGTATTGAGCAGTGGTGCCCTGGGGAAGAGGCGCTGGCTGTCCACTCTATCTATTCCTCTTAATATCTTGTACACCTCTATCATGTCTCCTCTCATCCTCCTTCTCTCCAAAGAGTAAAGCCCTAGCTCCCTTAATCTCTGATCATAATGCATACTCTCTAAACCAGGCAGCATCCTGGTAAATCTCCTCTGTACCCTTTCCAATGCTTGCACCTCCTTCCTATAGTGAGGCGACCAGAACTGGACACAGTACTCCAAGTGTGGCCTAACCAGAGTTTTACAGAGCTGCATCATTACCTCGCGTCTCTTAAACTCTATCCTTCAACTTACAAAAGCTAACACCCCATAAGCTTTCTTAACTATCCTATCTACCTGTGAGGCAACTTTCAGGGATCTACGGACATGTACCCCCAGATCCCTCTGCTCCTCCACACTAACAAGTATCCTGCCATTTACTTTATACTCTGCCTTGGAATTTTCCTTCCAAAGTGTACTACCTCACACTTCTCCGGGTTGAACTCCATCTGCCACTTCTCAGCCCACTTCTGCATCCTATCAATGTCTCTCTGCAATCTTCGACAATCCTCTACACTATCTACACCACCACCAACCTTTGTGTCATCTGCAAACTTGCCAACCCACCCTTCCACCCCCACATCCAGGTTGTTAATAAAAATCACGAAAAGTAGAGGTCCCAGAATAGATCCTTGTGGGACACCACTAGTCACAACCCTCCAATCTGAATGTACTCCCTCCACCACAACCCTCTGCCATCTGCAGGCAAGCCAATTCTGAATCCACCTGGCCAAACTTCCCTGGATCCCATGCCTTCTGACTTTCTGAATAAGCCTACCGTGTGGAACCTTGTCAAATGCCTTACTAAAATCCATGTAAATCACATCCACTGCACTATCCTCATCTATATGCTTGGTCACCTCCTCAAAGAACTTTATCAGGCTTGTTAGACACAATCTGCCCTTCACAAAGCCATGCTGACTGTCCCTGATCAGACCATGATTCTCTAAATGCCCATAGATCCTATATCTAAGAATCTTTTCCAACAGCTTTCCCACCACAGATGTAAGGCTCACTGGTCCATAATTACCCAGACTATCCCTACTACCTTTTTTGAACAAGGGGACAACATTCACCTCCCTCCAATCCACCGGTACTATTCCTGTGGACAATGAGGACATAAAGATCCTAGCCAGATGCTTAGCAAGAGGATAAGACATGAATGAATAAGACCTATCAAGTGTGACAGTGGGAAAGTGTGTATGGAACTGAAGGAAATGGCAGAGGTACTTAATGAATGCTTTACTTCAGTATTCACTATGGAAAAGGATCTTGGTGATTGTAGTAATGACTTGCAGCAGACTGAAAAGTTTGAGCATGTAGATATTAAGAAAAAGGATGTGCTGGAGCTTTTGGAAAGCATTAAGTTGGATAAGTCAGCAGGGCCGGATGAAATATACCCCAGGCTACTGTGGGAGGTGAGGGAGGAGATTGCTGAACCTCTGGCAATGATCGTTGCATCATCAATGGGGACGAGAGAGATTCTGGAGTATTGGAAGGTTGCGGATGTTGTTCCTTAATTCAAGAAAGGAAGTAGAGATATACCAGGAAGTTATAGACCAATGAGTCTTACTTCAGTGGTTGGTAAGTGGATGGAGAAAATCCTGAGAGGCAGGATTTATGAACATTTGGAGAGGTATAATATGATTAGGAATAGTCAACATGGCTTTGTAAAGGGCAGGTTATGCCTTACGAGCCTGATTGAATTTTTTGAGGATGTGACTAAACACATTGATGAAGGAAGAGCAGTAGATGTAGTGTATATGGATTTCAGCAAGGCATTTGATAAGGTACCACATGCAAGGCTTACTGAGAAAGTAAAGAGGCATGGAATCCAAGGGGACATTGTTTTGTGGATCGAGAACTGGCTTGCCCACAGAAGGCAAAGAGTGGTTGTAGATGGGTCATATTCTGCATGGAGGTCAGTCACCAGTGGAGTGCCTCAGGGATCTGTTTTGGGACCCTTACTCTTCGTGATTTTTATAAATGACCTGGATGAGGAAGTGGAGGGATGGATTAGTAAGTTTACTGATGACACAAAGGTTGGAGGTGTTGTGGATAGTGTGGAGGGCTGTCAGAGGTTACAGTGGAACATCGATAGATGCAAAACTGGGATGAGAAGTGGCAGATGGAGTTCAACCCAGATAAGTGTGAAGTGGTTCATTTTGGTTGGTCAAATATGATGGCAGAATATAGTATTAATGGTAAGACTCTTGGCAGTGTGGAGGATCAGAGGTTTCTTGGGGTCCGAGTCCATAGGATGCTCAAAGCAGCTGCGCAGGTTGACTCTGTGGTTAAGAAGGCGTACGGTGTATTGGCCTTCATCAATGGTAGAATTGAATTTAGGAGCCGAGAGGTAATGTTGCAGCTATATAGGACCCTGGTCAGACCCCACTTGGAGTACTGTGCTCAGTTCTGGTTGCCACATTACAGGAAGGATGTGGAAGCCATAGAAAAGGGGCAGAGGAGATTTACAAGGATGTTGCCTGGATTGGGGAGCATGACTTGTGAGAATAGGTTGAGTGAACTTGGCCTTTTCTCCTTGGAGCGAAAGAGGATGTGAGGTGACCTGATAGAGGTGTACAAGATGATGAGAGCCTTTGATCATGTGGATAGTCAGAGGCTTTTTCCCACGGCTGAAATGGTTGCCACAAGAGGACACAGGTTTAAGGTGCTAGGGAGCAGGTACAGAGGAGACGTCGGGGTAAGTATTTTACTCAGAGAATGGTGAGTGTGTGGAATTGGGCTGCCGACAACAGTGGTGGAGGTCGATACAATAGGGTCTTTTAAGAGGCTTTTAGATAAGTACATGGAGCTTAGTAAAATAAAGGGCCATGGGGAAGCCTAGTAATTTCTGAGGTAGGGACATGTTCGGCACAACTTTGTGGGCCGAAGGGCCTGTATTGTGCTGTAGGTTTTCTAAGTTTCTATTTATCTGGGTTGAAATCCATCTGCCACTTCTCAGTTCAGTTCTGCAGCCTATCGATGCCACACTGTAACCTCTGACAACCCTTCAGGCTATCCACAACACCCCAGCTTTTGTGTCATCAGCAACCTTTCTAATTCACCTTTCTACTTCTTCATCCAGGTCATTTACAAAAATCACAAAGAGGAAGGGTCCCAGAACAGATCCCTGCAGAACACCACTGGTCATTGACCTCCATGCAGAATATGACCCATCTACTACCACCTTTTGCCTTCTGTGGGCAAGCCAGTTCTGGATCCGCAAAGCAAGGTCTCCTTGGATCACATGCCTCATTACTTTCTGAATGAACCTTGCATGGGGAACCTCATCAAATGCCTTACTGAAATCCATATACACTACATCCACTGCTCTACCTTCATCACTGTGTTTTGTTACATCATAAGGCACGACCTGGCCTTAACAAATCCATGCTGACTATCCCTGATCAGATTATGTCTGTCCAAATTTATCCTGCTTCTCAGAATCTTCACCAACAACTTGCCCACTACTGAAGTAAGACATGCTGGTCTATAATTTCCTGGGTTATCTCTACTTCCTTTCTTGACAAGGGAACAACATTTGCAACCTTCCAATTCTCTGTTCCTTCTCCCATGCCTATTGATAATGCAAAGACCAGAGGCTCAGCAATCTCCTCCCTCACTTCCCACAGTAGCCTGGGGTACATCTCCTCTGGTTCCTGTGACTTATCTAACTTAATGTTTTTCTAAAACTCCAGCCCATCCTCTTTCTAAATGTCTATATGCTCAAACATTTCAGTCCACTGTAACTCAAACATTTCAGTCCCTGATAGCCAGAGGTCTCAGGGAATAGAATTAGGTACAGTCAAGATTACTAGAGAGAAAGTGCTTGAGAAGCTAAATGGACTAAGGATAGATAAGTCTCCCAGACCAGATGAAGTGCATCCACGGGTTCTGAAGGAGGTGGTTTTGGAGATTGTGGAGGCATTAGGAATAATCTTCCAGGAATCGGTAGACTCTGCCATGGTTCCGGAGGACTGGAAGGTTGCAAATGTAGTTCCGTTGTTTAAGAAAGGGGGGAGGCAGCAAAAAGAAAATTATAGACCTATTAGTCTGACATCAGTAGTTGGAAAATTATTGGAGTCGATCCTCAAGGACAAGGTTATGAAATACCTCAAGGTGCATGACAAGATAGGCCCAAGCCAGCATGGTTTCATGAAGGGAAGATCCTGCTTCGCCAACCTATTGGAATTTTTTGAGGTAATCTCGAATAAGATTGACAAGGGAGAGGCTGTGGATTTTGTGTATTTGGATTTTCAAAAGGCCTTTGATAAGGTGCTGCATAAGAGGCTGCTTAATAAGATGAGGGCCCATGGAATTACAGGAAGGATATTGGAATGGGCGGAGCATTGGCTGATAGGCAGAAAGCAAAGAGTGGGAATACAGGGATCCTATTCTGGTTGGTTGCCGGTTACTAGTGGTGTTCCACAGGGGTTGGTGTTGGGGCCTCTTCTTTTTACACTGTATATCGATGATTTAGATTATGGATGAAATGGTTTTGTGGCTAAGTTTGCGGATGACACCAAGATAGGTGGAGGAGCAGGAAGTGTTGAAGAAATGGAAAGGTTGCAGAGAGACTTGGTCAGTTTAGGAGAGTGGGCAAAGAAATGGCAGAAGAGATACAATGTTGAGAGATGTATGGTTGTACATTTTAGAAGAAACAATCAGGTGGATTATTATTTAGATGGGGAGAAAATTCAAAAATCGGAAGTGCAAAGGGACTTGTGGGTTCTAGTGCAGGATACCCTAAAGGTTAACCACCAGGTTGGATCGGCAGTAAGGAAAGCAAATGTTATGTTGGCATTCATTTCAAGAGGAGTAGTGTATAAGAGTAAGGAGGTGTTGATGAAGCTCTATGGGGCACTGGTGAGACCCCATTTGGAATACTGTGTGCAGTTTTGGGCCCCCTGTCTTAGAAAGGATGTGCTGATATTGGAGAGAGTTCAGAGAAGATTCACAAGGATGATTCCTGGAATGCAGGGACTAATATATGAGGAATGTTTGTCGGCTCTTGGATTGTATTCATTACAGTATAGAAGAATGAGAGGGGATCTCTTAGAAACATTTCGAATGTTGAAAGGGTTGGACAGAGTAGATGTGGAAAGGCAGTTTCCCTTGGTAGATGAGTCCAGGACAAGAGGTCACAGTCTTAGAATTAGAGGGTACCCATTTAAAACAGAGATGAGGAGAAATTGTTTCAGCCGGAGGGTCATGGATTTATGAAATTCGTTACCACATACAGCTGTGGAGGCCCAATCATTGAGAGTTTTTAAGGAGGGGATTGAGAGGTATTTAATTAGTCAGGGCGTCAAGGGATATGGGGAAAAAAGCCGGAAATTGGAACTAGATGGGAGAATAGTTTAGCTCATGGTGGAGTGGTGGAGTAGACTCGATGGGCCGAATGGCCTACTTCTGCTCCTTTGTCTTGTGATCTTCTGATCTTGTGAAGTCATCCCCACAATTGCCAAGATCTTTTTCCCTGATGAATACTGAAGCAAAGTATTCATTAAGTACCTCCACTACCTCCTCCAATTCCATGCACACGTTTCCACTATCGCACCTGATTGGTTCTCTTCTCACATGGCTCATCCTCTTGCTCTTCACATACTTGTAGAATGCCTTAGGCGTTTTCTTAATCTTGCTCGCCAAGACCTTCTCATGGCCCCTTCTAGATCTCCTAATTTCATTCTTAAACTCATTCCTGGCAACTTGTAATTTTCCATCAGTACTTAGTTTCTTGAAACTTTCATAAGGTTTTCTTTTCTTCTTATCTATATTTTCTATATATTTTGTACACCATGGTTCTTTTATCCTACCAACCTTTCCCTGCCTCAATGGAACATATCTATGCAGAACACCATGCAAATGTTCCCTGACCATTTGCCACATTTCTGCCGTGCATTTCCCGGAGAACATCTGCTTTCAATTTATACTCCCAAGTTTCTGCCAAATACATCTTATTTCCCCCTGCTCTAATTAAATGTTTTCCCAAATTGTCTGCTCCTATCCCTCTCCAGCGCCAAGGTAAAGGAGATGGAGTTGTGATCACTATCTCTAAAATGCTCTCCCACAGAGAGATCTGACACTTGACCAGATTAATTTTCCAATACCAGATCAAGTACAGCCTCTCCTCTAGTTGGCTTATCTACATATTGTGTCAGGAAACCTTCCTGAACAAACTCCAACCCATCTAAACCCTTTGCTCTAAGGAGATGCCAGTCAATATTAGGAAAGTTAAAATCACAATACACAATAACCCTATTATTATTGCACCTTTACAGATTCTACCTCTCTATCTGCTCCTCGATATCCCTGTTACTGTTGGGGGTCTATAAAAACACCCATTAGAGCTATTACGAGGAAATCTGCAGATGCTGGAAATTCAAACAACAACACACACAAAATGCTGGTAGAACACAGCAGGCCAGGCAGCATCTATAGGGAGAAGCGCTGTGGACGTTTTGGGCCGAGACCCTTCGTCAGGACTAACCGAAAGGAAACTACTACTATCTTTCCTTTTGGTTAGTCCTGACGAAGGGTCTTGGCCCGAAACGTCCACAGCGCTTCTCCCTATAGATGCTGCCTGGCCTGCTGTATTCTACCAGCATTTTGTGTGTGTTTCATTAGAGCTATTGATCCCTTCCTGTTTCTGATTTCCAGCCACAGTAGACAATCCCTCCATGACTTCCTCCTTTTCTGCAGCCATGACACTATCTCTGATCAGCAAAGCCTCACCCCCACCTCTTTTGCCTCCCTCCCTGTCCTTTTTGAAACATCTAAAGCCCTGTACACTCAGCAGCCCCTGAGACATCCAAGTCTCTATAATGGTCACAGTGTATTGATCTACTCTCTGTTCATCTGCCTTGCGTATAATACGCCTTGCATTAAAATAGGCTCATCTCAAACCACCTGGCTGAATGCATCTTTGCTCGATCATCTGCCTGTCCTTCCTCAGAAACTTCTTACAAGCTGTCTCTACTTGTCCACCAACTGTCTCTTCATTTTGGTTCCCACCCCCTGCATATCTAGTTTAATCCCTCCCCAATAGCACAGGCAAACCTCCTTCCCAGGATATTGGTTACCCTCCAGTTCAGGTGCAACCTGTCCACTTGTACAGTAACCCCCTACACCAGAAAAGTTCCAATGATCCAAGAACATGAAGCCCTTCCCCCGGCACCATCTCCTCAGCCACTCATTCATCTGCACTATCTTCCTGTCCTGACCCTCACTAGCTCGTGGCATTGGGAGTAATCTGGAGATTACCATCTTGGAGATCCTGCTCTTCCGCCTCCTTCCACACTCCCTAAACTTACTGCGCAGGACCTCTACCCCTCTACTGCCTCAGTCATTGGTACTAATATGTACCACGATCTCCGGCTGCTCACCTTCCCCTTCAAGATTATTCTACAACCGCTCAGAGACATCCTGGACCCTAGCACCTGGGATACAACACACTATCCTGGTGTCTCTTTTGCTGCCACAGAATCTCCTATCTTTCCTCCGAACTATCGAGTTCTCTATGACTATTGTTCCACCTGACTTCACCCTGTGGTTTTGGGTTTTATGGTCCAAGTCCCTGAGGCAAGCCGATGTTGCTGCACTCCGAATTCGAACACAATAGAGCTTGCCTTCCACTGAGCAAAGACCGGAGGCAGCACCACCTCCGGCATTATCACTGTACCACTTCACCTCTGGTGAAGTGCACCGACCCTGAGACCCCTCTCCTGGGCATGGTCTGAGGTCTAGTCCTCCCTATGACTAAGGCCACACAGCACCCCCTGCACTCCGCACTCCCCCCATTTGCAAACAGAACAGTGAATCGGACTAGGAATCACTCGCTGATACACAGCACAAGCATACTGCCCTTCAATACCAAATCCTCTTTGATGCAGGCAGCAAGACCAGATCCTTCAGCTTCTCTGCCAATGAGTAACTCATTGATAGGGTAGATCTGTGTACATTCTGTTCTCAATGTCCAGTCATAAAAAATACATTTAAAAAAGACAATAACATCTTTGGTTGGCCATGTAGAAGTTGCTGTGTCTCAGTGTGTTGCCATCTTACTGGAAGTCACACAATCCACTCCCCCCATCCCCACGACTGTAATCTGGAATCATCCCCCTTCTTATACAGTCCAAATAAAGGGTCTGGGTCTGAAACATTCATTACAATAGATACTGCCTGACCTGCTGAGTTCCTCCAGCACTTTGTGTGTGTTGGTCTGGATTTCCAACATCTGAAGAACCTCTCATGTTTATTTTTTGCTCTCTTTTTGCATTGCTTACTTTTTATATATATCTTATATATACAGTATGGGAACTTACAATAATTATTAATGCATGCAATGTACTGCTGCTGTAAAACAACAAACTTCATGACATATATCGGTGGTAGCAAATCTGATTCTGATTCTGATGTCTACAACCTGTCAGGACAGTGTTTATACCGTCCTATCCTCCTTTTCCCGTGTGTTGTATCCAGCCCCTCGGGACAGTATTTATATCGTCCTATCCTCCTGTTCCTGTGTTGTCTCCAACCCCCAGGATAGTGTTTATACTGTCCTATCCTCCTGCCTCCGTCCAAAATACTGTACAACCTGTTGCGCACATCGACAACAGGAAGATTTTCTGTATTTATTGACAAATAATTTGCTCGAAACATGTTGCAATTTTATGAGAACCTACACCAATGCTCTGTGTTTATCACACTCTTTTATTGTCATAAGCGATGTCCCTCTGCCTCCCAGTTGTAGCTGGGAGGAGTGTTACCAAGTGTTCAGTCACAGCAGTATTTCTCATGGAGTTTCTGAATGCTGTAGGGTAGTGGGTTTTTCAGGACAGAATTCCATGTGCTGGGTCAGATAGATTCTCCAGGAAGTTGGCTTGACTGGAGGGATCAGGTGTAGGGAGAGACCATTTAATTTGTGCATGAAGGCACTTATTTGTATGTCAATGGCATCTTTGGTTCTATGGGCTGCTTTACTGAGGCATTGAGATGTTTAGACAGAATCCGTGGAGGGAAGACTAGTTCCTGTGAAGTAGTGACCGTGTCCACGACTCTTTGCAGTGTCTTGTGGTCCTGGACAGAGCAGACACTGTACTGAGGTGTGATGATACATTCCTTGTTAGTAAGAGTGTCAAAAGTTATAGGAGAAGGCAGGAGAATGGTGTTGAGAGGGCAAATAAATCAGGCATAATCGATGGAGGAGTAGACTTGATGGGCTGAAGTGCCCAATTATGTTCTGATGTCTTATGGTCTTATGTTGTGGAGATCCCAAGCGTTAAGGAAATGCATTAATGATGAAATCTACCATATAACATTTAATTAAGTCTCTATTCATCAATACCTGCTGGATGTATAGTTACATACGGTTATAATTAATTGATGATATGGTGCAGTTTATGAAGTAGTCCTCTTAATATAGAGATAATACATTTTTAGAAGCAAGTAGTGCATCTATTGAACATTAGGAACCACCTGTGATGTCAAATGAGTTTTGATGTCTCATTATATTAAAACTGCTGAATATCTGCCACAGTCATTAGCGGCAAAGGGTGAAAACATAGTCAAAAGAATGTGAGAGATGTGAAACTCAGAGTTGGAGATCCTGCCCAGGAGGAAAGGCTGAGCTTGTTCTCCACTCCCACAGAGAAACCACCAATCTTCATCCAGAACTCAAACATCAGTTTACCTGAAATAATTCCACAGTCTGCATGTTGCTCCACTCTGACAAGTCCTCAGCAAGTGGCAACATAAACCCTCTCTCCCAACCTCATGATTCATTTGCTCTCTTCAGACATAAATACATCAGTTAGCTCATTTACAAATATTGACAGTACATCCATAAAGTGACGTCGGGCACAGGAGTGTCTGTACACAAGGTGATTCTGAGAGGCAATGATGAAGTAGTGGTGGTTGGGGGGCAGCAAGGAGAGAGTCAGTGGCTGAGGGGTGGGGTGATTGAAGCATGGGAATGGATGGGGGTGGAAGGGGAGGATTAGTGGAAGAGGGTGTGAGTAGTGGGTTAGTGGGTGTGGGTGTGAGTGGGGGAAGTGAGAGGGGTTAGTGAGTGATGTGACGGGTGGGTTAGTTGGGGGTGATGGGGGTGTGAGTGTTGGGTGAGTTGGGGGTGATGGGGGAGTGAGTGGTGAGTTGGGGGAGTGAGTGGTGAGTTGGGGGTGTGAGTGGGGGGTGTGAGTGGGGGGGGTGAAGTGGGTGTGATGGGGGTGTGAGTGTTCACCACACCCCCATCACGCCCAACTCACCCAACACAGACCCCCATCACCCCCAACTCACCCACCGCTCACACCCCCAACTCACCCACCACTCACACCCCCATCACCCCCCCAACTCACCCACCACTCACACACCATCACCCCTAACTCGCCCAACACTCACACCCCCAACTCACCCAACATGCACACACCATCACCCCTAACTCGCCCAACACTCACACCCGTCACCCAACTCACCTACCACTCACACCCCCTTCACTCCCAACTCACCCACCACTCACACCCCCAACTCACCGAACACTCACACCCTCATCACTCCAAACTCACCCAACACTCACACACCATCACCCCTAACTTGCCCAACACTCACACACCATCACCCCCAACTCACCCAACACTCACACACCCTCATCACCCCCAACTCACCCAATACTCACACACCATCACCCCCAACTCACCCAACACTCACACACCTTCACCCCTAACTCACCCAACACTCACACACCATCACCCCCAACTCACTCAACACTCACACACCATCACCCCCAACTCACCCAACACTCACACACCCTCATCACCCCCAACTCACCCAATACTCACACACCATCACCCCCAACTCACTCAACACTGACATCCTATCACACTGGACCTCCTAGAATTCACCTACCAACACAACCGATCAACAGATGACACAATTACACCGTCCTTACACATCTGGGGAAGAGGGCTGCTTCTGTGAGAATGCTGTTCTTGGACTACAGTTCAGCCTTTTACACCAGAGTTCTATCCAGGCTCAACAAGAAGCTCAGAGTTCTCGGCCTTCACCCTGCCTTGTGCATCTGAATCCTGGACTGCCTGTCAGATTGCCGGCAGTTGGTAAGAGTTGGCTCCCTCACCTCTGCTCTCTGACCCTCAGCACAGGTGCCCCTCAGGGCTGTGTCCTAAGCCCCTCCTTTACTCACTGTATACCCATGACTCTGTTGCCACCCACAGCTCCAATCTGCTAATTAAATTTGCTGATGATACTACATTGATTGGCCTAATCTCAAATAATAATGAGGAGGCCTACAGAGAAGAAGTCATCACCCTGGTGGCAAGAAAACAATCTCTCCCTTAATGCTGCATAAACAAAGGAGGTGGTTGTGGACTACAGGAGGAATGGAGACAGGCTAACCCCTATCAACAACAATGGATCTGGGGTTGAGAGGGTGAACTGCTTTAAGTTCCTTGGCATCCACATCACTGAGGATCTCACATGGTTGTGCATACTGGCTCAGTGGTGAAAAAGGCACAACAGTGCCTCTTTCACCTCCAAGAAGTTTGGTGTGGGTCCCAAAGCCCAAGAACTTTCTACAGGGGCACAATTGAGAGCATCCTGACTGGCTGCATCACTGTCTGGTATGGGAACCGTATGAGGGGTGATTGATAAGTTTGTGGCCTAAGGTAGAAGGAGTCAATATTAGAAAACCTAGCACATTTAAATTTCAAAGTCCCTGCCTACATTTACACACATAGTCCAGCGGTCGTGGAGCATACAGATCTTGGACCTCCAGAAAGTGTCCACAGATGGGTGATTGATAAGTTCGTGGCCTAGGGTAGAAGGAGATGAGTTATACAGCTCTCGTTACATGCTCATGCAGTTCAACCCTGAGTGATTATGCAGGAAGTTTGAAGTTAATGACTCATCTCCTTCTACCTCAGGCCAAGAACTTACCAATCACCCCGGATGAGTTATCAGCCTCTGTTTTAACTATACCCAATGACTTGACCTTCACTGGGATCTATGGCAATAAATTCCACAGATTCACAACACATCTTCATTTTTGTTCTAAAGTGACGTCATTGCTATTTAAACACCACCTCTTACTCTAGAGAGTTCTATTTCATTCTCACCCTCTGTAAGTTTTAATTTGCCTTCATTTCAAACCATGGTTATGATTGAACTTCTCATCCATCAAAACCATTACGTAACCAGCAAAGAAAGCCATGCTCTCTTCTTGCTGCTGCCATCAGGAAGGCGGTACAGGACCCTCAGGAATCACACCGTCAGGTTCAGGGTTATTAACCCTCAACCATCAGGCCAGAGGGATGAGTTCACTTGACTTCACTCCCCCTTCCTTGAGCTCTTCTCAAAACCTATGGCAAACAAGAGAAAATATACAGATGCTGGAAATCCAAGTAACACACACAAAATGCTAGAGGAACTCAGCAGGCCCGGCAGCATTAGTGGAAAAGAGTACAGTTGATGTTTCGGGCTGAGACCCTTTTTCAAAGTAAATTTACTATGAACACGTGGGATCTCTCAGTGGCTACTCATTTTAATTCCACTTCCCAATCCCATTCCGATATGTCAGCCCACGACCTCCTCTACTTTTGAAATGAGGCAACACTCAGGTTGGTGGAGCAACACTTTATTATCCGTCTGCATAGCCTCCAACCTGATGGCATGAACATCAATTTCTCAAACTATCAGCAATGCTTCTCCTTCACCGGTAACCCTCTCCTTCACCATTCCCTATTCCCATTTCCCTCCCTCACCTTATCTCCTTACCTGCTCATCACCTCCCTCTGGTGCCCCTCCCCCTTTTCTTTCTTCCTTGGCCTTCTGTCCTCTCCTATCAGATTCCCCCTTCTCCAGCTCTGTATCTCTTTCACCAATCAACTTCCCAACTCTTTACTTCATTTCTCCCCTTCCACTTTCACCCATCGTCTTGTGTTTCTTCCTCCCCTCCCTCCACCTTCTAACTCTAACTCCTCGTCTTTATTTCCTTCAGTGCTGAGGAAGGGTCTTGGCCCAAGAGGTCGACTATACTCTTTCCATAGCTGTTGATTGGCATGATGAGTTATTCCAGCATTTTGTGAGTGACTCACTTTCAAGAACTCTTCATCTCATATTAATTACTTATTTATCTATGATTTTGTCAGGAACGCGGCTGGATGGACCCAAACGCAGGACGCAGACACTGGGGGAAGGACAGGATGGGGATGCCATGGCATGTGAGGGTTAATGCAGGTGGGCTGGATCCAAGAGTTCAGACAAAGCAGGCAGGCGGGCAGATCCCACGGTTCGGGGCAGGCTGGCAGGCAGATTCCTCATGGCGGGTCGCAGGGATCCCAGGCAGGGCCACCTCCCAGGCGGGAACACTGAAGCCTGGGCCAGTCGCAGACACCTGGGCAGGTGTGGGGCACAATCCATGGGAAACAAGGGGAGGAAAGGGTAGGAGTCCCTAGGGCGGGCCGCATGGATCTGGGGCAGGGCCGCCTCCCAGGCAGAAAACACGGAGGCCTGGGCCAGTCGCAGACACCTGGGCAGGTGCAGGGCACAACCCTTAGGGAGCAATAGGTGGAAGGGGCAGAACCCCCGCCGGGCAGCAACAGTCCGGCCGGATCCACCCGACAGAGGCAACAGGTAGGAAGGGGCAGAACCCCCGCCAGGCAGCAGCAGTCCGGCCGGATCCACCCGACGGAGGCAACAGGTAGGAAGGGGCAGAACCCCCGCCGGGCAGCAACAGTCCGGCCGGATCCACCCGACAGAGGCAACAGGTAGGAAGGGGCAGAACCCCTGCCAGGCAGCAGCAGTCCGGCCGGATCCACCCGACGGAGGCAACAGGTAGGAAGGGGCAGAACCCCCGCCAGGCAGCAACAGTCCGGCCGCACCCGCCCGACGGAGGCAATGGGTAGGAAGGGGCAGAACCCCCGCCAGGCAGCAGCAGTCCAGCCGGATCCACCCAACGGAGGCAACGGGTAGGAAGCTGGGTCCAGGGTAAACAGAAACACTACAGTGATCCACCGGGTACATTGGTAAATTGGGAAAGGCAACCAACAGCGTGGCAGCGTAAGCAAGGAGAATGAGGCAGAACAGCAGGACCAGCGCACAGGAGAGAAGCAGAGGAACAAAACCAACCGGGTAGAGCATATCCAGAGCAGGGTAGGACAGAACAAAACAACCACCTGCCCGGTCTCCGTCCCACGGCCCCTTATAAACATCTGCAGCCGAATTGGCCACAGGTGTGCCTCCTTGATCCAGGCTGATCTTAACAGGCTCAAAGGGGCCGGGAGGGACAGCTGCAAGACCCAGAGTCCGGAACACTCGGACCGGATCGAGACCCGGAACACGGATCCCGGACCGGACTGGACCCTGACAGATTTGTTATTTTTTCTTTGTGTATTTGCAGTTTGTTGTCTTGCACATTGCTTGTTTGTCCATCTTATTGAGTGTGATCTTTCATTGGTTCTATTGTGTTTCTTTACATTTACAGTTAATGACTGCAAGAAAATTAATCTCAAGGTCGAATGGGGTGACTTATCTGTATTTTGATAATAATCTTACTTTGAACTTTGACGTAGAAATTTATCCTCTATAGTCACAGTGAGCTCAGGATTCCTACAACTTTGGCTTAATGACCTACCCGGCTCACTATCCACTACTGATTCAAGTTGCTGGTTGTCTGAGATATTGCTCAGAATCCTGTCCAATTACATTCAAAGAATTAGCTGCCTTTGAGATTTAACCTTGCTAGTTTCACTTGTCTCAGATGTGGTGGCTTGAGTATCTCAGAAACTGCTGAGATATTGGGATTTTCACACAGAACAGTCTCTGGAGTTTACAGAGAATGGTGTGAAAAACAAGAAACATACAGTGAGTGAAAATGCCTTGTTAATGAGAGAGGTCAGAGGAGAATTGCCAAATTGACAGGAAGACAACAGTAACTCAAATAACCACAAGTTACAACAGTGATGTGCAGAAGAGCATCTCTGAATGCACAACACATCAAACCTTGAAGTGGATGGGCCACAGCAGCAGAAGATCACAAACGTATGCTCAGAGGCCACTTTATTAGGTGCAAATGTTACCTAATAATGTGGCCAGTGAGCATATGAACCCTGTGTAACCGAAAGAGTAATGTCTCCTTCTCTAAATGAAGCCCAACTGCAGCAGAAAATGTCTCTGGCTAAAGCAGGAGGCGAGGCTCAGAAAAAGTTGCTCTTTAATGAGAGAGGAGGCGGAATTATTTGACATGCTTTGGCACATTGCCTTTTCTCCAGCTGCTTCTGAGCAATCTTTGACAAATTCTCGCAATGCTATCGCTGTCCAGCGACGGATTTTATTGAAAATA
Organism: Hemitrygon akajei; assembly: GCF_048418815.1. Lineage (NCBI taxonomy): Eukaryota > Metazoa > Chordata > Chondrichthyes > Myliobatiformes > Dasyatidae > Hemitrygon > Hemitrygon akajei. Next base: position 3,233,573 of record NC_133133.1, read on the forward strand.
GGATCTGCTGTGGACAACAGGTGGTCAATTAAATGGGAAAATAATTCATCTATAGAAACCAGTGGTGAGAATTGTGAAAGAGGAGTGACATGATCACTTCTGTTCTTCCTCACTCTGCTCTGAGTAGAAAGTTCAAATTCAAATTTAACTATCATTCAACCATACACACGTATAGAGCTAATCAAAACAGCATTCCTCTGGAGCCAGGAGCAAATCACAGAACTTACCATCACACACAGCTCACAACACCTACAGTCACAAAAATAATATTAGCACAAGTGTCTGAGCAGCATGGTCTGAAGATGGATGGTGCATAGGATATTGTCCGGAAGCCATGTTTTCTCAAGAACAAGCACACAACAGTTCTTCTTCTCGTGCTGGGTCAGCCACAGGTAAAGCTGAACAAGCTTGACTTCCAGGGAGCGAAGACCAACAGGAGAGCTGGACTGCAGTTAACCTGGTGAAAGTTACCAGGGAAAAGGTACCTTACCACTGCACAAGCCCTACACATGCAGATTAGATTTATCACATGTACAGGACCTCAAAATAGACAGTAAAATGTGTTGTTTGTGTTAACAACCAACACAACTCAAAGATGTGCCTGTAATTGTTGCCACACGTTTTGGCATCAACGTACAATGGCCACAATGTTCAGAACAACACAAAGCAACGAAACAAAGGAGGCCTCTTTCTTCCATCCCCTCCAACTCTCTCACGAACACAGAGAGGCCTCCAGGCTTAAGAAAGGCCACCTCTTTGCCTTGAGCCTCCAGAGGGGTTTGTCGACATCAATGATTTGGCTTCCCCATAAGACATGGGGCGGAAATAGGCCATTTGACATCGGGTCTGCTCCACCAGTCCATCCTGGCTGATTTACTATCTCCCTCAACCTTATTCCCCTGCCTTCTCCCCATAACCTTGAATGCCCTGACTAACCAACAACCTATCAACCTCCACTTTAAATATACTTAATGACATGACCTCCCTATCCATCTGTGACAATGTTCCTCAAGTTCACCATCCTCTGGCTAGAGAAATTCCTCCTCATCTCTGTTCTAAATTGACATCTCTGTATTCTGAGGCTGTGATCTCTGGTTTTAGACTCTCTCAGTATAAGAAATATCTTTTCCACGTCCACTCTATCTATGCCTTACAATTTTCAGTAGGTTTCAATGAGATTCCACAACCCCCCCAATTCTCCTAAATTCCAGCAAGTACAGGCCCAAAGCCATCAAACACTCCTCATATGTTAGCCATTTTATTCCTCGAATCATTCTTGTGAAGCTCCTCTGGGGGGTAGGGGACTTACTAACTGGAGGAACACCAGCCCTTGTCTTTGCTGTAATTCATCCACAGCAGTTGCCCACTCAACAAGCATCCTTGGGGATCTCTGGCCTTGGAATGCAGAGAACTCCAACCTGAACTCTGGCCTAACCTCTAACTCCACCACTTCCCTGTCCCTAAACCGTATTGTCATCCCCAACTCCCCACTCTGTCTCCAAAACCATCCCTGCAAACCTAAAGAACAAATTCTCAGCCACAACCTTGATGGAGGCCACAACTCAAGTTAAAAGGATACTCTTATCAAGGGTTTCAGATTGTTGACTTCAATCAGGCACTGCATAAGGCACTGTCTATAGACACTATGTAGAGGCACTGTCGACAGACACTGCATAAGACACTGTCTATAGACAATACGTAGAGGCACTGTTGACAGACACTTCATAAGGCACTGTCGACACACTGCATAAGGCACTGTCTATAGACAATATGTAGAGGCACTGTCGACAGACACTGCATAAGGCACTGTCTACGGGCACCAAGTACAAGGGCTGAGCACAGGCACTGGGTACAGGAGTTGTGAACAGACATTGTGACCTCCTCTCTTTACGTCTGGGCACCAACAGAGACTTGGGTGGTGTAGTCTCTGCCACACTCACCGTACATCAGACTGGAACTTATAAACTCATTGACAAGCTAAAGTCTGTTTGATCAATTCCAAACATTTCTCCAAAGGTGGGTGCTGCTGTAATGCAATTTCTTCTTCTGGTGAAATTAATAAACTAAATGTTTTCCCTTTGGTGGTAAAGCTGATCCTTGGAACAGTACATAGACCATAGAACAGTACAGCACAGGAACAGGCCATTTCGCCCACAATATTCTGTCAACCCAGCTAAAAAATCAAATTAAAAATCCCTAAAAATGAATCGTTCCCACCCACACCATGTTGAAATCCCTCTATCTTCCTTACATCCGTGTGCCTATTCAGATGTCTCTTAAAAATGTCCAGCCACCATACCAGGTGGCATGTTCCAGGCATCCACGACTCTTTGAGTAAAGCACTTACCCCTCCCATCCCCTTTGAACCTACTTTCTCTCACCTTCAGTGCATTAGACATTTCAACCTTGGGAAACAGATACTGTCTGACCACTCTATCTATGCCTCTTATAACCACGTAAACCTCTACCAGATCTCCCCTCAGCCTCGGGCGCTCCAGAGAAAGCAACCAGAGGGGCCATGAAAAGTCCTTGGCAACTGGGATTAGGGTGAATCCCAAGACCTTCTGCACATACATCAAGAGCAAGAGGATAACGAGGGAGAGGGTGGAACTGCTCAAGGGATAAAGGGCAGGGAGGAAGCATTTGCTTGGATGTGGAGAATGTGAATGAGGTACTTTGCTTCAGTATTTACCATGGAAAAGCATGTGGTGGACCAGGAGATCAGTGCTGAGTGTATAAATACATTAGGGTGTTTAGAGGTCAAAGAGGAGGAAGTTTTGGGCCTCTTAATGAGTATTAAGGTGGATAAGTCTCCAGGGCCTGATGAGATTTACCCCAGGTTATTGAAAGAGGCAAGAGATGAGATTTCTGGGCCTTTGACCAGCATCTTCATGTCCTCTCTAGCCACAGGCGAGGTCCCAGAGCACTGGCGAGGGGCTAATATTGTACCTCTACTTAAGGATGTTACGAACCCCGTAACTGGGAATCTTACCAGCAAAGATAGGAGTATCTGTTGGAGTCTGGTGATACTATTTTTAACAGTATTTATTAGTAAAAATACACAAAAATAATATCAATGCAAATATACAGATAATATACGTCATCAATACTAAACCTAAAAGTGCAGGTATAATAACAATCAATAAGAAATAAGCTCTATCGTTGTCTAGGGTATAATGAATTGTCCAATGGAAATATAAAGTTCAGTTCAGTTCATGCGGGCTGCGGTAGTTGTTGATCACTGTGTTGCAAGTGTTGGAGAGAGAGAGAGAGAGAGTAACAGCTATTGACTTGCCAACTTTCCTTTTACGATCTTGATCCGTTGATGCGTTATTGTTGTGGCCATTCACGTATGACCCCTCCGTCCTTTAGCTAGACCATTCTTCTGTGGCGGACTCGTCACCCAGGCAAGGGTGGACACACACACAAGCCCCCACCGGTCTCGCAGCGTCTCTCCTGGTGCGTCTGAGGGGTGTTTCCCAGACCCTACTTTTATCCCCACTCACGGGGTCTCAGGTGTCAATCAGGTTGGGATGATGCAATCCCTCAACCAGACCACTCTGGCTGCCCCCTGAGGGGCTTCAATGAATAGTACAGTACTCAATACACAATTCCTTCTCCAAGAGACAATAGCAGTAATCAGTGGTTCCGTTCCGCTTTTGTTAGGAGGAGACATTCCACTTTTGTGTATCTCTGAGTTGTCTCTCTCTCATTTCCTGGGTATCAGACCCGAAATAGTAGCGATTTTGCGATTCTCAAAAAGGGGGGGGGGGCGACTTTGCACCCTTCTGCCCATCAGAGTTGCTCCTCATTTGTAACAAGGAAACAAGGGGAAATCCTGGGAACTGGTGAGTCTCACGTCAGTTGTAGGGAAATTGCTGGAGAAAATTCTTAGGGATAGAATGGCATTTGGAAACCCATAGGTTAATTAGAGAGAGGCAGCAGGGGTTTATGCGTGGCAGGTCATGCCGTACCAACTTGATTGAGGTTTCTGACAAGGTGATGAGAGATTGATGAGGATAGGGCAGTGGGTGTTTTCTGCATGGATTTTAGTAAGGCATTTGAGAAAGTCCCTCATGGGAGGCTGACTGTAAGATGCATGGGGTCCGTAGCAAGTAGGCTGTTTGGATTCAGAACTGGCTTGTGCATAGAAAACAAAGGGCAGTGGTTGAAGGGCATGACCAGGAGCCACCCTGTGGGCAGATAGCCTTGCTCGATGATATACTTGTGTATGAACCCAGTCAGGGTATCATCCTGTGTGTTTCCTGGTAATTTAAAGTGACCATTGGAACAGATTGAACATGGTACTGCTATCAGATCGTTCCTGTGCTCTCAATGAAAAGTCCATTCCCTCGTGGCATCCATCATTTCCATGGAAGCTTCCAGTGACTTATGGCAGCAGTAGGACATTAAATGCATCATTAAACCAAATTTATGATTGCTAAATGAAATTTAGTAGCATTTTCATTTGCCTGGACAATCTGTTAATTTAATTAATAAAGCTTTTCACATTAATTAATTTTTCCATTAATTCAAGGATTCAAGGATTGAGGTGGATGTATGAACAACAGTCTCATTTGTCTTGCTTACAATATTTTATTCGAAGTGCAGCTCGGTAATAGGCCTGCCTGGTCTCAGCAGCTCACACCACCCAGCTACACCCACGTGACCAATTAACCCGCTAATCCATACGTCTCTGTGGGAGGAAAGCAGAGCACCTGGAGGACTCAGAGAGGACAAATGAACTCCTTACAGAACTGAACCCAATTGGCTCGTACTGTAATGCATTGTGCTAACCACCACACTATCATGTCACTCCACATTTTGAATTAGATAGATAGATAGATAGATACATAGATACTTTATTCATCCCCATGGGGAAATTCAACTTTTTTTCCAATGTCCCATACACTTGTTGTAGCAAAACTAATTACATACAATACTTAACTCAGTAAAAATATGATATGCATCTAAATCACTCTCTCAAAAAGCATTAATAATAACTTTTAAAAAGTTCTTAAGTCCTGGCGGTTGAATTGTAAAGCCTAATGGCATTGGGGAGTATTGACCTCTTCATCCTGTCTGAGGAGCATTGCATCGATAGTAACCTGTCGCTGAAACTGCTTCTCTGTCTCTGGATGGTGCTATGTAGAGGATGTTCAGAGTTTTCCATAATTGACCGTAGCCTACTCAGCGCCCTTCGCTCAGCTACCGATGTTAAACTCTCCAGTACTTTGCCCACGACAGAGCCCGCCTTCCTTACCAGCTTATTAAGACGTGAGGCGTCCCTCTTCTTAATGCTTCCTCCCCAACACGCCACCACAAGAAGAGGGCGCTCTCCACAACTGACCTATAGAACATCTTCAGCATCTCACTACAGACATTGAATGACGCCAACCTTCTAAGGAAGTACAGTCGACTCTGTGCCTTCCTGCACAAGGCATCTGTGTTGGCAGTCCAGTCTAGCTTCTCGACTAACTGTACTCTCAGATACTTGTAGGTCTTAACCTGCTCCACACATTCTCCATTAATGATCACTGGCTCCATATGAGGCCTAGATCTCCTAAAGTCCACCACCATTTCCTTGGTCTTGGTGATATTGAGACGAATTACTAACCCATCTGCCTCTGGACTGTGGGAGGAAACCAGAGCACCTGGAGGAAACCCACATGGTCATGGGAGGACGTACAGACAGTGGAGTGGTGAGGATCTATCAGGCATTGGTCAGACCACACTCGGAGTATTGTCAGCAGTTTAAGGCCCCTTATTTAAGAAAAGATGTGATAACATTGGAGAAGGTTCAAAGGATTCCCAAGAATGATTCTGGGCTTGAAAGGTTTGTCATATAGGAGTGTTTGATGACTCTGGTCCTGTACTCGCTGGACCTTAGAAAAATGAGAAGGGATCACTTTGAATATTGAATATTCAGTGAACCTATTGAACATTGAAAGGCCAAGAAAGAGTGAACATGGAAAGGATGTTTCCTGTAGTGGGGGGGGGTTTAAGACCAGAGGGCACAGCCTCGGAATAGAGGGGCGTCCACTTAGAACAGAGATGAGGAGTAATTTCATCAGCCAGAGTGTGGTGAATCTGTGGAATTCATTGCCACAGACGCTGTGGAGGCTATGTCATTGGATATAATTAAAACAGAGGTTAATGGTTTCTTGATTAGTCATGGCAACAAAGTTTACAGGGAGAGGGCAGGAGAATGGGGTTGAGAGGGATATTAAATTAGCCGTGATGGAACGGGCCAAATGGGATAATTCTTTTCCTATGCCTTATGGTATTTAGACTGTTAGGTGGACAGGAAGGAGATAAAAGCAGAACTAGAACATTACTGCATAGTGCAGGCCTCTCAGCCCACAAGGCCGTGCCAATCTTTTAGCTTCCTCCAAGATCAATCCAACCCTTCCCTCTTGCAGAACCCTCCATTTATTTTGCAACTATGTTGCTATCTAAAAGCTTCTTAAATGTCTTTAATATATCTCCCTCCACCACCAATCCTGGCAGCACATTCCACACAGCTCTATTCACCTTCTGAAAAACCTACCTCTGATACCGCCCCCCACCCCCAACTTTGGGATTATCCACATTTAGGTTGGCCATTTCACCAGAAGGTCAAACATAGTTAAATGATCATTTAGATAGAGATCTTGTCAACATGGGCTAGCTAGGTGGAAGGGCCTGATTCAGTGCTGGGTGACTCTGCATCTCTATGGAGGTAAATCACACTGATTGCTGCTTTTTTGTGTCAAAGAGATGCGATCATGAGGCAATGGACCAGTATTGTGCTGTAATGTTCTATTAGCCTGGAGGCCGATGGATCTGTACTGTGCTGTAATGTTCTATTAGCCTGGAGGCCGATGGATCTGTACTGTGTTGTAATGTTCTATTAGCCTGGAGGCCGATGGATCTGTATTGGTCTGTAATGTTCTATTGGCTGAGGGCCAATGGATCTGTATTGGTCTGTAATGTTCTATTGGCTGAGGGCCAATGGATCTGTACTGTGCTGTAATGTTCTATAGGCCTGAAGGCCGATGGATCTGTACTGGTCTGTAATGTTCTATTGGCCTGAGGTTCGATGGATCTGTTTTGGTCTGTAATGTTCTATTGGCTGAGGGCCAATAGATCTGTACTGGTCTGTAATATTCTATTGGCCTGAGGGTGATGGATCTGTATTGGTCTGCAATGTTCTATTGGCTGAGGGCCAATGGATCTGTACTGTGCTGTAATGTTCTATAGGCCTGAAGGCCGATGGATCTGTACTGGTCTGTAATGTTCTATTAGATTGGAGGCCGATGGATCTGTACTGTGCTGTAATGTTCTATTAGACTGGAGACCGATGGATCTGTACTGTGCTGTAATGTTCCATTGGCCTGAGGTTCGATGGATCTGTATCGGTCTGTAATGTTCTATTGGTTGAGGGCCAATGGATCTGTACTGTGCTGTAATGTTCTATAGGCCTGAAGGCCGATGGATCTGAACTGGTCTGTAATGTTCTATTGGCCTGAGGCCTGTTCTTTAAATGCTTTTCCCACTTTAGGAGACAGGAGGAAATGTGAAGGTTTGCTGTGTGACAGACAGCCTGGACCATGGATCAGGTAACCATGGCTTCACAGGTGATCACCATGGTAACAGTGTTCATGAACAAGGTAAAGGTGCAGGTCATGTTATCTGATGCTGTCACCTGAATATTGAGCAACAGACAGTTTACGGAGGATCTCAGTGGGTTGGGCACCGGATGTAGCCACTGATCTGAAACTTCGACAGTTCCTTTCTTCCCACAAATGCTGTTCGACCTGTTGAGTTCTTCCTGTAGCTTGTGTGCTGCTCCAGATTGTAGTACATGCATCACCGTGTTCTCCCAACTCCGAATATTGTTCAGGGAGCCCATTCTGTGACTATTACTCATGAAAGGCATCAAAATATTGTACAGTTGAAACTCATCCATGATGTAATTTTATTTGGAGATTCAGTACTGTAAATGACCAACGAGCCCATGGTGTTCAGTTACACCCGTGTGACCAACTAATGCATATGTCTTCGCAATGTGGGAGGCAACTGAAGTACCCGGAAGAAACCTGCACAGTGTCGAGGAGAACATGCAGTCAGCAGTGGCCATTGGCATTACACTATCTGCTACATTACTGACCTGCCCCATAACAGCCTTAAGTCATCTTACTACCTCTGTTATAATGTAGGAATTACATGTTGCTGGTCATGTCTGTCACCTTATGTATGGACACTTCTGTGCCCTGTGTCACTTTATGGACATAAAATCAATCTGTGTGTATAGGCTCTCTTATGTATTTATATTTATTGAATTTTTTATTATTACTGTGTTTCTTATCTTATTTGTGGCCTTTTATGCTTTAATGCTGCATTGGATCAGAGTAACAATTATTTCATTCTCCTTTACCTTTGTGTGCTGCAAATGACGTAAACTATCTTGAATCTTGAATCTTGAATGTTAGCTGTATACTCCCTGTGGTAAACTATGTGTATACCTGTCTGGACATGCCCCTCTGCTGACTGCTCATGTGGCTCCTCCCACAGACCCCTGTATAAAGGCAATTGGAGGCACTGCTCCTCCCTCAGTCTCCAAGATGTTGTGGTCACGTTTGCAGCTAATAAAAGCCTATCTTTTGCCTCCCGTCTCCGAGAGTTATTGATGGTGCATCACTCCCACAAACTGCAGTGGTCATGATTGGGAATTCCTTGAGGGAAATACCCCTGCTCTTCAAAACAAGGGCTGGAGCACCAGTGAGAGTGAGAGAGTGAGGGGTGGGGGAACAGTCTGAAATTGTCACCTCGCTGAACAGACAAGGCCTTCTGTATGTGACCTCCTCTCAGTGGATTTGCTGTGTGACAGACTGCCTGAACAGGCTGTGGATTGTCTGCCCTAATTATGTGCTCTGTTTGGGAGCAGAGTTAGGAATGCATCTTTAGCACGGATTGTGTTGAGGGCGCTGGTCACAGAGATGTAGGTCCCGAAAAGGGGCAGTATTAACAGGTCAGGGGTCAGGGGTTCTGACCAAATACCACAGACCCAAAACTTCAACTGTTACTCTTTTTGCAGATTTTACCTGAGCTGCTGTTTTTTTCTCTCCACCTACCAACTTATTCCTTTATCTCCTTCTAATCCTCCTCTAGTCCTCCCATTTCCCTCAACCCCACCCCCACCACTTTGTCCTCCTCTCCCCTGTTGTTCTGTTCTCTCAACATACATGCAACTCACTCCTTCTATATCTCCATCTGCTCATCTGCTTCCTCCTGCCAGGCACCTCTCCCCAAATCTTTATTTACCAGAGTGCAGAACAAGTGGGGCTTTGTTTTCCTGCTTACCTCCCTCCAGTAGCCACTTCCAACCTTCACCTGCCCTTCCCCACACCGTGCTCGAGTCGTCTCTATATTTTCCCACGCTCTCTTTGTCTAACTCCATCTATCATTCACTAGAATCAGAATCTGGTTTAATATCATTGGCATAAGTCGTGAAATTTGTTGTGTGGTAAAAGAACATTGCTATACATAATAATCAAAATAAACTATCAATTACAAGAAGAAAAGTATATATGGAAAATAAATTAAATAATTAGTGCAAAAAGAGAAAAAAAATGTTGAGGTAATATTCATAGGGTCATTGTCCATTCAGAAATCTGATGGCAGAAGGGAAGGAGCTGTTCCTGAAGTGTTGAGTACATGTCTTCAGTGTCCTATACCTCCTCCTCGGTGGTAGCAATGAGAGGGGGTATGTCCTAGGCGATGGGGGTCCTTGATAATAGATGCCGTATTCTTGAGGCATGGGCTTTCGAATGTGCCGTTGGTGGTGGGGAGGTTTGTACCCATTGTGGAGCTGGTTGAGTTTGCAACCCTCTGATCTGTGTGCAGCAGACGGTGATGCTCTCCACGGAGCAACTGCGGAAATTTGCAAGAGCCTTTGGTGGCAATCTTGCCACTGTCTCCCAACATTGTGGGCTGATTCTGTGCCTTATGATTCTAATCAAACATGGTCCAGCGCCTGTCAACACTGACAGCGGTGTGCGGAGAGGGGAAGCTGGCTGCTCTCTCAGCCCTTGCATCAACTCTACAGTTTTTCATGGTATTTAGAGTCTGATTCTGAATTAATTGGCTCCCAGAGGCAGATGCACAATCAAAATTATTGTTTGACCTGATCAAGGAATTCAATTAAAAAATCTGCAGGCTTTTAGATTTCTAACTAAAGCCTTAATGAATTCCTCCTGAGGGACGTAGGCCGGATGATAATGCTCACATGTAAAGATCCAAATTTATCTCAAGATTAATGATAAACAACTAGTCGGTCGTTGCTTTTCAGAGCAGTTAGATTCTGTCCTACATGGAATGCTTTGCTTGTGGTTAGACAGCGTTAGCAGCCACACAGGTAAGGCAGGAGCTGTCACTGTGAAATGCAGTAGGATTTCTGGAAGAGCGCTGAAACTCAGCAGGTCAGGCAACAAATATGGAGAGGTAAAAACAGTCACTGTTCTCAGCCTGAAACATTGACTATTTATTCCTCTGCTTAGAGACTATCCCTCCACAATCTCCCTCTTGACAATTATCCCTAGAAGTGGAAGGACTGCTACATATGCCCATTCACCTCCTCCCTCACCTCCATTCAGGGCCTCAGACAGCCCTTCCATTTGAGGCAACACTTCACCTGCAAATCTGTCAGGATGGTCTATCGTGTCTGGTGCTCCTGATGCAGCCTCCTCTACATCAGTGAGACCTGACATAGATCAGGGACTACTTTGTCAAGCATCTTCACTCCACCCACTACAGCAGGATTTCCCTGGATTTCCCACTTTAATTCCAATCCCAAGTCCCATTCTGGCATGTCTGTCCATGCCTCCTCAACTGCCACAATGAGGCCACTCTCGGGTTGGAGGAGCAACACCTCATATTCCGTTTGGGTAGCCTCCAACCTGATGGCATGAACATCAATTTCTTTAACTTCTGGTAATTTTTGCCTTCCCTTTCCCTCTTCTTTAATTCCCCACTTAGCACTCCGCCTCACTTACCTATTACTCCCGGAGCCTCTCTTCCTTCCCTTTCTCCTATGGTCCACTCTCCTCTCCTATCAGAATCCTTCTTCTCCAGCCCTTTTCCACCTATCACCTCCCAGCTTCCTAATTTATTCCCCCTCCACCACCCACCTGACTCACCTATCACCTTCTAGCTTGTTCTCCTTCTCCTCCCTTCACCTATTTATTCTGTAATTCTGGTACCTCCCCCCCTTCCTTTCCAGTCTTGATGAAGGATCTCAGCCTAAAATGCCGACTCTTTATTCCCCTCTATAGATGCTGACTGACCCGTCTCTCAATGCCCTGTTTTCTAATGTTCTTAAATCACCTCTCCACTTCTCTAGTGCAATCACATCTTTCCGACATTAATTCCAGCTCTAGACTACCTAGGATGCAATTCCAGAATTACTTCCTTGACCTCAGCTAATAAAGGGATGTACCATAAATATGTTTTGAAGCACCTCATCAACCATCTAAGGGCCTGCTGACCCACATTCCAATATCTCTCTAGCAATCTCTGATGGCTGTGAAGATCAAGTCATTGGGTAAACTTAAAGTAGAGGTTGATAGGTTCTTGATTAGTCAGGTGTTCAAGGTTCTGGGGGAAGGCAGGAGAATGGAGTTGAGAGGGAAAATAAATCAGCTAGGATGGAATGGTGGAGAAGACTCAATGGGCCAAATGGCCTGATTTTTCTCCTGTGTCTTCTGGTCTTATGGTATCTCCATCCCTTCACGCTCCTCAACATCCCCCCCACTCTAAATCTAAATCCCCCCATTACAAACCCAATAGCATGAATGGCAGTGATGCTTCACTACCAGATGAACTCAACACCTTCTATGCCCACTATATATAACTATATATTCTGTGAAGATTCCTGCTGCACCTGGTGACTCTGTGATCTCTGTCTCAGAGGCCGATGTTAGGCTATCTTTAAAGAGTGTAACCCTTGTAAGCCGGGATGTCCTGATGGAGTTCCTGGTAAGGCTCTGAAAACTTGTGCCAACCAACTGGCAGGAGTATTCAAGGACATTTTCAACCTCTCACTGCTACAGGTGGAAGTTCCTACTTGCTTCAAAATGGCAACAATTATACCAGTGCCCAAGAAGAATAATATGAGCTGCCTGAATGACTATCGCCCAGTAGCACTCACATCAACAGTGATGAAATGCTTTCAGAGGTTGGTCATGACTAGACTGAACTCTTGCCTCAGCAAGGACTTGGACCCATTGCAATTTGCCTATCGTCACAATAGGTCAACGGCAGATGCAATCTCAATGGCTCTTCGCACAACTTTAGACCACCTGGACAGTACAAACATCTATGTTGGGATGCTGTTCATCGACTATAGCTCAGCATTTAGCCCTGTCATTCCCCATAATCCTGATTGAGAAGTTGCAGAACCTGGGCCTCTGTACCTCCCTCTGCAATTGGATCCTCGACTTCCTAACTGGAAGACCACAATCTGTGCGATTGGTGATAACATATCCTCACTGACGATCAACACTGGCGCACCTCAAGGGTGTGTGCTTAGCCCACTGCTCTACTCTCTATATACACTTGACTATGTGGCTAGTCATAGTTCAAACTCCATCTATAAGTTTGCTGATGATACAACCATTGTAGGTAGAATCTCAGATGGAGACGAGAGGACGTACAGAGCGAGATATACCAACTCAACGTTAGTAAGATGAAAGAGCTGATTGTGGACTTCAGGAAGGGTAAGATGAACACATACCAATCCTCATAGAGGGAGCCGAAGTGGAGAGAGTGAGCAGTTTCAAGTTCCTGGCTGTCGAGATCTCTGAGGACCTAACCTGGTCCTAACATATCGATGCAGTTATCAAGAAGGCAAGACAGTGACTATACTTCATTAGGAGTTTAAAGAGATTTGGAATGTCAACAAAATCACTCAAAAACTTCTATAGATGTACCGCAGAGAGAACTCTGACAGGCTGTATCACTGTCTGTATGGGGGTGGGGGGCGCGGGGGCTACTGCACAGGATCAAAAGAAGCTGCAGAGGGTCATAAATTTAGTCGGCTCCATCTTGGGTACTAGCCTACAAAGTACCCAGGACATCTTCAAGGAGCGGTGTCTCAGAAAGGCAGCATCCATTATTAAGAACTCCCAGCACCCAGGACATGCCCTTTTCTCACTGTTACCATCAGGTAGGAGATACAGAAGCCTGAAGGCACACACTCAGTGATTCAGGAACAGCTTCTTCATCTCTGCCATCCCATTCCTAAATGGGCATTGAATACTGCCTCCCTTTTTTATAATATTTTTGTTTTTGCATGATTTTTAATCTATTCAATATACATATGCTGTAATAGATCTTATTTATTTATTATTATTACTATTTTTCTACATTATGTATTGCATTGAACTGTTGCCGCTAAGTTAACAAATTTCACGACACATGCCAGTGATAATAAACCTGATTCTGATTCTGATTTAAATGCATAAGAAGTGTACCAGGATCCTGCCTGGTTTAGAGGGTATGTGCTATCTTGTGAGGACAGAAGGGTTGCTTTCTGTTGCGTGGTCGAGGCTGACGAGACCTGCTGGAAGTTTGTAAGATTATTGGAGGCAAAGATAGAGTAGATAGACAGTATCTTTTTCCAAGGCTTTGAAATGTCTAATACCAGAGGGCATGCACTGAAGGTGAGAGGGGGTAGTTTCAAGGGGGATGTGAGGGGTAAGTTTTTTACTCAGAGAATGGTGGATGCCTGGAATGTGCTGCCTGGTATGGTGGTAGAGGCAAATACATTGGAGATTTTTAAGAGATGTTTAAATAGGGATATGGATGTAAAGAAGATGAGGGATATGGACATCGTGCAGAAGAAGGGATTAGGTGTTTTTTTAAATGTACTTTTAGTTGGTTGAGCACAACATTGTGGGCTGAATGGCCTGTTCCTGTGCTGTACTTTCTATGTTCTATGTACTATGTAAATCCATCCCCCCCCCCCCCCCCACTCCCCTTTGGTTTCGGACTTGAAGATATCCATGACATGGGAGTACACGTCCCTTTGCTTTTGCCCTTTCTAACTGTTCTACTGACCAGGTGGTTTCATATCCTGACCTGACCCCCTGCTCTATCAAAGTCTCCCCTCCCTCCTCCTCCAGCTTGGCTCTAACATGTTTCCCTGTGCTCGGTCCTGATGAAAAGGAAACAGATTTGTTTATTATCTTGCCTTAGAGGAAATCATCTCTGGATCATTAACGAGGCTTGCAGCATTAAGCAAATAAGATGGAGCAACTGAAGGCATGTCTGTAAGAGAGGTGGGAATTAGCAGACAGGGAAGAACTCAGGAAAACTGCCAGAACTGGGGTCAAACCCATGACCTGGGTTCGATACCCAGAGCAAAGCTGAAGGTTGAAGTTCAGGGCTCGGCAGGACAGGAGATAGAAGTCTGAATGTTGATGAGATTGATGAGTCTGGAGAAAGCCCAGAGGTTGAGTCTGAGAGTCAGGGACTGTAGGTTGGAGGCCCAGTGTCTAAGAGTCTGGGACCAAGATCTGGAGGCCGAGAGGCAGCCTGACCCAGGGCTGGAGGCCTGTCTGTGTGTGTGAGTGGCTGGTAGGAGGGTGGAAAAGGGTTTGCTGTTGTTTTATTCTGGTGTTGCTGCTGGTGTTGTTGTGCTGAGCATGGTGGACATCCTATATTGGTACCCGAGTGTGCGGCGACATTTGCAGGCTCTACCCAGCACACCGTTGGGTGCATTGGTTGTTAACACAAATGACACGTTTCACTGTTTGATATGCTACATTTGATAAATCAATTGGAACCTGAATCTGAAATCTAAATCCGAATCCAAAACCTTAAATTTTCATTCTGAATCTGAATCTGGAATCTAAATTCTGAATCTGAATCTGGAATCTAAATTCTGAATCTGAATCTGAATCTGAATATGAAGTCTGAGCCAGTGATTCAGAACAAGTTGTTGGATCTGCAGGCTGACTCATTTCTGGGTCCTGATGGACCTTGTCCATGGCTCCTTGGTAAAGTGGCTAGTTAGATAGTTGATGCATTCATCTGATTTTTTAAAGTTCTTTGGAGTTAATGAAAGTTCCATGAATTTGTGGAAAAAAAGTAATAAATGTAACATCTTTAGTCTGAAAAGTTGGGACAGAGTGAATAGGAAAATGTCAGCGATCTAAGTGAGCATTTGCCTTTGAAAAATGTGAGAAGCTGTTATTAGAAGCAAAGCAACCGAGTTGTTGAAGTTCAAAGTAGGCCAGTAACACCAATGTGGCTTTGAAAAGGTAATCATATTTGACTAATTTAGTGGAAATGTTTGAAGAAATAGCATGTGTTGTGCATGAAGTGGAATTGACAGATGTACTGTACAGGTTTTTAGAAGGTATTTGATAAGGTGCCACATTAAAAATTAACTCAGAAAGTAAAAGCTAAGACTGCAGGAGGTTTCAGCGTGAAAGGAAGATTGGCTACAAAGTAGGAAACCGAGAGGTATAAATGGATCTTTCTCTTGTCAGAAAGATGTAATGAGTTGTATACCAGAGGGATGAGTACTCGTGCCCAGCTTTGAGCAATTTAGAGCATAAAATATAAAACAACACATCATGTACAGGCCCTTCAGCCCACAATGTTGTGCTAATCTTTTAATCTATTCTATAATCAATCTATCTCATCTTACCTACATACCCCTCTATTTTTCTATCATCCGTGTGCCTATTTAAGAGGATCTACACTTTGTAATATATGCCCCCAATGTGTCTGTTACTACCGTCAACCCTGACACTGTCCAGTGCACTCACCACTCTCTGGGTAAAAAACATATCCCTGACATCCCCCCCCCCACCATACTTCCCTCCCATCATCTTAAAATTACAGCATTAGCCATTTGCACCCTTGGAAAAAGTCTCTGGCTGTCTATTCTATCTATACCTCTAATCATCTCGTACATCTCTATCAAGTAACCTGTCACCCTCCTTCACTCCAAAGAGAAAAGCCCTGCTCACTCAACCTGTTCTCATCAGACGTGCTGTCTATTCCAGGCAGCATCCTAAATAATGTTTCCACCACCTGTCAGAACCCCCGCAGGCTGTGCACAGGGAAGACTATGGACACATACAACCATCTCTTGCTACTTTCAGGTCAGGCAGCATCTATAGAGGGTAATAAACAGTCAGTGTTTAGACCGAGACCCTTCATGAGGATGAATATTGAAAGGCTTAGGTAGAGTGAATGTGGAGAGGATGTTTCCTATAGTGGGGGAGTCTAGGACCAGAAGGCACAGGTAGAGTGGATGTGGAGAGGATGTTTCCTATAGTGGGGGAGTCTAGGACCAGAGGGCACAGATAGAGTGGATGTGGAGAGGATGTTTCCTATAGTGGGGGAGTCTAGGACCAGAAGGCACAGGTAGAGTGGATGTGGAGAGGATGTTTCCTATAGTGGGGGAGTCTAGGACCAGAGGACACAGATAGAGTGAATGTGGAGAGGATGTTTCCTATAGTGGGGGAGTCTAGGACCAGAAGGCACAGGTAGAGTGGATGTGGAGAGGATGTTTCCTATAGTGGGGAGTCTGGGACCAGAAGGCACAGATAGAGTGGATGTGGAGAGGATGTTTCCTATAGTGGGGGAGTCTAGGACCAGAGGGCACAGATAGAGTGGATGTGGAGAGGATGTTTCCTATAGTGGGGGAGTCTAGGACCAGAAGGCACAGATAGAGTGGATGTGGAGAGGATGTTTCCTATAGCGGGGGAGTCTAGGACCAGAGGACACAGATAGAGTGGATGTGGAGAGGATGTTTCCTATAGCGGGGGAGTCTAGGACCAGAGGACACAGATAGAGTGGATGTGGAGAGGATGTTTCCTATAGTGGGGGAGTCTAGGACCAGAAGGCACAGATAGAGTGGATGTGGAGAGGATGTTTCCTATAGTGGGGGAGTCTCGGACCAGAAGGCACAGATAGAGTGGATGTGGAGAGGATGTTTCCCGTGGTGGGGGAGCCTAGGACCAGAAGGCACAGATAGAGTGAATGTGGAGAGGATGTTTCCCGTGGTGGGGGAGTCTAGGACCAGAAGGCATGGCTTCAGAATAGAGGGATGCTCATTTGGAATGGAGATGAGGAGGTATTTCTTTAGCCAGAGGGTGATGAATCTGTGGAATTTATTGCCACAGACAGCTGTGGAGGCCAAGTCATTGAGTATATAGATTGATAGTTTCTTGATTAGTAAGACATCCAAGGTTACAGGGAGATGACAGGAGAATGGGCTGAGAAGGATAATATATCAGCCATGATAGAATGGCAGAGCAGAGTCAATGGGCCAAATAGCCTAATTCAGCTTTAATATCTAATGGTCTTGGTCTGAGATATCAGCTGTTTATTTCCCTCCACGGATGCTGCCGGACCTGCTGAATTCTTGTAGCATTTCTTTTGTGTTGCTCAAGCTTTCCAGCGTCTGCAAATTCTCTCGTGTTTCCCCTTGCTGCTTTCTTAGTATGTGGATGGGAAGGGTATGGACCAGGTGCAGGTTGATGGGATTGGACAGAATAACAATTCAGCATGGACTAGATAGGCCGAACAGCCTGTATCTGTGCTGTGTGATCTATGACTCTACAACTCCCCTGCACGTTTACCTCTTCTCTATTTGAGTATCAGCACAAGAAAACGATAACACAAAACTTAATCGGCAGCAATCTCGTTGTATTTCTGTCCCACCTCAAGCTGATGGCTTCAATATCCTCCTATAACAATGTGTCCAACAGGGCTTCTCTTTAATGACGTACACAAGCCTTGGTTCAGTAATTTCAAATTTATATCTTGGCACTGTAGGAAGTAGTCAAAGGTGCTAAGTGGATCAATTCTAATATGTCACAAATATCCTGAAGAGGGAAGGATGGTAAGTGCCACTGGTGGGGAGCAGATGATGGGCACCAGTTCCTTATCAAGAATAGCAGTAGTGATTCATGGAGAAGCATCTAGCCTGCTGAGTTGTTATGGCCACTGCTTGCATTTGTTTCTGAACATATCAGTGGTTAGTTTAATTGCAGAGAGTGACATACAGCAAAGGCCATTTAAACCAGTGTATTTGTGTATTTAAAGTGGAGGTTGAGAGGGATGATAAATCAGCCATGATAGAATGGTGGAGCAGACTTGATGAGCAGAATTATTCTCCTATGTCTTTGGGTCTGCTTCACAATCAAATCCAATTGAAGTTCAAGTTTAATTGTCATACAAAGACATGCGAATATAGCTGAATGGAACAGTGTTCCTCCAGAGCCAGCACCAACAGTCACACACTGCATAAGGCACAAATGGCACGTATAAAAGCAACAGTAAACATACAGTCATACACAAAAACATAGTTCAAGTTCCCGAGTCCATGAATGGTGCAGCTGTCTGCTGTAGAACACATCACAGTTTGTCTTCTGCCCAGTAAACACAAGAGGGCAACACCAATGCCAGCCTAGATGCAATGTCACACCACCTTGGGCACCAACTTTGCTGGATGTCTGCAAACAGGCCTAGTCCTCACTACAAAGACCACGTAGCTCCCCCCCCCACCCCGCCGTCCACTGATAAACGGACTTGCAGCATTCCACAATGTCCGTTAGGGACGTTGAGATCACAAGGACAGTGACTAAGGCAATCACTCGCTGTCAGACTGCACATCATCTTCGCTCACTGATGCAGGTAGTGGCACAGTCTGTACCAAGTCCAGCTACTTCAGTTTCTCCACCAATGAGCAGCTTGCTGATGGGGTAGACTTACAGTACTTTAGGTTCTTAATGTACAGCAGCATCTCCCTCCCTACTCTCCCCACCATCTTTGCTGCCCTTTCCGTCATTGTTGTTTATTCTTCCCTTTGGACAATATATCATTTATTTTCTTTAGAGACACAGCATGGAGTAGGCCACCTGGCCTTTCAAGCCACACTGTCCCAGCAAATTCTGTCAGCCCTGAGTTAATCCTAACGTGACCACTCAACATACCCAGTATGTGTTTGCACTGCAGAAGGAACCCGAGGCACCAGGGAGAACACACACATCCCATGGGCGAAGATTACAGAGGATGCCGGAACTGAACTCCGAACTGAGATGCCCGAGCTGTAATAGCGTATTAGAAAGGAAAGTGAATGGGTGTGTCTATCAGGGATGATGGAAGATCGGACCTAGAGTTTCAGGTGAGGACTCTTCACCAGGTAACAAGTCCACTTACACTGGACAAGCAGATGGCTCCTGATGCACCCACTGTCCATGTGTGACTCTCCAAGCAGGTTCAGGAGCTGAGCATCAGAATCACATTTATTATCTCTGCCCTACATGATGTGACAGGTGACCTGTGAATTGTGAAGCCAAGAGCCTGCTCTCCCCAAAAAACATCAGAATCGGGTTTATTATTACTCACATATGTGGGGAAATTCATCATCTTGTGGCAGCAGTACAATGTAAAACATTATAAAATTACCATAAGTATTGCGATACTTATTACAAATATTACTGTACTTACTTGTATATTTTTAATAGTAATACTAGAGGGTAGATAATGGATTCTGCGTCCCAGCTGTCTTCGTGATACATAGGCCAGGGCAGTACAATATGGAGAGCAAGCTGTTGCCCCTGTTGCAGGCTCCCCCTCTCCATGTAGCCGATGAATCCAAAGAACAGTAGAGACCGATACAGTTTTGCATCAGCTGCGGCGCAGAAGATGCCAGTCAGAGTTGAGCTCAACATTTGACATTTGACTCCAGTTCTGGATTTTTCCCTTGGAGTTTACTCCCAAAGCCTTCCCTGAGTGGATATAGCACCAGGCAGTTGAGGTTTCCTCTTCCTAGGTGAGCTGCCAACTATATCTGACAAGCCCTACCTGCCAGGAGCCACTGGTATTAAGGCGCCAGTAACCCACCTTTGCCCCTTCAGCTGTCAGTGGAAATGGTTCCACCGGGCTTAGTAGCTAACCCACACGTGAAGGCCAGGAGTTGGACAAGGTTGTCAGAGGCTATTTGAGATGTGCACCATTACTAGGTAATGGGAGCTTATCCCCATTATCACCCCTGGCTGTATCAACCTTCAGGAGCCAATAGTAATGCTGATACTTAATTATTACCAGAAGAAATGTAAAAATTTTAGTATAAAAAGAAAACAAAATGTTGGAGGAATTCAATTGGTCAGGGAGTATCTATGGAGGGGAATAAACAGTCAATGTTTTCGGCTGACAACCTTCACTGAGACTGGAAAGGAAGAGGGAAGAAGCCAAAATAAGAAGATGGGGGAGAGGAATGAGAACAAGACGGCTGGTGGTAGGGATCAGGGTGGGTGGGTTGAGGAGGGGCATGAAGTAAGAAGCTGGGAGGGAGAGGTAAAGGGCTGATGAAGAAGGAATCTGATAGGAGAGGTGAGTGGCTCATGGGAGAAAGTGAAGAAGTGAGGTAATCTTGTCAGTCCCCATTAGGATTTGTACCGTTATGTGAGGTAATCTCTAGTTCTTGCAAGCTCGAGAGATAAGTTGATGGGCACGATCTGCCTAATCCCTCCAAACAACCCCATTCCAGTTTCGATCTGCTGAACTCTCACCGCACTTCCTGTGTCGGAAGGGAGGCCAGGTCGATTTAGGCACAGGCTCATTGCAGTAATCACAAAGAGCGTTACAGAACACAGACAGGCTCTTTGGCGTATCTTTTCCATGCTGAACTGTTATTCTGCTTTGTCCTATGAACTTGCACCCAGATCATAGACCTTTATATCCCTCCCACCCACATACTTATCCAAACTTCTCTTAAACTTTGAAAATCTGGCTGAGTGGTGCCACAAGAACCTCTAACTCAATGCCATCAAGACCAAGGAGCTGATTATTGACTTCAGGAGGAGGGAATTGGAGGGCCATGAGTCAGTCGTCATTAGAGGATCAGCAACTTGAATTTCCTTAGTGTTATCTGTTCAGAGGACTTGTTCTGGGTGCAGCACATAAGTGCAATTACAAAGAATGCATGGCTGCGCCTCTACTTCCTCAGAAGATTGCAGAGAGTATCTAAAACTTTGACTAACATCTATAGATGTGTGATGGAGAGCATACTGACTGGCTGCATCATGGTCTGGCATAGAAACACTAATGCCTAAAAAAGTATTGGATATGGTCCAGTCCATCATGGGTAAAGCCTTCCTCATCACTTGAGCAAATCTATACAGAGCCTTGTCGCAGGAAAGCTGCATTCATCATCAGAGACCCCCACCACTCAGGACATGCTCTCTTCATCAGGAAGAAGTAGAGAAGCCTCAGGACTCACACCATCTGCTTCAGGAACAGTTATTACCCCTCAACCATCAGGCTCTTCATTCATGGCTGATCTTTTTATCCATTCCTCAGCCCCACTCCCCAGCCTTCTCCCTATAACGTTTGATATCATGTCCAATCAAGAATCTATCAATCTCTGCCTTAAATACACTCAACGATCTGGCCTCCACAACTGCCTGTGGTAACAAATTCCACAAATTCACCACCCTCTGGTTGAAGAAATTTCTCCACATCTCTGCCTTAAATGGACGATCCTCTATCCTGAGGTTGTACCTTCTTGTCCAAGACTCCCCAACCTTGGGAAACATCCTTTCAACATCTACTCTGTCTAACCCTTTCAACATTCGAAAGGTTTCAATGAGATCCCTCCTAATCCTAAATTTTAGCGAGTACAAACCCAGAGCTATCAAACGTTCCTCGTATGATAACCCTTTTCATTCCTGGAATCATCCTGGTGACCCTCCTCTGAACCTTCTCCAATTACAGCAAAAAAAAAACACAAAATGCTGGCAGAACTCAGCAGGCCATACAGCATCTATGGGGGGAGGTAGTGACGACATTTCGGGCCGAAACCCTTCATCAGGAGGGTTTCCAATTACATCCAATTACAATTACATCCTTCATCCAATTACAGCATATCTTTTCTTAGATGTGGAGCCCAAAGCTGCTCACAATATTCAAGGTGAGGCCTCACCAGTGCTTTATAAAGCCTCAGCATCATATCCTTGCTCTTGTATTGTAGATCTCTCGAAATGAATGCTAACAATGCGTTTGCCTTTCACACCACTGACTCTTCCTGCAAGTTAACCTTTAGGCTGTTCTGCACAAGGACTTTTGCATCTCAGATTTGGGACTTTCTTCCCATTTAGAAAATAGTTTACATATTTATTTCTACTACAAAAGCGCATGACCGTGTATTTCCCAATCATAGAATCATAGCGCATAGAAATCTACAGCACATTACAGACCCTTTGGCCCACAATGTTGTGCTGACCATGTAACCTACTCTGGAACCTGCCTAGATTTACCCTACCGCATAGCTCTATTTTTCTAAGCTCCATGTACCTATCTAAGAGTCTCTTAAAAGACCCTATTGTATCCACCTCCAACTTTGTATTTCATTTACCACTCTCTTGCCCATTCTCTTAATCTGTCGAAGTCCTTCTGCAGCCTACCTGTTTCCTCAACACTACCTGCCCCTCTTTGTCACCAAAGCCATCTATTCCATTACCTAGATCATTGATACACAGCACAAAAAGAAGCAGTCCCAACACTGAACCCCGTGGAACACCTCTAGTCACTGGCAGCTAACCAGAAAAGGATCCTTTTATTCCCACTTGTTGCCTCCTACCAACCAGCCAATGCTCTAACCATGCTAGTAACTTTCCTGTAATACCATGGACTCTGAACTTGGTAAGCAGCCTCATGTGTGGCACCTTGTCAAAGGCCTTCTGAAAGTCCAAATATACAACATCCACTGCATCCCATTTATCAATCCTATCTAACTTCACTTAACTTCAATCACCCCATCACTGAACTGTTCCCACAACCTATGGACCCACTTTCAAGAACTCTTCATCTCATGTTCTCGATATTTATTGCTTACGGTGGTGTAGTGGTCTCCATACCAGACTTCGAAGTGAGTGGTCCCAAGTTCAAATCTGGCCAGCTCCTTGTAGACTTTCCATATGTGCTGGGTTGAGCATCAAACTAGCAATCTGGCCTCATGAAAAAGCAAACAAATGCTAAAGAAAAGGCAAGTTTGCCGCCTGATGTGCCAAAGGTGCGGAGAGGAACAACAGATGGAAATCTGCACAAAGGCTGACAAACTACCAATGTGCAAAGGGAGTCAAACTGTGTAAATGCAAAAAAAAACAATTAATAATAAATATTTCAATAAATAAATAACACTGATGACTTGAGTTGTAGAGTCTGTGCAGGTGAGTCCATTGTTTGTGGAATCAGTTCAGAGTTGAGGTAAGTGATGTTATCTGCACAGGCCAGTTCAGGAGCCTGATGGATGAGAAGTAATACAGTAACTGTTCCTGAACCTGGTGGTGTGACTCCTGATGCTTCTGTATCTGCTTCCCAATGGCAACAGTGAGAAGAGAGCATGGTCAAGATGGTGAGGGTCCTCGATGGTTAACCTACCAATTCACACATTCTTGAAAAGTGACTTTCCAAAATTCCAAGAAGTGCAAATCCTAAGAGTATGATGGTTGAATGAAGGGTATGATCACATCACTGGCAATATTCTCAGCTCACACTTCAAGCGTTAGTTAACAGGGAAAGATGCAATATCCTGACATTAATCTGCAGAGCTGTCAGTAAGTGAATGGTTTCTCCCCTGGCATTCAAACCACTATATTAAACAAAGTCACATCAGCTTATCAGCAGGAATTATTAAATTTCCAGCAAGGCTGCAGATTATCTTTGTCTGCTTATTGCTAGAGAATTCACTCAGCTAATGCACTCAAGGGCATGAATTATTCCAGTGGGAAAGTTAACAGAAGAACTTCTTATGTCTAGCATAAGACACAGGAGCAGAATTAGGCCATTTGGCCCATCGGGTCTGTTCTGTCTATCAAACATGGCTGATTTATTATCCCCTTCAAACCCATTCTCCTGCCTCCTCCTATAACCTTTGACACCCTTACTATTCAAGAACCTATCACCCTCTGCTTTAAATGGGCTAACTCCACCATGGTCAGTCTCAAGCCTGGCTGTGAAAGGAGGAGTGTTGGGCAAGGGGCAAGCAACCGCATCCCGTAAAAACCCAGAGCAACTGAAACAACAACAGAAGCTCCAAAGACCTCATTCCTGGGAGAAGAAGGGCCTTTGAAGATGGGTTACACTTGGGGACAATTTGAAAGACTGGACTAGGACAGACGACTCTGGTGAATGGTGGTTGTCAGACTATGCTGCAGTGGGGTGATGGGCTTAAGAAAAAGAAAGGTTTGGCCTATCACAGTTGCTTGTGACATGGCTGGTGAGACCCTCATCCAGAAACCCCTTCAGAAGTGGGTGTGAGCCACTGCAGTCCTTTTGCTGAAGGAGATTTCACATTTGGGCGTGGGGGGAGGTTTTTGGATTCAGATGGGGGACTCGTGACACATTTCCAATACACAGCAGTGTGAGACTTGGAGGGGAAGCAACAAGTGGTGACGTCTCGGATGCATCTGAAACCCCTTCTTTATCAATGTTAGAAACTGGGGCCAAGGAGTCCCTTTATAATCAATAGGGATCCTTTGGGAAATGTTAGTAATTAGAACATGAAGCAGAACACAGAACATAGAACACAGAACACAGAACACAGAACATAGAACACAGAACACGGAACACAGAACATACAACATAGAACACAGAACACAGAACACAGAACATTTCAGCACAGTACAGACCCTACAGTCTATGATGTTGTGCCAACCTTTTAACCTTCTCTCAGATCAATCTAACCCTTCCCTTCCACATAACCTTCCATTTTTCAATCATTTACATGCCTATCTAAGAGTCTCTTAAATGCCCCTAATGTATCTACCACTTCCCCTGGCAGGGCAATCCCCCACCCACTACTCTGAGTAAAAAAACTACCTCTAATATCCCCTCTATACTTTCCCCCAATCACCTTGATATGATTTCAATGATTTCATATCAGTGGATAGAACAGTACGGTACAGCACAGGCCCTAAGGTGCACATTGTTCCATCTAGCTGAGATTTGCTCTGGTTTCATGGAGGGAGGGTCACCAGTTAAAGTCCCTCAGCCAGAAATCTACAGCCTGGAAGGGAATGCAGAACTTATCTGCATTTATCAGAAGAGTCAGGACATTATTGGCAATACCAGCAGCTATTGCCCATCACCAATGAAGCTTGAAGGGGTCAGAGTGAGTTGGCCCCTTGAACCATTCAGTCTGTGTAGCGAAGGTGTCCCCACAAGGGGGGTGAGGGGAAGTGCCAGCATCTAGACCCAGCAATGAGGGAGGAGTGGTGATATAGGTGGAAGCTCTCCAGTGCCTGAAATCCTGCTGGAGCAATGGAAGATACTTGTACCTGCTGTATTAACTTGAGAACATCACCTCAGGAGTTCCTCAGGGAAGTGTCCCGGGCCCAACCGTTATCAGCTCCTTCATCAATGACCTTCCTTTCAATTACCAATTCAGATGAAGGGATTTTTGATATTTGGACAGTGTAATGTTCAAATCACAACTCCACCACAAATGAAGTAGTTCATGCCTGAATGAACAAGATGGAATCAGAATCAGAATCAGGTTTAATATCATCGGCATATGTTGTGAAATTTGTTGTCTTACAGTAGCAGTACATTGCAGTACATAGTGATGAAATTATAAATTACAATAAGTATATAACTAGTGCAAAATGAGAGCAAAAATACTGAGGAAATACTCATGGGTTCAGTGTCTGTCCAGAAATCTGATGGCTGAGGGGAAGAAGCTGTTCCAGAATCACTGAGTGTGTACCTTCAGGCTCCTGTACCTCCTCCCTGATGGTAGCAATGAGAAGGGGGCAAGTTCTGGGTGCTGGGGTCCTTAATTGTGGATGCTGCCTTTTTGAGGCATTGTCTCAAAAGGTGTCTCATTGACTCATCGAAGGTGTCCTCGATGCTGAGAAGCTAGCTCCCATGATGCAGCTGGCTGAGTTTACAACATTCTGCAGTTTTTTCCAATCCTGGTCCCTGACCCTCCATACTAGATGGTGATGCAACCAGTTAGAATACTCTCCATGGTACACAACATTCTGCCCAAAAGCCGAAGAGGTTAATTGAAAATTTCTAACCAGATGAAGAATTTTGTTCAGCAGGTGCACCATGGGGTTCAGCGACGATGGAATGGTATCTGAGAACTAATCATCACATTTGATCCTCTAACTGTGCTAACTTTGTGCAAACTATCAGCAAGGGTCATCACTGACATCAGTCAGTGACCTTTCTTGGATTAGAGTGTAAAATTGATATTTTTCTCACAGTTTAATCTTTCCTATACTTGCTTGTATTTTATATCATCACTTGCAGTACTGTTTAATTGTTCTGTAATTTTTCCAGTTATTGTTGTAGCACTGCTCCTGTGTTTTTCTAGAAGCTTCTCAGTTTTTTTTCTGCAGCAGGTTTCACACCTCTTGAATCTGACTACTTTAGAGGTTGTTGTCACTGGAACGCTGTTATCTTTTTAGTCAGATCTACCTTTGTATGCGATGACCACAAACTCATTGTTCTTTTCTCTTTTCCTATGCTCACTCTTTGCTCTTGCAGCACTCGAAAAACAGCCACAAACAACACACAGAAAATCCTTGGGGAACTCAGCACGTCAGGCAGCATCTATGGAGGGGTATCAACAGTCGATGTTTCAGGCAGCAGGTTTTTTCTTTTGGCTCATTCTTGACTTCCGAAGACCCTCTGGGTCAATACCACCAAGTTCAACACCTTCCAGCTGCATCAACTTTGTGAGCTTCCAGAGCTTCGTTGTGTTGACCTGTTGACGAGTCTACTAACATGGCCGGGAACACTTGCTGATACAGATCAGTACTATCTGCACTCCAGAACGAGCTGTGTCTCCAGCCAAGCTGTTACAGCAGTTACTACACTGACAACTACCCAACAAGGTGGCAAATTGCCCAGGTATGTTGTGTTTGCAGAAAGTAGGAGCACTACAATCTGACCAATTACTAGCTCATCATGAGCAGAGTGATGAAAGGTGTCAACGTCACTTACTGACCAAGAGCCAGTTTTGGTCCTGGAGGTCCACTGGGCACCAGGTCCTGCACAGCTGTGCTCCAAATATGGTTCACTGCAGGATTCCAGGCATCATGTGAGTGGGATGTCATGCTGGAGGGTTTGGGAGACAGAAGGAGGTATTAACACTGAGAAAGACCAGAAACCAAATGTAGAGGCTGAGATTTAGGGACGGGTTGAATGGAGATTCCCAGAGGAACACAAATGTAGTGTATGTTGAGCTGCATGCATTGAGATGCCATGTGAAAACTGGTGTGTGATGTAAGGGCTCATGTATTGTGTTGTAGATTATTTATTGAATTACTTAGAGATACGACTTGGAGTGGACCCTTCCGGCCCAATGAGCTGCATGGTCAGCAACCCACTGATTTAGCCCTAACCTAATCACAGGGCACTTTACAATGCCCAACGAACCTGCTAACTGGTACGTCTTTGGACTGTGGGAGGAAATCAGAGCCACTGGAGGAATCACCTGCGTTCATGGGAAGGAAGTATAAACTTCAGAATCAGATTCTGAATCAGAGTTAATACCACCGGCATACCATACACCATGAAATTTGTTGTTTTGTAGAGTACATTGTAATAAAACTGTAAGTTACTATAAAAGTCTATATTGTCACATACCCCATGATGGGTTAAAGAACCAGCAGAAATGGAAAACACTCTGGAGTCTGGTATTGCTATAAGCTAGTAGTGTTTATTAGTAACTACGTAATACAATAATATAAATGTAGATATATCAAACAGGTTAGCAATGATTATATATATATAGTGTGTGTGTGTGGAAATAGAAAATCAAGCTTTTTCAAGTCTAGGGGGTAAATGGATACAGTTTTACGATGATGAAGAAAGTTCAGTTCAGTTTGTGGTATTTAGTTGAGTAGAGTTGGAGAGAGAGAGAGAGAGGTGTAGGTCTTCACGTGAGCTGGTGCCATCAATCTTCCCGTTGTCTTCCGAAATCCTTTTAAAGTCACCGACTGTGACCATAACAAAGGCGACTGCTCTTCTGTGGTGGAATTATCAACCCAGGCCAGGGTTGGACACACAAATAACTCCTCACTGGTCACACCTTTCTGCACCGCGAGAGCCACTGACCGATTCTCCAAAAAACCCACCTTCCTGTGGGCACAGCAAGCTCATCCAGTGTCCAAAACCGTGTGTGTCTGGCTCCAGCAGCTGCCCTGGCATTTATCTCAGCGTGCTGAACATCAGCTGTCCATCAAACTACTCCGCCCTCCTCTCTCTGTAAGAACTTACAAGCAGGCAGTGCCCTTGCAGAAATGTCAACAAACTGCCGAGAAACCATAACATCAATCTTCCGAGCATTCTTTGCCTCTCCCTCTCTTAATAACAAAGTCTCTGCGTTGTACACCTCCTTCTCTCTCTCTTTCTTTTTAAGAGCACAGTCCATAGGGTCAATTCAGGACCCCATCACAATATAAAAATTATATTAAATATTTAGTGCAAAAACTGTTGAGTAAGTGTTCATGTGTTCACTGTCCATTCAGACATCTGATGGCAGTTGGGAAGAAGCTGTTCCTGAAAAGTAGAGTGTGTATCTTTAGGCTCCTGTACCCCATCCTTGATAATAACAATGAGAAGACAGCAAGATCTGGTGGTGAGGATCCTGAATGATGAACACTACCTTTTGAGGCATCACCTTTCGAAGATGTCCTCGATGCTGGGGAGGCTAGTGCACGTGATAGTGCTGGCTGAGTTTACAACTTTCTGCAGCTTTTTTCAATCCTGTTCAGTGGCCCCTCCAAACCGGTTGGTGATGCAGCCAGTCAGAATACTCTCCACAGTACATCTGTAGAAATTTACAAGTGTCTTTGGTGACATACCAATTCTCTTCAAACTCCTAATGAAATATAGCCACTGTCGTGTCTTCTTTGTAACTGCATCGATATGTTGGCCAAGGATAGTTCCTTACAGATATTTACACCCAGGAAATTGAATCTCCTCACCCTTTTCACTTCTGATCCCTCAAGGAGGACCAGTGTCCTTGATTTGCCCTTTCTGAAGTCCACAATGAATTCCTTGGTCTTACCGTCTGTTGCTGCAACACCACTCGACCAGCTGACCGATCTCGCTTCTGTATGCCTCTTTGTCACCTTTGAAACTCTGCCAGCAATAGTTGTGTTTTCATTATAGATGGCATTTGAGCTGTGTGTCACCACACAGTCATGGATGTAGAGAGAGTAGAGCAGTGGGCTATGCACACACCCTTGAGGTGTGCCAGTGTTGATTGTCAGCGAGCAGGAGATGGATTTTCGATCCACACAGACTTTGATCTCCCGGTGAGGAAGTAAAAGATCCAGTTGCAGAGGGAGGTTCAGAGATTCAGGTTTGGAGTTTGTTGATTAGAACTGAGGGTATGATTGTATTGAATGCTATGCTATAGTTAATAAATAGCAGTCTGATATACGTAAGTATTCCTATTGTACAGGTGATCCAGGGCCGAGTAGAGGGCTAGTGAGATGACCTCTGTTGTAGACTAGTTGTGGCAATAGGCAAATTGCAGCGGGTCCAGGCAGGAGTTGATTCTAGTCATAACCAACCTCTCAAAGCATTTCATCACTGTCGATGTGAGTGCCACAGGGTGATAGCTGTTGAGGCAGCTCTCCCTTCTCCTCTTGGGCACTGGTCCATTTGGTGCTTTTTTAAAACAGGTTGGAGCCTCTGACTGCAGCAGTGAGGAACTGAAGATGTCCTTAAACACTCCTGGCCATTGAGTGGGAGAGGTTTTCAGAGCCCTACCAGGCTCACGATCAGAGCCTGCTGCCTTGTAAAGGCTCATCCTCTTGGAAGATGTTCTGACATCAGCCTCCAAGACAGAGGTCACAGGATCACCGGATGCTGCAGGGATTCACAGGGATGTAGTTTTCAAAGTGTGCATAAAGGTACTGGGATCCTCTGAGAGCAAAGCATCACTGCCATTCAGGTATTAGGTTTTGTTGTAAGTAATGGCTGAAAACACTGCCAGAGTTAACGTGCATCTGATTTTTTTTTACTGAGTTAAGTATTGTATGTAATTAGTTTTGCTACAGCAAGTGTATGGGACATTGGAAAAAAAGTTGAATTTCCCCATGGGGATGAATAAAGTATCTATCTATCTATCTATCTGATTCCGTCTCTAACCTCAATCAGAACTGTCTTTTCACTCTTCAGGTAGCTGTCCATAGGTCATAGCTGGACCTCTTGTATATAGTAGTTCTGGCTCACCGGTCTTGCATACCACAGATCTAGACCTCAGCAGAATACGAATCCCCTGGTTCTTCCACAGCTTTTGATTTGTGCATGTTTTTCCAGCGGCCCATTCATATCAGGAAAGAGAGAGGAGGCAACTCATATCTCCGTGAGTGAGATTTAAAAAAGGAGTGCTTGTGGGTTTTTAGCATTTTCCAGTGGCCCAATCAAATAGCAATTGGTTAGCAAGGGCAAATAAAAATAAGGCAGGGACAAGCAGAGCAATCATTGTTGGAGCAGCCATTGGGAGAGTGGACCAGTGTTAGAGTGAGAGACTTTACTCATCAGGCTTCGGGGAGAACAGGCTAGAGCAATGTACATATATGGTAAGTTTCTTCTTCTTTATTCTTCATTCTTCATCCATCAGTACATTGTTGGAGCAGTGATATTGGCTCCAGGGACCACATTGTGTTCTTTGTGTGAAATGTGGGAATTCTGGGAGATCTCCAGACTCATAAGATAGCTCCCTGTGGAATGCATGGGTTTCTTCTAGGTATTCTCATTTTCTTTCCAAGTCCAAAGATGTATCAGTTAGTATATTAATTAGTCATTTCAAATTGTCCTGTGATTAGGTGAGGGTTGCTGGAGAGTGTGGCTATCTGATTGAATAAATAAATAATTAAGCTTCCAAAGTTATCCTAGCACCCAGTCAACCCAACCCTCGATGAAGTGGCTGTTAACGGTGACAGAATCAGCCACAGTATGTGAGTGAACAACTAAACATTAACAACTGAGTCAAAAACAATTAGAAAATAAGTAACAAATCTGGTTACAAATTTCAAACAGAAACTGAAATACTTAAGAATATCTTTGGGATTGAACGTGGAAAGGATGTTTGCTATAGTGTGTGAGTTTAGGACCAGACGGCACAAGGTCAGAAAAGAGGAATGTCCCTTTAGCACAGAGATGAGGAGGAATTTCTTTAGCCAGAGGGTGGTGAATCTGTGCAACTACAGACAGCTCTGGAGGTCAAGTCTTTGAGTATGGAGTCCAAATCATTGGACTCTGGCATATTCCAGAGAATTACAAATGTCAATCCACTCTTTGAGAAAGGAGGGAAGCAGCAGAAAGGAAATTATAGACAAGTTAGCCTGACCTCAGTGGTTGGGAAGATGTTAGAGTCAATTGTTAAGAATGAGGTTATGGAGTACTTGGTGGCACAGGACAAGATAAGACAAAGTCAGCATGGGTTCCTTGAGGGAAAATCTTGCCTGATGAACCTGTTGGAATTTTTTGAGGAGATTACAAGAAGGTTAGATAAAGGGGATGCAGTGGATGTTGTATATTTGGACTTTCAGAAGGCCTTTGACAAGGTGCCATATCAAGTTAGGAGCCCATGGTATTACAGAAAAGTTACTAACATGGTTAGAGCATTGGCTGATTGGTACGAAGCAGTGAGTGGGAATAAAAGGATCCTTTTCTGGTTGGCTGCCAGTGACGAGTGGTGTTCCGCAGGGGTCGGTATTGAGACCACTCCTTTTTATGCTGCATATCAGTGATTTAGATGGTGGAATAGATGGCTTTGTTGCCAAGTTTGCAGATGATATGAAGATGGTGGAGGAGCAGTAAGTGTTAAGGAAACAGGAAGGCTGCAGAAGGACTTAGAAAGATTAGAAGAATGGGAAAGAAAGTGGCAAATGAAATACTATGTTGGAAAATGCATGGTCATGAACTTTGGTAGAAGAAATAAATGTGCAGACTATTTTCTATGCGGGGGGGGGGGGGGGGTGATCCAAAAATCTGAGATGCAAAGGGACTTGTACAGAACATCCTAAAGGTTGAGTCAGTGGTGAAGAAGGCAAATGCAATATTAGCATTCATTTCAAGAGGTCTAGAATACAAGAGCAGGGAAGTGATGCTGAGGCTTTATAAGGCACTGGTGAGGCATTACCTTGAGTTTTGTACACAGTTATGGGCTCCTTGTCTAAGGGTTCAGAGGAGGTTCACAAGGATGATTCTGGGAATGAAAGGATTATCAGTTGAGGAACGTTTAATGGCTCTGGGCCTGTACTCGCTGGAATTTGGAAGGATGATGGTGGATTTAATTGAAATCTTTTGAATGTTGAAATCTCTAGATAGAGTAGATGTGGAAAGGATGTTTCTCATGGTGGGGGAGTCTAGGACAAGAGGGCACAGCCTCAGGATAGAGGGATAGAGAATCTTTTTTTAGCCCAAGGGTGGTGAATTTTTGAAATTTGTTACCACAGGCACTGTGGAGGCCAGGTTGCTGGGCGTACTTAAGGCAGAGCTGGATAGCTTCTTGATTGGACACAACATCAAAGGGAGAAGGCTGGGATGTGGGGCTGAGGAGGGGAAAAAAGAATCAGCCATGATTGAATGGCGAAGCAGACTCGATGAGCCAAATGGCCTAATTCTGTTCCTATGTCTTATGGTCTATGTTTAAAGCGGAGGTAGATAGGTTCTTGATTAGTCAAAGCCTCAAAGGTTATGCTCAGAAGGGAGGAGAATGGGGTTGAGAGGGATAATCAATCAGCCATGATGGAATGGCAGAACAGATTTGATGGGCCATATAGTCTAATTTTGCTCCTGTTTATGGTTAATATTAAAATAGATTAAAAGGTCAGCACAACATTCATGGGCCAAAGGGCCTGTACAGTGCTGTAGTGTTCTGTGTTCTTGTTCCAAAACTTTCAAACATAAATCAGTGTATTGAGTACAGAAGTTGAGATATTATGTTGAAGTTGTGTAAGACATTGGTGAGGCCTAATTTGGTGTATCATGTGCGGTTCTCAACACCTACCCACAGGAAAGATGTCAGGACAGTAAAATTGAAAGAGTGCAGAGAACTTGATGACATGAGTCACAGGGAAAGGATAAATAGGTCAGGACTTTATTCCCTTTATGAGAGATATTTGATAGAGGTACAGTATACAAAATTATGAGGGTATAGACAGAGCAAATTCATGCAGGCTTTCCCCCCTCAGGTTTGGTGAGACTAGAATTAAAGGTCATGGGTTAAGGGTGAAAGGTGAAATATTTAAGAGGACCAAGACGAAGATCTCCATTCAGAGGTTAGTGAGAATGCAGAACGAGCTGCCAGCAGAAGTGGTGGATGCGGGATGGATTTCAAAGGTTAAGAGAAATTTGGATAGGTAGGTCGATAGGAGGGGCATGGAGGGATATGGTCGAAGTTGTGTCCAACGGGTTCAGCATGGACTAGATGGGCAGTGGAGCCTGTGTTCTATGACTCTACAATTCTATATGCATCTTTCTTTGGGTTTAACACAGAGCTTCTGCTTCTACAGAGTGGAATAAACAGGCAACGGTTCAGACTGAGATTCTTCATCAGGACTGGAAAGGAAGGGGGAAAATGATAAACACAAAAGATTCTGCAATTGTTGGAAATTCAGAGCAACACACACAACATGCTGGAGGAACTCAGCAGGTCAGGCAGCATCTATGGAAAGGATAGAGTTGACGTTTCGGATCAAGATCCTTCACATGCGCGCACACGCACACACGCACACACACACACACACACACACGTACACATACACACACACAAATGCACACACGCACACACACATATGCAAGCATACACGCACACACACACACACACACACACACACATGTGTGTGCACACTCACAAATGAGCAGACTTTGTACCTTCATATAAATATTTTATTCAGTGCATCTGTTGGTATGTACAACAAATAATAAACAAGTCAAGAGTAGAGTAGCAGAGAAACTGCTTGTCATTATAACCCATGAAATGCGTTGAGCAGGTTATCCAACATGTTTAACACACAAATCCTAAGTCATGCAGCTCTATTCCGTTATCACCACCTTTCTCCCATGCAACAAATAAACCAAAATGAAAGTCTAAGCTAACAGACAGATTAACAACAACCTTTGTGTAGCAGGTGTTTCGGGTAAATTCCCCAAAGGAAACTTCATTCACAACAATTCCCACCATGCCCAGCACAAGAAAAGAATATCCGGTAGTGTGTTACAAATAAGACTTTCTTCTTTGTTATAAAAATGAAGTCACCCAAAACTCTACAGTTTCTTTAAGAATAAAAGTCACCACAATAAAGGTCAAAGTGCAAATCACAAGGTGAGAACAAGTCACAAGGGTGAAATTTGCTAACCAGTAGATATCCGGACTCTAGGTGTTACTCTAATATAGTACTGTTACTACAAATCTATAAACCCTTTCCTCAAGACTGTTTTCAGTTACAATTTGAACCACGGAGTAATTAGCCTGAGATGCGGCTTCATTCCGTCTGTTTTTGAGTTAGCAACCCTGAATAGCTTTTGAAAGAGATTCTATTAATTTGTTGGAGTATAAAAAACTATCGAACTGCAGTACAGCAGAACACTACCTATGAAGAAAAGAAAGGAGATGCTAATGTATCAGATGGGGCCGAACAGCACTGAGCCAAGAACATGATGCAATTAGATTTTGTGTGCTCCTCATTCCTTTAGTAAAACCCAAAGGTATCTACAATCCTCTGGTAAGAGCCAATGTAGTCTGAACTTTGTGTGTGTGTGTGTGTTCAATGTTGAAGTGTAACTTGCTCTTGGCTGACGAACAGGCTGTGATACTTTTAATGATTCTTTTCCCAGTGAGAAGTCAGACATCGGGATGTTTGGGGCATTTCTTCTGCTGCGCCACTTTTCCAAAATGAGGTTCCGTTGGCTCTCCAGGATGTCTGGAGAGCTGCACAAGCGCTTTCTCAGCTAAAATTATCAGGATTTATCCACCCCCAGAAAAACCAGAAGACCTAAAAGGCTGACAGGAGAGCGACTCTACCCAGCTCAGTGGCTGGTTTCCTGAGTCATTTTACAACAGAAAGAGAGTGTCTGCTAGTAATCGGTTGAGAGCATCCACTGGCGATGAGCCTGAACCTGGCAGTCCCTCCAGCTGGCTACGTTGATTCAGTCTGACTCACTGCCTTGCCCCCGTTTAGCACGGCCGAGGCACTTCTGCTTTTGGTGGGGGTACCTGAGCGTGACAGAACCTCCGCCAACTCATGGAGTGATGGCTCTCTGTAGAGGGCAACTGGAAGAAAGAAAGAGAAGACCAGTGTTAAAATTGCTTTGAGGTTGTACAAGGGAAAACATAAACACACACCAAATGGTAGAGGACACAAAGTGCAAGTCAGGTGGCATCAGGTCCCGGCCCAAAATGTTGACTCTGTGTTTCTCTCCATAGATGCTGCCTGGCCTGCTGAGATCCTCCTGCATTTTGTGTTTGTTACAAGGCCATGATGAAGTCAATGCGTCATCTTATGGTACAAGAGGTCCATTCAATAGTCTTTTAGCAGTGGGACAAAGATAATGATTAGCTTTATTGGTCATATGTACATAGGAACACGGGAACACGGTGAAATGCATTGTTTGCCTCAAATTAAATCAGTGAGGATTGAGTGGGTGACCCGTAGGTGTTGCCACGCTTCCTGTGTTGCCCAGAGCGATGCCTCAAGAAGGCAGCATCCATCACTAAAGACCCTTACCATCTGGGCCTACTCTCTGCTCATTACTAACAATGGGGAGGGGGTACAGGAACCTGAAGACCCATTCTCAAAGTTTCATAAACAGCTTCTTCCCCTCCAACATCAGATTTCTGAGCTGTCAGGGTCATCGAGAAGTACAGCACAGAAACAGACCCTTTGGCCCATCTAGTCCATGCTGAAACCATTTAAACTGCCTACTCTCATGAAACCACACTGTGACCATAGCCATCCATGGCCCGACTATCCGTGTACCTATCCCAACTTTTCTGAAAAGTTGAAATCAAGCTCGCATGGACCACTTGTGCTGGCAGCTCGTTCCACACTCTCATGACCCTCTGAGTGAAGAAGTTTTCCCTCATGTTCCCCTTAAACATCTCACCTTTTACCCTTACCCCTTGACCTCTGGTTGTAGTCCCACCCAACCTCAATGGAAAAAGCCTGCTTGCATTTACATTAGCCTAGAAACATAAGAACATTATCTCCTTATGTTCTACAATTTATTTCATAATTTATGATAATTTTGTCTGTGTACTGAACTGCTGCTGCAAAGCAACAAATTTCATGTCATATGTCATAAGAAAGGAAACTGTGGTTGGGAAGATGTTGTTGATTATTAAGGATGAGGTCAGAGGGTACTTGAAAGCACCTGGTACAATAGCTATAGTCAGCATGGTTTTCTCAATGGAAAACCTTGCCTGACAAATCTGTTAGAATTCTTTGAAGAAATAACAAGCAGGATAGATAAAGTAGAATCAGTTGATGTTGTGTACTTGGATTTTCAGAAGGCCTTTGACAAGGTGCCACACATGAGGCTGCTTACCAAGGTACGAGCCCGTGGTATTCCAGGAAAGATTCTAGCGTGGATAAAGCAGTGGGTGAGTGGCATGAGGCAAGGAGTGGGAGGGAGAGGGAGGGGTGATTGTTGCTTACGTGCGAAAAGGGGGAGCTGCGGGGACTTTGGGATTCTAATATTTAACCGTTGTTCATTCTTTGGGGACACTCCTCTGTTTTCATGGATGGTTGTGAAGAGAAAGCATTTCAGGATGTATATTGTATACATTTCTCTGACATTAAATTGAACCTTTG
Source organism: Hemitrygon akajei (assembly GCF_048418815.1). Lineage (NCBI taxonomy): Eukaryota > Metazoa > Chordata > Chondrichthyes > Myliobatiformes > Dasyatidae > Hemitrygon > Hemitrygon akajei. The sequence goes on from NC_133133.1 coordinate 3,270,430, forward strand.
AACCTTTAAAGGGAGCCTTTTCTGATTGGCTGCTGATGACCAGTGGTGTTCCAAAGGGGTCTCTGTTGAGACCGATTCTTTTTACTTTACATGCCAATCATTTGGTTGATGGAATTGATGGTTTTGTTGCAATGTTTGCAGACGATATGAAGACAGATGGGGAGGGGCATGGGGTTTTGAGGAAGTGGAGAGGCTACAGAAGGACTTAGACAGATTTGGAGAATGGGCAAAGAAATGGCAGATAGAATACAGTGTCAGAAAGTGCATGTTCATACACTTTGGTAGAAGAAATTAAAGAGTTAACTATTTTCTAACTGGAGAAAAAGTACAAAAACTGAGGTGCAAAGAGACTTGGGAGTCCTTGTGTAGGATTCCCTAAAGGCTATTTTGCAGGTAGAGCCGGTGGTGAGGAAGGCAAATGCAATGTTAGCATTCATTTCAAGAGGACTAGAATATAAATGCAAGAATATAATGCTGAGACATTATGAAGCACTGGTGAGGCCTCACCTGGAGTATTGTGAGCAGTTTTGGCCCCCTTATCTTAGAAAGGTTGTGCTAAAACTGGTGAGGGTTCAAAGGAGGTTCATGAAAATGATTCTAGTATTGAGTAGCTTGTCATATGAAGAGTATTTGATGACTCTGGGTCTGTATTCACAAGTATTCAGAGGAATGAGGGATAACCATGCCTTAAGCCTTTGCCTGACAAGGCGTGAAACAAAAGACTGTGTGGCGCACCACTCCTCACACAGACAGTAGGTGGCCGTTGACTCACAAGGAGTTCATCTGTCCTTTGCCAGGTTTTGTTTTTAGTCCTACACCCTCCTCCCTGGTTAACCGAAGTGCACTGGAGGTGTGCCGGCTGAGTTGCCAACAACCCGAACTGAGACGGTAGTACTGGGCTATGTGGTACCAGTAGCAAGACAAGGCCTGAGTCGATGTAGTAGTAGGGATAACCTCATTGAAGCCTATCAAATGATGAAATGATTTGATATAGAGCGGATGTGGGGAGAATGTTTGCTGTGGTGGGAGAGTTTAAGAGCAGAGGACACAGCCTCAGAATCGAGGGGCATCCTTTTAAAATGGAGATGAGGAGGAATTTCTTTAGCCAGAGAGTAACTGTGGAGGCCGATTCTTTATGTACATTTAAAGCAGAGGTTGATAGATTCTTGATTGGTCAGGGCATGAAGGGATATGGGGCGAAGGAAGGAGATTGGGGCTGAGAGGAATATTGGATCAGCCATGATAAAATGGCAGAGCAGACTCAATGTGCCAAATGGCCCAATTCTGCTCCTATATCTTATGGTTTTATATAAGACAGTGATAATAAACTTGACTCTGTGTGAAGGAAGCAGGACAATATTGCTTGGGCCTTATAATGTCTGCTCTGTGCTGTAGAAACCAAGTACAGATTCAAATACCACTTCACAGAACATTTCTATTCAATCTCCAGGGGATTAAGACACAGGTGTAGAATTGGGCCATTCGGCCTTTTGACAAATTGCCTCTTTAACTCTGTGTTCCATTTATTTTGACATCTATGGCTCTGGTCTTCTCCAGTGAGATGTGGGATTTCAGGAAATCTAATGGGCTCCTTGATGACTACATCTGCAGGAAGAGTTCCTGACTGACATGGTCAGGAACTGGAACTGGAGCTGGATGCACTCAGCAGCATCTGGGAGGCTGAAAACCTCATGGATGAAACTTTTACTGAGGTGGTCACACCCAGCTTGCAACCTTCCAATGGGTGACCACCAGGAGAAGTAAGCGGAGTAAGCAGTCTGTGGCCACTCCACTCAGCATCAAGTATACTCCTGGGGGGGATGACCGATCAAGCTGCCAGGCCAGTGGCATTGTGACCGATTCGAAGGCTTAGCAGGCAGAACAATAGTGACAGGAGAGTGATAGTTATGGGGACAGATAGAAGCAAGCAAAAGTCAGAAATCTCGGTTCATTTCAGAGGCATTGTATACCCTCCTGAACATGAAAACCTCTGGGAGAGTTTGCCACTTTTCCTTGCTCAGAGGCCAATGCTGGTATGAAGATTTCCATCAGGAAATCTGCTGTGTAACACACATTTGAAAATCCAGTTTCCGAACCTCTCTGGCACTGTATTAGTTACAGCACTCTCATTCCAACCACACCTTCCTTAACGTACCTACATTAAGGTTGAGAGGTGACTTGATAGGCATGTACAAGATGATAAGAGGCATAGATAGAGTGGACAGCCAGAGACTTTTCCCAGGGCAGAAATGGCTAACACTAGGGAGGATAATTTTAAGGAGATTGGAGGAAAGTATAATGGTGGGGGGTTGGGGAATGTCAGAGGTAGCTTTTTACACTGAGAGTGGCAGGTGTGTGGGATACCCTGCCAGGGGTGGTAGTAGAGACAGAAATGTTAGGGGCATTTAAGAAACTATTAGATAGGCACATGGATAATTAAAAAATAAAGGGCTATGCAGGAGGAAATGGTGGATTGATCTTAGAATTAGTTAAAAGATTGATGTTGTCTATTTAATATTACAGTAATATTGTAAATATATAATTTGATTAAGCATTTTTTATTTGTTTACATAATTCATATGGGTTTTATGTAAAATTATGTGAATAGCATAAGTCATTATGCCTCCATGTCATATGTGCACATCTTGCTTCAGTAAAATGATACTAAGACATACATTCATGGCTCTATGTTTCCTCTCAATTACTGTTATGCTTTGGAGTTACAAAAATATTCCTGCTGTCACAACCCTGTGGCCAAAAGGCCTGTAATGTTCAATGTTTTAAGAGGAGTTGAGTCCAGGAGCAAGAATGTGTTGTTGCAATTGCACACAGACTTGGTAAAACCCATACGTATTGGGTGCAGTTCTGGTCTCCTCATCTGAGGATAGATGTTCTTGTTACAGTGGGGGACTAATCTGTGGGATGGCTTAAGTAGTGAGATGGGCTTATTGAAGCCTGTATTGACTAGACTATGGAAGAGCAGGAGAGAATCTCAAACAAACCTACAAAATTGCAAGTTCAAAGTAAATTTATTATCAGCGTCACAATATACAACCCTGAGATTCATTTTCTAGCAGGCATTTGCAGTAAATACAGAGAAACACAACTGAATCAATAAAAGACTGCACTCATCAAGCAGATAAATAACCACTGTGCATAAAGCAACAAATTATGCAAATACATAAATAAAAATAAACAAATAAATACACCATAAATACTAGACATGAAATATCAAACATGAAAGAGCCCTTGAAAGTGAGTCCATAGGGTGTGGTAACAGCTCAGTGATACTGAGTGAAGTTATCCCCTCTGGTTCAAGAACCTGATGGTTGAGGGGTAATAACTGTTCCTGAACCTGGTGGTGCAGGCCCTGAGGCTCCTTTACTTCCCTCCCAATGGCAGCTGTGTGCTGCGAGGTGGGGATCCTTGATGATGGATGCTGCTTTCTTGCAACAGCGCTGTATGTAGGTGCACTCACTGCTGGTGAGCACTTTACCCATGATGGACTGGCCTGTGCCAAATACATTTTGTAGGCTTTTTCTGTTCTAAAAGGACAGGATACAAGGGTGGGGTTGTATTCCTGAAAGCTGGAGAGCTCTGAAGTAGGTCTCTCAGGCTGTTGGTTTTGCCAGTTAGAGCTGAGAACGGGAGAAATTTCATCATCCAGAAGTTGGTGAAATTCTCCACTCAGGAGACTTTGGAGGCTCTTGGCTGAGTCTAGCCAAGACCAAAGATACAAGATTGAAAGCAGGGTCACAGCTAGACAAACTATATGACACAAAAGCAGAATTAGGCCATTTGGCCTTCAAGTCTGTTCTGCCATTTCATCATGCTGATTTATTATCCCTCTCAATCCCATTGTCCTGCCACTCTCCAGTACCTTTACTAATCTAGAAAATATCAAACTCCACTTTAAATATACCCAGTGACTTGATCTCCACAGCCACCTGTGGCAATGAATTCCACAGATTTATTTACCACCCTCTGGTTAAAGAAATTCCTCCTCATTTCTGTTCTAAGGTGATGTCCTTCTATACTAAGGCTCTGCCCTCTGGTCTCAGGAAACATCCTCTTCATATCCAACTACCTAGGCCTTTCAATATTTGATGAGATTTCCCCCTCATTCTTCTAAACTCCAGTGAGTACAGGCCCAGAACCATCAAACACTCCTCATACATTAACTCTTTCATTTTCATGAATCTCCACTGGACCCTCTCCAACGCCAGCACATCCTTTCTTAGGTAAGTCTGTCAACTGCCTTCTTCACTACCCTGTCCTATTGGGACACTGGGTTCATCAGTTAGGACAATGAGTATGGGAGTTATGATGTTTTGTTGCAGTTGTGCAACATATTGGTGAGGCCACACTTGGAGCATTGTGTACAATTTTGGTTACTCTGCGTTACACTGGAAAGAGTGCAGAGAAGATCTATGAGGATTCCGTTAGGACCTGAGGTGCTAAGTTATGCGGAGAGTTTGGACTGGCTCAGACTTTATTCCTTAGAACAGAAGCGATTGAAAGATGACCTTGTAGAGGTGTTAAAATCATGTGGGGTATAAATAGGGTGAATGTACATATTCTTTTTCCTGAGAAAGGCAACTAAAAACTAGAGATTGAAGATTCAGAATTCTTGAATTTTGAAATCAGAGAGCACAGGTATCAATGAAAGATGAAAGGTACCTGAGGGACAACTTCTGGTGGTGCTAGAGACAGTGGTTGACAACATATAAATGGCATTTGGGGAAGTCAATAGATTGGAGGGTTTAGAGAGATATGGGTCAAATACGGGCCATTGGGCCAGTGTGGCGGGCACCATGATGAACAGAGATGAATTGGCCAAAGGGCCTGTTTCCCATGCTGAATCACTCATGGCGGAATGATACTGAGGCCATGTCTGGTGGGGGTCAATCATGCATACTGTGTCATGGCTGTCTACATGATATGCAAACTAGTACACAAGCCAGGGCAGTACGATATGGAGAACAAGCTATTGCCCAGGCAGGAGGCTCTTCCTCTCCACACAACTGATGAATCTAAAGGAATGGCAGAGACTGATACAGGCTGGCACCATCACTGTTGCAGGAGTTGCCAGTCAGTGTTGAACTCAATGTAGGACTGCCTTAGGGATGCCAGCTTGGGGTTTACATGCAAAGCCTTCCCCATGAGTGGGTGTAGCTGCAAAGCAGCAGGAGTTTGAGATCAGAGTTTTCCTTCTCCTAGATGAGCTGCCACCCACGGCTGATGAGCCCCATCTGCCCGGAACGCCTGGTTTTAAGATGGCAGTAACCTGCCTTTGCCCCTTCTCCTGTCAGTAGAAATGGTTCCGCCTAAGCTACAAGAGAAGGCCAGGAGTTGGACTTGGCTGTCAGAGGTTGTTTGAGACTCGCCACTGGGATGATAGACTTTAGGGTATTAAGAGGGTCAGGACACACAGAATTCAATGCAGGAAGGTGGCATTGAGAAGAAGGATCATCCACTATCATCTAAACGGTGAAGTTTCTCTCTACACCCATGATTGTGTAACTAGGCACAGTTCAACCATCGGCTATAAGTTTTTTGATGATACAACTATTGCTGGCAGAAGTTTAGACAGTGGCGAGAAGGCGTACAGGGGCAAGAGTGATCATTTGGTTGAGTGCTATTGCAGCAACAACATTGCACTCAGTGTCAGTAACACCAAAGATCTGACTCTGGACTTCAGAAACTTTAAGACGAGAGAACACACTCCACTCCCCACAGAAGGATCAGAAGTGGAAAAGGTGAACAATTTCACGTTCCTGGGTGTCTAATCTGGGCCAAATATAACGATGCAATTACAAAGAAGGCACGACAGCATCTGCATTTCATTAGGAGTTGGAGAGATTTGGTATGCTAATTTTTACAGATGTACAGAGCCTTCTAACTGGTTGGATCACCGTTTAGTATCAAGGGGCCACTGCACAGGATTGGAAAAAGCTGTAGAAAGTTGTAAACTCAGCCAGCCCCATTCTGGGCACTGGCCTCCCCAGCACCCTGGACCATTTTGAAGGAACAATGCCTCATAAAGGCTGCAATCATCACAAAGGGCCCCCACTGACGAGGGCATGCTGTCCTCATTGCTAACATGAGGGAGCAGGTACAGGGGCCTGAAAGCACACACTCAACAAATCAAGAACATCTTCTTCCCTTCTGCCATCAGATTTCTGCATGGACATTGAACCCATGAACACTGCCTCATAACTTTTTTTCCTCTTTCAGCACTACTTATTTAATTAACCTTTTTAATATGTATATAGATTAATTTATAGTTTTGATCATGATGTATTGCATTGTACTGCTGCTGGATAATAACAAATTTCATGACATATGCCAACGATATTAAACTTGATTCTGGTTTAATATCACTAGTAATCAAATTGAAGGCAAGCAAAAGTGATCCTGCTGAAGGAGATGTTTTGTACAGATGGAAAGGAAAACTTGATCTAACTTCGACTTCACCAACATGCTCCACAGAATGAAAACAAATGTTAAAAAGAGCATTTATCCAGTGAACAAGGAGTGATGAAGAGAAATGTCAGGAACTGATTCAGATTTCAGTCCAGCAGCACCCAAGGGTGCTGAAATTCCCCGCAGTGGGACCCAGTAGAAGTTCACAATGTGGGAGGGGCTGTACTGAGGGATTGTCACATGGTGGGAGGGGTGGTACTAGGGAGAGTCACACTGTCGGAGGGGTGGTATTGAGGGATTGTAACTGTGGGAGGGGTGGTACTGAGGGACGGTCACACTGTGGGAGGGGTGATAATGTGGGATTGTCACACTGTGGGAGGGGTGGTACTGAGAGAGGGTCACATGGTGGGAGGGGTGATACTGTGGGAAGGTCACACTGTGGGAGGGGCAGTACTGAGGGAGGGTAACATGGTGGGAGGGGAGGTACTGAGGGAGGGTCACACTGTGGGAGAGGTGGTACTGACGGAGAGTCACACTGTGGGAGGGGAGGTACTGAGGGATTGTCACATGGTGGGAGGGGTGGGACTGAGGGAGAGTCACACTGTGGGAGGGGTGGTACTGGGGGGGTCACACTGTGGGAGGGTGGTACTGAGGGAGAGTCACACTGTGGGAGGGGTGGTACTGGGGGGGTCACACTGTGGGAGGGGTGATACTGTGGGATTGTCACACTGTGGGAGGGACAGTACTGAGGGAGGGTCATACTGTGTGTGGGGAGGTACTAAGGAAGAGTCACACTTTGGGAGGGGTGGTATTGAGGGAGGGTCACACTGTGGGAGGGGAGGTACTGAGGGAGGGTCACACAGTGGGAGGGGTGGTACTGAGGGAAAGTCACACTGTGGGAGGGGCGGTACTGAGGGATTGTCACATGGTGGGAGGGGTGGTACTGAGGGAGAGTCACACTGTGGGAGGGTGGTACTGAGGGAGGGTCACACTGTGGGAGGGGCGGTACTGAGGGAGGGTCACACTGTGGGAGGGGTGGTACTGGGGAGTCACACTGTGGGAGGGGAGGTACCAAGGGAGAGTCACACAGTGGGTGGGGTGGTACTGAGGGAGGGTCACACTGTGGGAGGGGTGGTACTGGGGAGTCACACTGTGGGAGGGGAGGTACCAAGGGAGAGTCACACAGTGGGTGGGGTGGTACTGAGGGGGGGTCACACTGTAGGAGGGGTGGTACTAAGGGAGAGTCAGACTTTGGGAGGGGCAGTACTGAGGGAGGGTAACATGGTAGGAGGGGCGGTACTGAGCGATTGCCACACTGTGGGGGGAGGTACTGTGGGAGGGTCACACAGTGGGAGGGGTGGTACTGGGGAGTCACACTGTGGGAGGGGAGGTACCAAGGGAGAGTCACACAGTGGGTGGGGTGGTACTGAGGGAGGGTCACACTGTGGGAGGGGTGGTACTGGGGAGTCACACTGTGGGAGGGGAGGTACCAAGGGAGAGTCACACAGTGGGTGGGGTGGTACTGAGGGGGGGTCACACTGTAGGAGGGGTGGTACTAAGGGAGAGTCAGACTTTGGGAGGGGCAGTACTGAGGGAGGGTAACATGGTAGGAGGGGCGGTACTGAGCGATTGCCACACTGTGGGGGGAGGTACTGTGGGAGGGTCACACAGTGGGAGGGGTGGTACTGAGGGAGAGTCACACTGTGGGAGGGGCAGTACTGAGGGAGGGTCACACTGTGGGGGGGTGATACTGAGGGAGGGTCACACAGTGGGAGGTGTGGTACTGAGGGAGGGTCATACTGTGGGAGGGGCAGTACTGAGGGAGGGTCACACTGTGGGGGGGTGATACTGAGGGAGGGTCACACTGTGGGGGGGTGATACTGAGGGAGGGTCACACAGTGGGAGGTGTGGTACTGAGGGAGGGTCATACTGTGGGAGGGGTGGTACTGAGGGAGGGTCACACTGTGGGGGGTGATACTGAGGGAGGGTCACACTGTGGGAGGGGTGGTACTGAGGGAGGGTCACACAGTGGGAGGTGTGGTACTGAGGGAGGGTCACACTGTGGGGGGTGATACTGAGGGAGGGTCATACTGTGGGAGGGGTGGTACTGAGGGAGGGTCACACAGTGGGAGGTGTGGTACTGAGGGAGGGTCATACTGTGGGAGGGGTGGTACTGAGGGAGGGTCACACAGTGGGAGGTGTGGTACTGAGGGAGGGTCATACTGTGGGAGGGGTGATACTGAGGGAGGGTCACACTATGGGAGGGGTGGTACTGAGGGAGGGGTGGTACTGAGGGAGGGTCACACTGTGGGAGGGGAGGTACTGAGGGAGGGTCACACTGTGGGAGGGGCGGTACTGAGGGAGGGTCAGATTTTGGGAGGGGTGGTACTGAGGGAGAGTCACACTGTGGGGGGGGTGATACTGAGGGAGGGTCACACTGTGGGAGGGGTGGTACTGAGGGAGGGTCACACTGTGGGAGGGGTGGTACTGAGGAAGGGTCACAGTGGGAGGGGCGGTACTGAGGGAGGGTCACACAGTGGGAGGGGTGGTACTGAGGGAGGGTCACACTGTGGGAGGGGAGGTACTGAGGGAGGGTCACACTGTGGGAGGGGCGGTACTGAGGGAGGGTCAGATTTTGGGAGGGGTAGTACTGAGGGAGAGTCACACTGTGGGAGGGGCGGGTACTGAGGGAGGGTCACACTGTGGGAGGGGTGGTACTGAGGGAGGGTCACACTGAGGGAGGGGTGGTATTGAGGGATGGTCACACTGTGGGAGAGGTGGTACTGAGGGAGAGTCACACTGTGGGAGGGGTGGTACTAAGGGAGGGACACACTGTGGGAGGGGTGGTACTGAGGGAGGGTCACACTGTGGGAGGGGTTGTACTAAGGGAGGGACACAATAGACAATAGGTACGGGGTAGGCCATTCGGCCCTCCGAACCAGCACCCGCCATTCAATGTGATCATGGCCAATCATCCACAATCAGTACCGCATCCCTGTCTTCACCCCATATCCCTTGACTCCACTTATCTTTAACAGCTCTGTGTAACTGTTTCGTGAAAGCATCCAGAGAATTGGACTCCACTGCCTTCTGAGGCAGAGCATTCCACAGACTGGAAGGGTTGGTTCAGAGGGAGGGTCACACTGTGGGAGGGTTGGTTCAGAGGGAGGGTCACACTGTGGAAGGGTTGGTTCAGAGGGAGGGTCACACTGTGGGAGGGTTGGTTCAGAGGGAGGGACACACTATGGGAGGGTTGGTTCAGAGGGAGGGTCACACTGTGGGAGGGTTGGTTCAGAGGGAGGGTCACACTGTGGAAGGGTTGGTTCAGAGGGAGGGTCACACTGTGGGAGGGTTGGTTCAGAGGGAGGGACACACTATGGGGGGTGATGCTGAGGGAAGGTCACACTGTGGGAGGGTTGGTTCAGAGGGAGGGACACACTATGGGGGGTGGTGCTGAGGGAAGGTCACACTGTGGGTGGGTTGGTACCGAGGGTGTTACTGAGAGAGGGTCATACTGGGAGGGGCTTCTTCACCTCTGCCTTCCGATTTCTGAATGGACATTGAATCCATGAACACTACCTCACTGCTTTCTTTTGCACTTCTTATTTAATTGAAGTATTTAATATAAGTATTCTGACTCTCAGTGTAATTCAGGTTTTTCTCTCTATTATTATGTATTGCATTGTACTGTTGCTGCAAAGTTAACAAATTTCATGATATATGCCAGTTTAACCCTGATTCTGATTCTAAAGGGACACTCCTCTATTCAGTGGCTGAACTCAGAGCAGAAAATGCTCTCAATTGTCCTCAGCTGAGGGAGCGTCTGTGGGTGGGGAGAGACAGAGATATACACACACAAGCTAACATTTCAATCAGATGATGCTTGTGGATATAGTCAGAAAGAGAATGTTTCAATGTTTACCCTCCTGACGTGAACTACAGCTGATAGCTGGATCCTGAGGCTGGGGAGCTGTGGAAACTCCTCTCAGTCATTTCTTCAATAAATATTTCCACGCTTAAAGTCAAATGAATGAGGAAGAACACAGTATTGTAATTTCCTGTGTTTGCTGATCATGGATTCTGAGAAATGAATCAAAGCTTTCTAAGGTATTCTGGATGAATCTTACTCTCCTCAGTGTTAAAGTTATTCACCCGGATTGCCAGCACTATCAGAAGACATCAGGCAGATGGACAGAAGGTCAGAGGACACAGAATACCAGTGAGGGAATTTAATCTCTGCAGGCCAGCCATGCCAAGTTACCACCTTGATGCTTTTTATATCTTTTGATTTTGTTTCAAACACATTAAGTCTGAGGGCAACTTCCTTTGTTTTTATTGTGAATACTGGAAGATGATGGAGCTTCATCGTGAGAGCCATGACCTTTGAGCCCGGTTCACCCGACCATCCTGAGATTACACTTCTCACTTCAGGAGACATGACATCAGCTCCCTGAACTGCACTGAAAATGAAGCTGAAGCCACTCTCAGCTTCTCCCCAGGTGCGTGTATATTATTTATTTATTTAGAGACACAGAGTGTGGAATAGGCCCTTTGAGCCGTGTCACTGACAACCCCTGATTTAACCCTAGCCTAACCATACGATAATTTACAATGACCAATTAACCTTCTAACTGGTAGGTCTTTGGACTATAGGAGGAAACCGGAGCACCCACATTCCACGGCTAGGACATACAACCTCCAACAGAGGATGCCAGGATTGAACTTGAACCCCAATGCCCCAAACTGTAATACTGTCACACTAACCACTATGCTACCGTGATGCCATAAGACATAGGAGCAAAATTAGGCCATCTGGCCTATTGAGTTTGCTCCACCATTCAATCATGGCTGATCTTTTTTTCTCCTCCTCTACCCCAGTTCCCAGACTTCTCTCTGTAACCTTTGATGCCATGTCCAATCAAGAACCTATCAATCTCTGCCTTAAATACACCCAACAACCTGGCCGCCACAGCTGTATGTGGCAAGAAATTCCACCAATTCACCACCCTTGGGCTAAAGAAATTTCCCTGCATCTCTGTTTTGAAAGGGTGCCCCTCCAGCCTGAGGCTGTGCCCTCTTGTCCTAGATTCCCCCACCATGGGAAACATCCTTTCCACATCTACTCTGTCTAGGCCTTTCAACATTCGAAAGCTTTCAATGAGATCCCCCCCTCATTGTTCTGAATTACTGTGAGTACAGACCCAGGGCCATCAAACATTCCTCGTGTGATAACCCTTTCATTCCTGGAATCATCCTTGTGAGCCTCCTCTGGACCCTCTCCAAAGCCAGCACATCTTTTCTAAGATGACGAGCCTAAAACTGTTCACAGAACTCAATGTGAGTCCTCACCGGTGCCTTCTAAAGCCTCAGCATCACATCCTTGCTCTTGTATTCTAGACCTCTTGAAATGAATGCTAACATGGCATTTGCCTTCCTCACCCCAAGGTATATGTTACATAGAACTCAGAAGAGAACAGCACAGAACAGGCCATTCAGCCCATAAAGTTGTGCTGACCTTTTAACTTACTCCAAGATCAATCTAACCATTCCCTCTTACATAACTCTCCATTTTTCTATCATCCATGTGACCTTAAATGCCCCTAATGTACATATCTGTCTCTACCACCACCCCTGATAGGGCATACCACACACTCACCACTCTCAGCGTAAAAATCTTACCTCTGACGTCCCCAACATTTTCCTCCAATCCCATTAAAATTATGCCCTCTTGTATTAGCCATTTCTGCCTTGGGAAAAGCCTCTGGCTGTCCACTCTATCTATGCCTCTCATCATCTTGTACACCTCTATCAGGTCACCTCTCACCCTCCTTCACTCCAAAGAGAAAGCCCTGCTCACTCAGCCTATCCTCATCAGACATGATCTCTAATCCCGGCAGCATCCTGGTGATTCTACTCTGTACCCTCTCTAAAGCCTTCATGTCCTTACTATATTGAGGTGACCAGAACTGAACAAAATATTGCAAGTGCGGTTTGGAAGGTGCGTGGAATTGGGAATGGTGTCGTACATATCCAGTTAGAAGAAGAATAGAAGTACTTTGGTAAGATTGGGGAGGATGGGAGAGAGGTGGGAGGTATGGAGAGGGTTGGGGAAACAGAGGGAAGATAGAAGAGGCTGAGAGAAGGTGGTGGGAGGTGTGGAGAAAGTGGGGAGAGATAAAGAAAGGGTGGGAGAAGCAATGGCAGGATGGGATGGGAAGTGAGAGTGAGGGAGGATTGGAATGGCAGAGGGAGAGGGTGGGAGAGGGAGGGGGAGTGTGGGAGAGGGAGGAGGTGGGAGTGGAAGGGGGAGTGTGGGAGAGGGAGGGGATGGGAGTGGAAGGGGAGAGGGTGGGAAAAGGAGGGGGAGTGTGGAAGAGGGGGTGTGGAGTGGGAGGGGGTGGGAGGGAGGGGTGGGAGAGGCAGAAGGAGGGGGAGTGTGGGAGAGGGAGAGGGTGGGAGAGGGAAGGGGTGGGAGAGGGAGAGTGTGGGAAAGGGAGGGGGTGGGAGAGGCAGAAGTGGGGAGTGTGGAAGAGGGAGACGGTGGGGGAGGGAGGGGGTGGGAGAGGAAGGGGGTGGGAGAGGCAGAAGGAGGGGGAGTGTGGGAGATGGTGGGAGAGGGAAGGGGTGGGAGAGGGAGAGTGTGGGAAAGGGAGGGGGTGGGAGAGGCAGGTGGGGAGTGTGGAAGAGGGAGACGGTGGGGGAGGGAGGGGGTGGGAGAGGCAGAAGGAGGGGGAGTGTGGGAGATGGTGGGAGAGGGAGAGGGTGGGAGAGAAAGGGGGTGGGAGAGGCAGAAGGAGGGGGAGTGTGGGAGATGGTGGGAGAGGGAAGGGGTGGGAGAGGGAGAGTGTGGGAAAGGGAGGGGGTGGGAGAGGCAGAAGTGGGGAGTGTGGAAGAGGGAGGGTGGGGGAGGGAGGGGGTGGGAGAGGCAGAAGGAGGGGGAGTGTGGAAGAGGGAAAGGGTGGGAAAGGCAGAAGGAGGGAGTGTGTGGGAGAGGGAGAGGGTGGGAGAAACCCCCAATCTTGGTGTCTTCCACAAAGTTGCTGATCTAGCTTATCACATTATCATCCAGATCGCTGATACAGATAGCAAACAACAGACCCAGCACCATTCCCCGCAGCACACCACTGGCCACAGGCCTCCAGTCAGAGAGGCAACCATCTCCTATCATTCCTTGGCTTCCCCTGCAACACTATGCTGCTGTAGGTTTTCTATGTTTCTATCTCTCAAAAACCAAGGTTCCATAAACCTGTTATCTTTGCCTTTGATTCTGAGAAGAACCTACAAACTCTGTACTCTCAAACTTTTACTCTTCTTTTAAACTCTCTCTCAATCTATGCAATCTGGTGTCTCCTTGGGACTGTGGCATGCAAAATGGGCCAACAATTTCCACTTGCTTCTTTTAAACTCTTTCTCTCTCTCTCTATGCAATCCAGTGTCTCACAGGACGACTGCCCCAGTTTCTTCATTACTTTTTTTGAGTGTGTGTCTTCAGTCAAGTACCTCCTTCTTGGTGGTAGCAATAAGTTCAGAGCATGTCTTCGTGAGGCACCACCTTTTGAAGATGTCCTTGATGATGGGGCTGGGTATATATTATCATTGGAGACATTTAAAACGGAGGTTGATGGATTCTTGCTTAATCAGGTTATCAAAGGTTACAGGAAGAAGGCAGGAGAATGAGAATGAGAGGGAATAATAAATCAACCATGATGGAGTGGTGGCGAAGGCTCAATGTGATGAGTGCCCTAATTCTGCTCTTCTTTCTTATGGTCCAATGGTCAAAGGCTCCACCACAAGTGTAAACAACACCGACAGCAGAAGTGTAAACAAAGGAAATGTGTCATTACCCTCTAGTGGTTTGGGGAGGAAGTGGGCGGCTGGTTTGTTCTTCTTCACGTGGTTCCCCTTCATGATTTCGCCCTCCTTGTTGAGGCCCAGGTACCAACCTCTGCCGGACTGTTGCTGTCTGTACAACATGGACGAGTAGGTCACATAGTAGTTTTCAAACACTGACTCCTTGAACCGACACTCAGGGGTGAAGTGTTCCTGTTCAGAAAGGCAGAAAAACAAAATATTATTTGTTTTGCTTCATCAGTAGTTGCTCAGGATGTTACTGAATGTAGTATATACCACACAGTACAGGCCCTTGGGCCCATGATGTTGTGTCGACCTTTTAACCTACTCCAAGATCAATCTAACCCTTCCCTCCTGCAAAGTCCCCCATTCTTCTATTGGGAGAAGGGTGCCGACGCAGTAGCTCATCATCACGCAAGGCCACTGAGAAGGTTCCGGGATAAAAGGGAGACACTGCCTAGTGGAGCGGTCATCGAAGGAGCAGTCATTGGAGTAGTGTGAGTCAGAGTGGTAGGGCTTTGGCTCACTGGGGCTTCAGCGATGACAGGCCAAGGCAAGGCAAGGAGGTAAGTTACTTCCATATCTTTTTTTTCCCTCTAACTTAAGAATAGTACGTAGGACTGCAAGGCCAGATTTCTGCTCTGGGTGTCAGATATGGGATATCCAGATGACTTCCAGCCTCCTTGATGGCCACATCTGTGCCAGGTGCATTAAGCTGCAGCTCCTTAGAGACCAAGTTAGGGAACTGGAGCTGCAGATTGATGACCGTTAGCTTATTAGGGAAAGTGAAGAAGTGATCAATAGAAGCTACAGGTAGGTGGACACACTGGGGCCACAGGAGATGGATAAGTGGGTGATTGCCAGGAGAGGGAAGGGAAAGCGTCAGGTAGTGGGAAGCACCCCTATGGCCATCCCCTAATGATAAATGCTCCATTTTGTGTACTGTTGGAGGGGGGAACAAGCTACCTGGGGGAAGCAACAGTGGCTGTGCCTCTGGCACTGAGTCTGGCCCTGTGGCTCAGAAGGGTAGGGAACAGAAGAGAATAGCAGTCAACCAGAAGCTCTGGATGAACAATGAGATCTGCAATCTGCCAATGGCCATATCAGTGGCATTGAGATCTGGTGACCATGTAAGATACAAGAGGTCTAGGCATGATATTCGGAAAGTCATCTCACATGTGGTGGCATTTCGGGACCCAATGAATCACTGAAGGTTGCTTAACAGCTGTGGCAGGGCTTGACTACTATCCCTTCTTACAAAGAAAAACAAAGTGATAGAGGTGACAACAGGGCTACACTCCCAGTTTCTGATCAGAAACAAGAGATTCTGCAGATGCTGGAAATTCACAGCAACACACACAAAATGCTGGAGGACCTTTATCATTCGGAATGTGCAGCAGGTCAGGCAATATCCATGGAGGGAAGTAAACAGTTTCAGGCTCAGGATGGAAAGGAAGGGGAAGAGGTTGTATGGCACATGACACTAGTCACAGGTCTGGGAAACAACTGGCTGATTCACTCTTGCTCTTGGGAGAAGGACGTCCCTTTGTCTAACCTGCATGTGAGTCTGGTACAAGTCAAGGGATCAGAATCAGAATGAGATGATGTGAAATTTGTTGTCTTGTTATAGCCATACAGTGCAAAGACATGAAAATTACTGAATCACAACAACAGACAATGTAAAAGAAAGCATTCGTGAGTTCATAGACTGTTCAGAAATCAGATGGTGGAGGGGAAGAAGCTTTTCTTAAAATATTGATGTTTGTGTTTAGGCTCCTGTAAGTCCTCCCCGAAGGTAGTAATGAGATGACAGTAGGTTCCAAATGATAAGGGTTCTTAGTGATGGATGGCTCCTTTTTGAAGGTCCGCCTCTTGAAAATGTACTCATTGATGGGGATGGCTGTAACCAGGATGGAACTGGCTGAGTCTACAGCCCTCTGCCAGCTCTTTTGATCCTGTGTAATAGAGCCATCCCACTCGGCTGTGATGCCACTAGTCAAAATGCTCTCCATTATGAGTGTGGAGAGGCAGAATCCAAGTGAATTCACGGACCTCAGCTGTACATTGTGTAAATTCAGCCTTCATCCTGACCCACTCAGATCCCTGCCATGAAGGTTAGAATAATGTTTCTCCCACACCACTGGATTTAGTGAGGTTTCCTTCCAGTGCAACTGTGGTATCAGTAGGAGTACTCTCCTACTCTCATTACACTCCTGTCCTCTCAACTGCATTACTAGGAAAAATCTCTCTCCTTCAGTTCATTTTCCCCAGATATCTGGAGGAGGTTGATCACTCTCCCACCAGACTCAGGTATGACAGCATGAGAAAGGAATAGGCAAATGAATTGAATAGAGAACTTAAGGTTTAAAAAAAACCCTTAGGATTAAGTGATCATAGTATGATCAAGTTCACTGTGAGATTTGAGAAGGAGAAGCTAAAGTCAGATGTATCTGCCTTGCAGTAGAGTAAAGGGAATTACAGAGTCATGAGAAGGCATTGGCCAAAATTGATTGGAAAAGAACACCGGCAGAAATAATGGCAGAGCAGCAATGGCTGGAATTTCTGGAAGCAATTCAGAAGGCACAGGATATATACATCCCAAAAAGGAAGAAGTATTTTAAAGGCAAGATGACACAACAGTGGCAAACAAGAGAAGTCAAATCTAACATAAAAGAGGGCATATAATTGAGCAAAAATTAGTGAGAAGTTAGTGCAATGGGAAGCTTTTAAAAACCAACAGAAGGCAACTACGAAAGTCATAAAGAAGGAAAACGATGGAATACAAAAGTAAGCTGGCCAATTTTATTATTGAGGCTACCAAAGTTTCTTTAGATACATAAAGTGTAAAGTAGACCACTGGAAAATAATGGTGGAGGGGCAGTAATGGGGTCAAAGAAATGGCAGGCAATCTGAATCAGCATTTTGCATCAGATTTCACTATGGAAGACACTAGCAGTATGGTGGAAGTTCCAGCGTGTTGGGAGTCAGGAGTGTGTGATGTTGCCATTACTAGGGAGAAAGTGCTTGGGAAACTGAAAGGTCTCAAGGTAGATAAATCACCTGGACCAGATTGGTTCTGAAAGAGGTAGCTGAAGAGATCATGGGGGCATTAATAATGATTTTTCAAGAATCACTGTATTCAGAAATGGTTCTGGAAGACTGGAAAATTGCAATGTCACTCCACTCTTCAAGAAGGGAGAGAGGTAGAAGAAAGTAAATTATAGGCCAATTGTTCTGACCTCAGTGGTTGGGAAGAAGTTGGAATTGATTGGTAAGGATGTGGCTTCATGTTGATGTTGATGTTGTGCACTTTGATTTTCAGAAGGCCTTTGGCAAGGTGCCACACATGAGGCTGCTTAACAAGCTAGGAGCTCATGGTATTACAGGAAATATACTAGTGTGGAGCAACCCCTCACAGAGTGATGGGTGCAGAGAAAGCCCTACCAGGGGCGGTGGTAGAGGCAGATACATTAGGGGCATTTAAAAGACTCTTAGGCACATGTATGATAGAAAGTGCAGGGAAGTGTTACTTTGATCTTAGAGCAGGGTACAAGGTCAGCTCAACACTGAGGGCTGAAGTGCCTGTAGTGTGCTGTAATGTTCTGTGTTCTGTCCCTCCACGCTTTTCCTATCCAAGGACCACTCCAAGAAGTGTGGAAGTGTATTGTGCTCCTCCTTAACCCCCTCCTACACAGCCCACCCACTCCAGCAGCACAATGTTAAAATCTGGGAGTATCCAAAAGGACCTTTGCAAAGCTTCGCAGTATTCTGCCTCTGAACTTGCATCGTACATGTACACGGGAAATGACCTTACACAGGAAAATGCCCCTGACAGCAGGAAATGCCCCTCACATGAAAAATACATCTCACAAGGAGCAATGTCCCTGACATGGGGAAAGATCCCTCACAGGAAAGTGCCCTGATGGGGGGGATTGCCCCCAGCAAGGAGAATTGCACCTCACATGGGAAGATGCCACTCATACAGGGGAATACACCTCACAGAGGCATATGCCCCTGACATTTTATGATGTTTCAAGAGCCATGAAGTGCCCAGTAATAGTTTCAGTGGTGCTGTGCTTCACTCTGGGGAATGAGACCACAGAGTCAGGCATCCAGTCAGGGGAGGGGTGGGGGAATAAGGGCCAAGTTCAAGTTTAATTGTCATTGAACCATACATGAATACCCATGAATACAACCAAATGAAACAGTGTGAGTCCAGGGCCCAAGATCCAAAACACAGTACCAACAGTCATATACAGCACAAGGCACGTTTAGGACATATACGATAGCAGTAAATATAGAGTCATTCAAAAAAACAGCTAATATTGACAGTATGATGGCGTAGAACAGTTTCATGCCCAGCTCTGATGAACCAGAAGGGAACGAAGTTTTCCTCCCAGAGGTGCCAGGCGCTGCAGATCTGACACTGCCAACACTTCCTGTGCAGCAGGCTAATTATCTCATTACTGCAGAACAGAATTCATCACAGCCGTCTGTAGTGACAACCAGTTGGCACTGTCAACTGTACAGTGGGGAAACTTATTTAACCAATTTACATTATGATGTATGTCCTGGTATTTCCTCTCCACAAAATGACAACTGTTCTTATTTCAGTCCTCTGGGGAAAACATATAAGCAAAGCAACGCAGCCCGGACAATCCATATTCAAGGAAGAGTTTCTAACGTACAATAGCTGGACAAACCTTCTTTCCTTTGATGATTTTCTTTAGCATTGAGGCCTGCAACTGTTCTCATTGAAATATTGCCATACCTCTTTGAAAATCTCAATCAGATTAGTTAGATAGGATCTCATGAACACAAGAATTCTGTATTACTCTGCATTTCCAAGTGCGGATTAGCCTTGACCCCTAAGACCACAGTCCATAAGATATAGGAGCAGAGTGAGGCCATTTGGCCCATCGAGTCTGCTCCATCATTTCATCATGGCTCACCAATTTTCCTCTCAGCCCCAATCTCCTGCCTTCTTTCCGTATCCCTTCATGTCCTGGCCAATCAAGAATCCATCAACCTCTGCCTTAAAAATAAAAAAAAGTTTGTAGATGATATGAAGATAGGTGGAGGGGCAGGTAGTTTTAAGGAAGTAGAGAGGCTACAGAAGGACTTAGACAGATTAGGAGAATGGACAAAGAAATGGCAGCTGGAGTACAGTGTTGGGATGTGTATGGTCATGCAGCTGGGTAGAAGAAATGAAAGGGTTGAATTATTTTCTAAATGGAGAGAAAATACAAATACTGAGATGCAAAGGAAATTGTGAGCCCTTGTGCAGGACTCACCTGAAGGTTAATTTACAGGTTGACTCTGTGGTGAGGAAGGCAAATCCAATATTAGCATTCATTTCAAGAGGACCAGAATATAAATGCATGGATGTAATATTGAAACTTCATAATCTTAAACTGGAGAGGATTCAGAGGAGATTTATGAAAATGATTCCAGGATTGAATAGTTTGCCATATGAAGAGAATTTGATGGCGTCCATTATTAAGGACCTCCAGCACCCAGGGCATGCCCTTTTCTTGCTGTTGTCATCGGGGAGGAGGTACAGAAGCCTCAGCGATTCAGGAACAGCTTCTTCCCTTTTACCAGCTGATCCCTAAATGGACATTGAACCCTTGGACACCACCTCACTTTTTTTAATATTTAGTATTTCTGTTTTATTGCACAATTTTTAATCTATTCAATATATGTATACTGCAATTGATTTAGTTATTTATTTATTATTATTATTTTATTTTGTTTTTTTCTTCTGTATTATGTAATGCATTGAACTGCTGCAGCTAAGTTAACAAATTTCATGTCACATGCTCGTGATAATAATCCTGTTTCTAATTCTGATATCTACCAGAATTCAAAAGAAAGAGGCTGACATCATTGAAACTGAGTGGACGATGAAAGGCCTTGACAGAGTGGATGTGGAGAGCATGGTGGGGAAGCCTGAGACCAGAGGACACAGCCTCGGAATAGAGGCATGTCCTTTTTAAACAGAGATGAGGAGGAACTTCTTTAGCCAGAGAGTGGTGAATCTGTGGAATTCATTGCCACAGGCAGCTGCGGAGACCAAGACTTTACGTACATTTAAGGCAGAGGCTGATAGACTCTTGATTGGTCAGGGCATGAAGGGATATGGGGAGAAGGCAGAAGACTGGGGCTGAGGAGAAAATTGGATCAACCACGATGAAATGGTAGAGCAGGCTCAATGGGCCAAATAGCTGAATTCTGCTCCTATATCTTATGGTCTTATGGTTAAAAAGAATTGGTCCCAACACAGACCCCTGTGGAACACCACTAGTCAGCTGCAGCCAATCAGAAAAGCCACCCGTTATTCTCACTCTTCGCCTCCTGTCGATCAAACACTGTTTTATCCATGCTAGAATCTTTCCTATAATTCTATGTACTCATAGCTTGTTAAGCAGCCTTGTGTATGGCATCTTATCAAAGGCTTTCGGATATTCCACGTGCACAACATCAACCAATTCTCCTTTGTCTATCCTGCTTGTTATTTCTTCAAAGAATTCCAACAGATTTGCCAGGCAAGATTTTACTTTGACTACGACCTATTTTATCATCTGCCTCCAAGTTTCCTAAAGTCACATCCTTAACAATCAACTCCAACATCTTCACAACCACTGAGATCAGACTAAGTGGCCTAGACTTTCTTCTCTTCTGTCTCTCTCCTTCCTTGAAGAGTGGAATGATATTTCAAATTTTCAGTCTCCACATCCATTCCAGAATCTAGTGATTATTGAAAGATCATTACTAAAGCCTCCACAATTTCTTCAGCTACCTCTTTCAGAACTGTGGTATAGACCATCTACATTCAGACCTTTCAGTTTCCCAAGAACCTTCTCCTTAATCATGGTAACTTCACACACACTTCAAGACCCCTGACACCTAGAACTTCCACCACACTGCTCATGTCTTCCGCAATGAGGACTGATGCAAAATACTTACTCATTTGTTTGCCTTTTCATTGCTGCCCATTACTACCTCTCCAGCATTGCTTTTCAGTGGTTTGATATCCATTCTCGTTTATTTCTCTCTTTTATCCATTCTCTCTTATTAAGCTTCTCTTTTACACTTTATTTATCTGAAGAAACATTTGGTATCCTCTTTAATATTACTGCTTAGCTTACTTTCGTATTCCATCTTTACCTTCTTAACTACATTTTTAGTTGCCTTCTGTGGGTATTTAAAAGCTTCCCAATCCTCTGACTCCCACTAATTTTTGCTCTATTATATGCCCTCTCTTTGGCTTTTGTGTTGGCTTTGACTTCAGTTGTGACACCTTTCCTTTAGAATACTTCTTCCTCTTTGGGATGTATATAACCCACACCTTCTGAATTGTTACCAGAAATTCCAGCCACTGCTGTTCTGCCGTCATCCCTGTCAGTGTTCTTTTCCAATCAACTCTGGCCAACTCCTCTCTCATACCTTTACTCCAGTGTAATTCTGATACATCTCACCTTAGCTTCTCCTTCCCAAATTTCAGGGTGAATACAATCATATTATGATCACTTTCCCCTAAGGATTCTTTTACTTTAAGCTCTGTTAATTTTGCTAATTGCAGAACACCCAAAGCTGGTCCACTAGTGGGCTCAATCACAAGCTGCTCTAAAAAGCTATCTCATGGGCATTCTAGAAATTCCCCTCTTAGAATCCAGCACCAACCTGATTTTCCCAATCTCCCTGCATATTGAAATTCCCCATGATTATTGTAACATTGCCCTATTGACATGCATTTTCTACCTTCCATTGTAACTTATTGACCACATCCTTACTACTGTTTGGGGGTCTGTATAAATCTCCCATCAGGGTCTTTTTACCCTTGCTGTTCCTTAGCTCAATCCAAAATGATTTAACCCCTTCTGACCCCATATTACCTCTTTCTAATTTTTTTTTACCAACAGAGCATTAGGACCCCTTCTGCCTTCCTGTAGCTCTCTTAAGCTTTTCCACTAACTTCCTGATCACTGCTTTAGACTCTGTGACATATATCTACCTGCCTTCATTAAAATATAGAACATTGAACAGTACAGAATGGTACAGGCCATTCAATCCACAATGTTGTGCCAACCTTTTCTCTTATGTATCCCTAATATATCTGCCTCTACCACCACCTCTGGCAGAGATTTCAATGCAGCCATCACTCTCTGTATAAAAAGCTGCATCTGACACCCTCCCTATACCTAACAGCTCATTTTCACCCTAGGCAAACTCTCTGTCTGTCCACTCTATCAACGCTTCTTATTTTTTTACATCTTCATGTCACCTCTCATCTTGCCTCACTTCAAAGAGAAAAGCCTAAGGTCGCTCAATCTATCGTCATAAGACATGCTGTCTTATCCAGGCAACATCCAGGTAAATCTCTAAAGCTTCCACATCCTTCCTGTGACGAGTGACAAGTGTGCTTGATGGTGGTGAAGTTAGTGCCCATGGTGGAGCTGGTTGAGTTTACAGTCCTGTGCATTGGCCCCGCCCATACCAGACGGTAGTGATGGTAATATAACCAGTTAGAATGCTCTCTATGGTGCACCTGTAGAAACTTGCTAGAGTCTTTGGTGACATACCAAACCTCCTCAAACTCCTAAGGAAGTATACCTTCTGTCATGTCTTCTTCATAATTGTATCAATGTTGGGCCAAGGATAGATCTTCAGAGATGTTGACACCTGGAACTTGCAGCTGAACATGTTCATGCCGATCCAAGTCTCTCGCATGTGCGTGCATGAGCGCGTGTGCATGTGCATGTGTGTATGTGTGTGCGTGTATGCATGCTTGCATGTGTGTGTGCGTGCGTGCGTGCGTGCGCGTGCGTGCGTGTGTGTGTGTGTGTGTGTGTGTGTGTGCGTGTGTGCGTGTGTGTGCGTGTGTGTGCGTGTGTGCGTGCGTGTGTGCGCGTGCGTGTGTGTGTGTGTGTGGTGTGTGTGCGTGTGTGTGTGGTGTGAGAGCTAGTAGGAAGATAAGAGGATTGGGGAGCTTTTAAGAACTTGCAGAAGGAAACTAAGAAAGTCATTCGGAAGGAAAAGATGAATTATAAGAGGAAGCTGGTGACTAATATCAAAGAAGATGCTGAAAGTTTTTTTAAGTATATAAAGGGCAAAAGAGAGTCAAGGGTAGATATAGAACCAATACAAAGTGACACTGGAGATATTGTAATGAGAGATGCAGAGATGGCGAAGGAACTGAATGGGTATTTTGCATCAGTCTTCACAGTCTTCACATCTGCAGTGTACCAGACATTCAAGAGTGTCAGGGAAGTGAAGTTTGTGCAGTGAAAATTACGAGTGAGAAGGTGCTCAGGAAGCTTAATGGTTTGAGGGTGGACAAATCTCCTGGACCTGATGGAATGCACCCTCAGGTTCTGAAGGAAGTAGCTGGAGAGATTGCGGAGGCATTAACAATGATCTTTCAAGAATCGATAGATTCTGGCATTGTACCGGATGACTGGAAAATTGCAAATGTTACTCCGCTATTTAAGAAGGGTGGCAGGCAGCAGAAAGGAAACTATAGACCTGTTAGCCTGACATCAGTGGTTGGGAAGTTGATGGAATCGATCGTTAGGGATGAGATTATGGAGGCACATAGCAAGATAGGCCAAAGCCGGCATGGTTTCCTGAAAGGAAAATCCTGCCTGACAAACTTACTGCAATTCTTCCAGGAAATTACAAGGGTAGACAAAGGAGATGGAGTAGACATGGTATACTAAAATTTTCAGAAGGCCTTTGACAAGGTGCCGTACATGAGGCTGCTGAGCAAGATGAGAGCCCATGGAATTACAGGGAAGTTACTATCATGGGTGGAGCATTGGCTGGTCGGCAGAAAACAGAAAGTGGGAGTAATGGGATCTTATTCTGGCTGGCTGCTGGCTTCCAGTGGAGTTCCACAGAGGTCTGAGTTGGGACCGCTGCTTTTTACAATGTATGTTAATGATTCGGACAATGGTATTAGTGGATTTGTGGCTAAATTTATCGGTGGTACAAAGATAGGTGAGGAGTGGGTAGTGTTGAGGAAACAGAGAGCCTGCAGAAAGACTTAGATACTTTAGGAGAATGGGCAAAGAAGTGGCAAATGAAATACAAAGTTGGAAAGTGTATGGTTATGCACTTTGGTGGAAGAAATAACCAGGAAGACTATTATTTAGATGGGGAGAGAATTCAAAATGCAGAGATGCAGAGGGACTTTTGAGTCCTTGTGCAAGATACCCTAAAGGTTATCCTCCAGGCTGAGTCAGTTGTGATGAAGGCGAATGAAATGTTGGCATTCATTTTGAGAGCTATAGAATATAAGAGCAGGGAGGTGATGTTGAGGCTATATAAGGCACTTGTGAAACCACACTTGGAGTATTGTGTACAGTTTTGGGCTCCTTATTTTAGAATGGATATACTGACATGGGAGAGGGTTCAGAGAAGATTCACGAGAATGATTCCAGGAATGAAAGGGTTACCGTATGATGAACATCTGGCAGCTCTTGGGCTGTATTCCCTGGAGTTCAGGAGAATGAGGGGGATCTTAGAAATATTCCTAATGTTAAAAGGCCAGAACAGATTAGATATGGCCAAGTTATTTCCCATGATAGGGGAGTCTAGGACAGGTGGGCATGACTTCAGGATTGAAAGACGTCCTTTTAGAACTGAGATGCAAAGAAATTACTTTAGTCAGAGGGTGGTAAATCTGTGGAATTTGTTGCCACGAGCGGCTGTGGAGGCCAAGTCATTGGGTGTATTTAAGGCAGAGATAGATAGATTCTTGATTAGCCAGGGCATCAGAGGGAATGGGGTGAAAACAGTGGAGTGGAGATGACCGGAAGAATTGGATCAGCCCATGATTGAATGGCAGAGTCGATGGGCCGAATGGCCTACATCTGCTCCTATATCTTATGGTCTTATGGAAAGAGATATATGAGTGACTAGACTCAACTATGAAGCACTAATTGTGAAAGCTGATATACAAATTTTAATAATTTCTTTGTTCTTTTTATTATGACATTTAGTAGACGCGTTACTGATGTAAATGTTTTCCTTAACCGATCTGAGATAAACTGCAGTCTGACACAGTGCGGTGTTGCTTCTGTCTGCCTGACTTGTGCATTAACATGATGGATGTGACTGCAGTTGTACCTAACGACCATTACAGCTCTGAGATTTGTCCATGCACATCTCCTGAGAGTTTGTAATATTGAAGAGAAAATGCTGGTAATTCTCAGCGGATCTGGCATTTCCAATATCTGTGGGACTCTGTTATTGCTCCCAGGTTTACACCCAGGTATGTTGTTGCATCTAGATTAGTTTAAAAGTGACATTTATAGGCAATTCTAGAAGAGCATACACAAAATGCTGGAGGAACTCAGTAGGTCAGGCAGCATCTATGGAATTGAATAAACAATCGACATTTTAGACGGAGACCCTTCATCAGGACTGGAGAGGATGGGAAGATGCCAGAATAAGGAGGTGGGGGTAGTGGTGAAGAAGAACAAGCTAGAAGGTGGTAGGTGAAGCCAGGCGGATGGCAGGGAAGGATGAAGTTAGAAGCTGGGAGGTGATAGGTGGAAAAGGTAAAGGGGCGATGAAGAAGGAATCTGATAGGAGAGAAGATTTGGCCATGGGGAAAGGGAAGGAGGAGGGGCCCAGGGGAGGGTGATAGGGAGGTGAGGAGAAGAGGTAAGTGGCCAGAGTGGTGAATTGAAGAAGAGGGAAGGGGAAAGGGAAGGGGAAATAATTACCAGAAGTTGAAGAAATCGAAGTTCATATCGTCAGGTTGCAGGCTACACAATGGAATATGAGGTGTTGCTCCTCCAAACTGAGTTTGGCTTTATTGTGGCAGAAGAGGAGGCCGGCACTGACATGTTGGAATGGGAATCAGGATACACAAGAATGGGAAACGGGAATCTCATGTACATGGAAACATACAGTGAATCACATTGTTTGTGTTAACAACCAACACACTCGAGGGTGTGGGGGGTGTAGCCCAGAATGGTCACCGCACATTCCAGCACCAACATAGCATGACCATAATTGCACTTGGAAATCGGTCAACACTGAGAGGGAGAGGTCCATAGGGACTTTGTGGACTGTTACCTTGGCTGTGATTTCAGTGAGATCCCCTCTTGGAGAATTCAGGGAATCTGTACAGGATTGAAGGAACTTTGGTGCAGGCAATTAGAATCAGATTCATATCACTGGAATTTATGTGAAATTTGTTACTTTATGGCAATGCATAATAACAGAAAACTATATATTACAATAGACATCTACGTATATCAAAAATTAAATTAATAAGTAGAGCAAAAACAAAACGGTGAGGTAGTGTTCATGGGGTCAGTAACTGAAACAACATCACAAAAGCAGGCTGAACAGTAGTGTAGTGGATAGAATAACTCTATTACAATGCCAGTGACCTGGGGTTTATTCCCATCATTGTCGGTAAGGAGTTTCTACCTCCTCACCAAGACTGCCTGGGTTTCTGCTGGGTCCTCCATTTCTTCCCACGTACAGGGTGTAATTGGGCAGGGAGGGCTCGTTGGGCCGGAAGGGCCTGTTACTGTGCTGTATCTCTGCATCATTTTTTTTTCAAATCTGGCTTCCAAAACACTGTGGTTATCACCTCTCTCCTGAGGAGAAAGAGCAAGGAACAAGGAACAGAGAGAGAAAGAGAGAGGCTTGTACTTACAAAACACATTCCACAGCCTACAGCCCATGGATGCTCTTTCCAGAGAGCAGTCACTCTTGTTGGAAACGAGCGTCCAATCTATGAACAGCAAGATTCCAAACAAGTAACGTGGGAATGAGCGGGTAACCATAACTTTACTGAGGTTGATTCGCAGATGACCATTGTCCTGGACAACAGTCTAGACCTCCTTGCTCCTCTTACAGAGGCAACATTGAAGATATCAGATGCAGACAGAAGAGACCAGAGACCTTAGTTCAATGTCTTCATGCTTGTATGCATGGAGTTGGCTGAATTTATTTATTTATTTAGAGGTACATAAGGGAATTGGCTTGGCTGACCCTTCAAGCTGTGCCACCCAGCACCCCAGTTTTAATCCTAGCCTGATCACAGAACAATTTAAAATTCGCCAATTGGCACATTTGTGTACCGTGGGAGGAAACCAGAGCACCTGGAGGAAACCTAAGCGGTCATGGGAAGAACATACAAACTCCTTACAGACAACAGCAGTGGGAATTGAACCTGGGTTGTTGGCACGGTAAAGCGCTGCATTAGTCACTATGCTACAGTGCCACCCCACATCTTTTTCCACTGAGGTTGAACTAGAGGTGATAGGTTAAGGGTGAAAGGTGAAATGTTTAAGGGGAAACGGAGGGGGATCTTTTTCACTCAGTGGGTGGTGAGAGTGTGGAGTGAGCTGTCAGTGGAAATTGTGAATGTGAGTTTGATTTCAACATTTAAGCAAAGTTTGGTTAAGTACACGGAGGGCAATGGTCCGGGAGCGAGGCAATGGAACTAGGCAAAATAACAGTTTGGCATGGAGGGGCCGATGAGCTGGTTTCTGTGCAGTAGTTCTTTCAGACTCTATGACTCTATCAAGACTCCCTCTGTACTCCTCTGGCGTGCCAACCTTAAATCCCTGAAGTATGACTTGAATCCACAACCTCCTGACTACAGAGGCCCTGAACCTACTCAGCAATAATGGGACACCAAACGCCCTGAAGTATGACTTGAATCCACAACCTCCTGACTACAGAGGCCCTGAACCTACTCAGCAATAATGGACACCAAACGTTGTGAAAATCTCCCCTCCACAGCCTCCAGCCAGTGCCCCTACCCCAAACTTCAAGTTTCCGTCTCTTGCCCATGACCTGCAAACATTGAACATGCAGTCCATGAGATCACTTTATTAGCTACATAGTAACATGACCACTGGGTGGATGTTCGTGATCTTCTGCTGCTGTGGCCCATCCACTTCAAGGTTTGATGTGTTGAGTTTTCAGGGATGCTCTTCTGCACATCACTGTCACATCCTGTGGCTATTTGAGATACTGTCGCTTTCTTCTCAGCTTGAGCCAGTCTGACCATTCTCCTCCGACCTTTCTCATTAACAAGGCACTTTCATTCTGGTCAGTGGATTTTTTTGTTTATTACACCATTCTCTGAAAACTCCAGATACTGCTCATTATGAAAATCCCAAGAGATCAGCATTTTCTGAGATACTCAAACCACTCCGTCTGGTTGTAACAATTATTCCGCAGTCAAAGTCACTTAGATCACATTCCTTCTCCATTCTGATGTTTGATCTGAACAAAAACTAAACCTCTTGACCAGGTCCTGCTGAAAGGTCTCAGCCCAAAATGCTGACTGTACTCTTTTCCATAGATGCTGCCTGGACTGCTGAGTTCCTCCGGCATTTTGAATGAGTTGCTTGGACTTCCTGCATCTGCAGATTTACTTGTGTTTGCTCTTGACCATGTCTGCATTGAGTTGCTACCACATGATTGGTTGATTATATTTGCAGCTAATCTTGATACAAATCTATATTAAATGTCCTCTTTCTGTGTATCATCCATATCCCTCCAATTGTTAATCTAAAAGTGTGTTATGCTAATCATTAAAGATCTTTTATCTGTAAGATTGACCAGCATCTGTTCCTTTTGCTCTCTGCCCCACAACCCTTACCCCCTGCACCTTCCCCCACCATAGATGCTGCCTGACCCCGAGTTCCTCCGGCAGAGTGTTCTTTTGCAGCAAATGTTTGTCACAGTGGTTACACGACACAAAATACCACAGGTAATTGCTGATCTTCTTACTTCAACATGGGAGGGTAAGTTCCTGGGAGATTGGAGGAGGTCAAGGCTGCCAACTTCTAGTCCTGTGTGCAAGGAGGTAATACCAGGGGTCATCAGAGACACTGAAAATGTTAAATATTAGCTTTATTTGTCATGTGTACATCGAAACATCGCCACAGAAAGCTCAAGCCCAGCTGCAAAAGGACGAGTGTTGGGCAAGGGGCTGGAACCCCCATCCTGAGCTACTGAAACACCAACAGCAGCTCGAAAGACCCCATCCCTGGGAGAGGAGGGATACACCAAGGAGATGGGCTGCACTTGCAGACAACGTGAAAGATTGGTCCAGCACAGAGGACTCTGCCGAGCTGCTGTCAGCAGCCTAAGCTCCTGTAGGGGTGATGAGCTTCAGTAAGTAAGTCAAAACGTACAGTGAAATGTAACTTTTATATCAATGACCAACATAGTCCAAGGATGTGTTGGGGGCAGCACACAAGGGTCATCACACTTACAGGACCAACATAACATACCCACAACTCACTAAGCCTTACCCATGTGTATCTGGAATGTGGGAGGAAACCCACGTGGTCAAGAGAGAACGTGTAATCTCCTTACAAACTCAAATCTTATAGCTTGCGCTGTAAAGGGTAATGCTAGCTGCTATGATAGCTTGCCACTAGCAGACCCATTTGGGAGGCACCTCCCACCATCTTCTCGGGGAGCAGAAAAGACGGACAATAAATGTGGGGCTCCCAGTTCTTGAAAACGACTCAAGACAGAAGAAGTGACTAAGTCAGCAATAATTCCAGGCAAAATTAATCAGCGTTAGAGCATGAGTGAAGCCACCACTCAAGACATGCCCTCTTCTCAGTACTACCATCAGGAAGGAAGTACAAGAGCCCTGAAGACACACGCTCAACACTTCAGGCACAGCTGCTTCCCCTCCACCATCTGATTTCTGAACAGTCCAAGAATCTAAGAACATTTCCTCACTACTTTTACTCATTTGCACTACTTACTTAATTAAACCATAACACCATAAGATATCGGAGCAGAATTAGACCATTTGGGCCATCAAATCTGCTCCGCCATTTCATCATGGCTGATCCAATTTTCCTCTCAGCCCCGATATCTTGCCTTCTCCCCATATCCCTTCATGCTCTGACCAATCAAGAATCAATTAAACGCTGCCTTAAATAAAGACTTGGTCTCCACAGCGGCTTTAGCAAAGTATTCCACAGAGTATATCACTCTCTGGCTAAAGAAATGATATAACGCATAACCATATAATAATTACAGCACAGAAACAGGCCATCTCAGCACTTCTAGTCCGTGCCGAACGCTTACTCTCAAATTCCTCCTCATCTTTGTTCTCACAAGATACCCCTCTTTCTCAGGCTGTGTCCCATTTGACCCATAGAAAATGCCCACAAGAAAATAAAGCTCAGGATTGTGTACAGTGACATATATGTACTTTCATAATAAATTTAACTTGAACTTTGAATAACTGAGTTAGTCCAGTTGAGTTTCTGGTGAACGCTGATCCTCACAAAGTGGGGTGACACATGTTCTCTTTTTTGAGATGGCTCATGGCTGGCACTTTTCTTCCTATCAACTCCAAATGCCCGTTGACATCATGGGTTGCTCTGTTAAGGACTTGAAATGTTATGGGTGCCACACTTGCCAAGAACAATTTCATCTCATTTTACATTTTGGTGTATCGTCAAAATAAAATTACTTCAGTACTAGGGTGCCACGGTACCATAGTGGCTAGCACAACAATATTACATCTTGGGGCATCAGAGTTCAGAGTTCAATTCTGACTTGAGATTTAAAAGAATGAGGGAAGTTCTCTTTGAAGCTTATCGAATGCTGAAAGGCCTAGATGGAATGGATGTGAAGAAGATGTTTCCTTTGATGGGGGTGTCTACGACCAGAGGGCACAGCCTCAAAGGAGAGGTATATCCTTTTACAACAGAGCTGAAGAGGAATTTCTTTAGCCAGATGGTGGTGAATCTGTGGAATTCATTGCAACAAGCAGCTGTGGAGGCCAGGTCTTTGGGTGCTTTCAAGGCAGAGGTTGATAGGTTCCTGATTAGTTAGGTCATGAAAGGATATGGAGAAAAGGCAGAAGAATGGGGTTGAGGGGGAAATGGATCAGCCATGAAGAAATGGTGGAACAGATTTGATGGACCGAATAGCCTAATTCTGTTCCTATGCCTTATGGTGATCTGTAAGGAGTCTGTTCATGCTTACCATGGAATGCATTGGTTTCCTTACACACTCCAAAGGTGTAGCAGTTAGTAGGTTAATTGGTCATTGTAAATTGCCCTGTGATTAGGCTAGGATTAAACCAGGGTTTGCAGCCAGTTAGTGGTGTAGTGACATTTACACCAGACTTTGAGGCAAATGGTCCTGGGTTTGAATTTAGCTGGCTCCTTGCACGCTTTCCATCTGTGTTGGGTTAAGCATTGAGCTAGCAACTCCAGCTCATAAAACACAGACAAACGCTAAAGAAATGGCAAGATTGCTGCCCAATGCCCTGCAAGATACAGAGAGGAACAGTTACAAATCGAGGTTTGCTGGGTGGTACAGCTTAAAGGACCAGAATGACCTGTTCTGCAATGTGTCTCAATAAAATAAAAGAATACTACAAAAGCCTCAAAGACCCACTATAAACCTTGGCCTTCAACTCAACTGAGCTGTGCACTCTTGCAGAACCATGACACCAGAGAAGATCCATGCTTGCACCCTTGAGTGAGGTGTAGATAATTTGAGATACTCAAAGTCCAGCTCCCAATTGTGGTAGGAAAGAAAGGGATTTGAAAATGAAATATCAAATGGAAGTTAAAGATCTTGTCTCTTAGAAACATGTTCAGGATTTAACTATTTGAAGATCAACTTAATCTTCAGATATTTTCCAGGAGTTTGATGCAGCTCAATCGACACTCATCACCTTAGTGTCAGAGTCATAGAACACTACAGCAGAGAAGCAAGCCCTTTGGCCCATCTAGTCCATGCTGAACTATTATTCTGCCGAATCTCATTGACCTGAACCTAGACTTTAGCCCTCCATTCCCCACCCATCCATGCACTTATACAAATTTCTCAAATATTGAAATTGAACCTATATCCATCACTTCTGCTGGCAGCTTGTTCCACACTGTCAGCACTCTCTGAGTGAAAAAATTCCCCTTCATGTTTCCCATAAATATTTTACCTTTCACCCTTGACCCATGACCTCCAGTTCTAGTCTCACCCAACCTCAATGGAAATCTTGTTGTGAAGGGAGCAATCTGATCACGTTGTTTAAGTCTCTCTAAGGTTCCATGCCAGGCAATCAAAGATTATAAGGCTGGTATGTGATCGATAGCTTCTCTGTGCAATCCTGAACCCATTAATAAAATGTCCAAAATCATTACCGAGCCTGAGTTATGAACACCGTCACTGATTAAATAGCTAATTGATTATCACAGCAATTGACATACCTTTAGCCAGCAGAGTAGATCCAATGCAAAAAGCAAACCGCTAGAGCAACTCAGGGGGTCAAACAGCACATATAGTGTCTACTGGTACCTGTACAGCCCAGTCCATCATAGATAAAGCCCTCTCCATCATCAACGATATGCACCACCTAGGTCATGCTCTCTTCTTACTGCTGCCATTGGGAAGGAGGTATAAGAGCCACAGGACTCACACCAGCAGGTTCAGGAACAGTTACTACCCCTCAACCATCAGACTTTTGAACCAAAGGAGATAACTTCATTCAAATTACACCAAATAGACTCACTTTCAAAGACTTTACAACTCATGTTCTCAATATTTATTGCTTGCTTGTTTGTTTATTTGTCTGTCCATCTATCTGTCTAACCACCTATCTATCCATCCATCCATCTATTTATTTTTGTATTTACACAGTTTGTTGTTCTGCACACTGTTGTGTGCAGTTTTTCATTGATTCTATTGTGTTCCTTCATAATTACTGTTAATGCCTGCAAAAAATGAATCTCAAGGTTGTATATAGTGATATAATTGTACTTTGATAATACATTTATGTTGAACTTTGTGGAGGCGGAGAGATGGTTAATGCTTTGGGTCTAGACCCTATATCGAAGCTGGATCCAATTCTTGGCTCCTCGACAATGCATGTAATTCCATAGGATTTGACCCTCTCAAGCACTGGGCTACATTATCAGACAGATTTTCTCCTGCTTGAGCTTTTCGACTGAGGCCTCTCTTCTTGCAGGTGGATGTAAGTGAATCCGAAGAAGTCTGAAGACCAATTATATTTCTATGACAATCACAATCTAATATTCTTTCCTTAGTGTAGAAAAATCTACCAAAATTTGTCACAGGAGAGTTATCAAAAGTAAGGAAGTAAGCTAAGGTCAGAGACTTTGGGAAGTGTGCAAAAGAGGTTCACCAGGATGTTGCCTGGTTTGGTGAGCATGCCCTGTTAGGAGAAGTTAAGGAGACAAGGTAGTGCAGTGGTGAGTGCAATACGATTACAGCTTGAGGAGTCGGAATTCAAGTTTAATCGTGTTGTGCTTTGTAAGGAGTTTATATGCCCTTCCCGTGTGCGTGTGGGTTTCCTCTGGGTGCTCCACAGTCCAAAGACGTACCGGTTAGTAAGTGAATTGGTCTCTGTAAATAGTCCGGTGATTAGGCTAGTGTTATATCGGTGGGTTGTGGTGTAGCATGGCTCAAAGGGCCAGAAGGGCCTGTTCTGTGCTGTATCTCTAAATAAATGAAAAAGTAGGACAAGTAAGATGACAAGGGAGAATTATTCCCAGATTGGAGATGTCCGATAAGAGGGGGGACACGTTTAAGGTGAGAAGGAGAGTATTTACAGGAGATGTGCAGGGCATGTTTCTTTATCCAGAGAGTGGTGGATGCATGGATCGGGCTGCCAGGGGAGGGGGTCCAGCAGATACAATAGCAACATCTCAGAGGCATTTACACAGACACGTGAACAAAGGGGAACGGATGGGGACCGGAAAGGAAGGGGCAGAAGCCAGAATAAGAAAGTCAGGGGAGAGGGAGGAGTGCCAGCGGACAGGTCATGGGTGAGACCAGGTGAGGGGCAAGGTGGGTGAAGGGATGGCTTCTTCAGCCATGGTGAAATTGCAGAGCAGACTCAATGGGCCAAATGGCTTCCCACTGCATCCCCTCTCCCCTACATATCCACCTTCCCCATCACCTGGTCTCACCTATCACTTGCCAGATTGTCTTCCTCTCCCTCTCCCCACCCTCTTATTCTGGCTACTTTCCCCTTCCTTTCCAGCTCTGACAAAGAGTCTCGGCCTGAAACGCTGGCTGTTTATTCCCTCCAATGATACTGCCTGATCTGAATAACCTGATTAAAAAGGTGGGGGGAGGGGAAAGAGGATAAACTAGAAAGTGATGGGTGAACACAGGTGGATAGGGGAAGAGGAGGGATGAAGTAAAAAGCTGGGAATTGATAGCAGGAAAAGACAAAGGGCTGGAGAAGAAGGAATCTGATAGGAAAGGAGAGTGGACCATGGGAGATAGGGAAGGAGGAGGGGCCTTAGGGGGAGATGATAGGCAGGTGATGGGAAGGGTAGAGATGCCAGAGTGGGGAAACGAAGAGGCAAAATACACCAAAAAGAGGAATCGATGTTCATGCCAACAGATTGGAGGCTACATGGATGGAATATGAGGTGTTGCTCCTCCAGCTGGAGAGTGGACACATCATGGCAAAACAGGAAGCCTTGGTCCAGCACGTCAGAATGGGAATGGGTGAAATATCTGTGACTGCATTTCATTTGGAGCTGTGGGGAGAGATTATAAGGACAGTGCCCTCACCACAAATTCAGGAGTAAACCCTCAATGCTGCAGCGCCCTCAGAAATCACACCAACATGCTGCAATAGATAGCAACCATGAGCAGTTAGCGTACCTCTGCTAAAATTCCAGCACACTTCACAGGTAGTTCAGATGACTGGGATAAGAAGTACACCAAGGAATTCTACCATGCTTGTGGTTAGATTTCCCATGGAAACACCGTCAGTAAGAAAACAGCTTCTAATCTTTTGGAGGAAGTCCATAGACAGCGCTATAAAATGCCTTTGAAAGCACAGCAAAACAAAATACTCAACACTCACAGCTTATGTAACAATTACAAAACTATTGGTTAAGGTTTTCGTGTCAAGTTTCAAGATTGCTTAATGTCATTTCCTGTACACAGGTGTAAAGGAGAATAAAATAATTGCTACTGTGGATCTGATGCAGCACAAAAATATACAATAAGATAAAGAACACAATAATAATAAAAGCACAATAAATATAAGTGCATAAGATAGCTTATACATAGATCGATTGTATGTCCATAAAGTGACTTTAGACACAGGGGTGTCTGTACAGAAGGTGACTGACAGGGAATGATAAAGTAACGGTGTTTGGGAGTGTGGAGGGCTGGGTTAGTGGGTGGAGGTGTTACTGGTTGGGGAAAGTAACTGTTCTTGAGCCTGGTGGTCCTTGTGTGGTGCTACATAGCCTTCTCCCTGATGGGAGTGGGACGAACGGTCCATGAGCAGTGTGGATGGGATCCTTCATGATGTTACAGGCCCTTATCCAGCACCTTTCTGTACATATATCATTAATGGTGGGTCAGCTGGTGCCAGTACTGTGCTGGGCAGCTTTGATAATCCATGGTAGAGCCTTCCTGTCCTTTCATGTAGTTTTTGGGTTTCAGTTTGGCGATCAACACTACTGTTCAGTTTGTTGCTGAACAAACTCCTATTCTTCGGTCTAATACTTACTTACTCTCTGTTACAGCACTTGTGTCTGGGGCAGTAATGAAAGTCCTCTTTCTCTGTCTGTCCTTGGCTGTACCATCGTAGATTCTTCATTGCTCTTTCTATATCAATATTTTTTGACCAGTCATGGTTGTTAGCCCCAACCTGGGAACTTGGAGGACTGGTAGACCACCCTTAGTCTGGCTTCTACCCTTCGACCTGTCTGGCATAGGTGACCCTACCAAGAGCCAAAGCATCCAACACAGCTCTACAAGCCATTGAGGAGCACAAGCCACCAAAGGACAGGGTTGTGGTCCTCTTGGAGGTTGGTTATATACACCACTGTGCAACTGGCTGCTGGACTTCCTAACCTTGATGCCCCTTGCACCACAATCTCTAACATACATCCCACGTTATCCTGCATTGGTAAGTACACGTTCCACATATCAAATAAATTTAAAATAAAACAGCTCTAATTAAGGAACAGGATCTATAAAATTCCTCCTCTGTGAAATCTTGTTAGGAGATCACTATGTCCCCAAGCTTGTGCATAAGACAGTATCCACTACTGAATGCAATTCAGAATCAGGTTTATTATCACTGACATATGTTGTGAAATTTGTTGTTTTGTGTCAGCAGCACAGTGCAATACATAAATTATACCATAAATCATAATAAAAAATACAGACAGTATATAAATTCTAACAAGTGCAAAATGAAAGCAAATATATTGAGGTAGAGTTCTTAGGTTCATCGACTGTTCAGAAATCCAATCGAAAATGGGAGGAAGCTGTTTCTAAAATAATTAATCTTCAGGCTCCTGTACCTCCTCTCTGATGGTAGTAATGAGAAGAGGATATGTCATTGGTGGTGGGGGTTCCTAATTATGGAAGTTGCTTTTACTTTATGAGACAATGCCTTTTGAAGATGTCCTTGTTGCTGGGGAGTGTGGTGCCCATGATGGAGCTGGCTAAGTTTACAACCATCTGCAGCTTTTTCCCATCCTGTACAGTGGCCCTGCCGTACCAGATGGTGAACGCTGTCTACAGTACATCTGAAGAAATTTGCTAGAGTCTTTCATGACATTCCAAATCTCCTCAAACTCCTAATGAAATATTGCCACTGATGTGCCTTCTTTGTAATTGCATCAGTATATTGGGTCCAGGAAGATCTTCTGAGATCACAAACAAGAGAAAATCTGCAGATGCTGGAAATCCAAGCAACACACACAAAATGCTGGAGGAACTCAGCAGACCAGGCAGCATCTATGGGAAAATGTACAGTCAACGTTTCTGCCTGAAATTCTTTGCGCTGAGTCCTGTCGAAGGGTCTCGGTCCGAAACATCAACAGATTTTCTGAGATATTGACATCCAGGTACTTGAGACTGCTCACTTTCCACTGCTGGTCCTGCAAGGAGGACAGGTCTGTGTTCCCTCAGCTTCCCTTCCTGAAATCAACTATCATCTCCTTGCTCTTACAGGTTGTTGTTGCGACACCACTCAACCAGGAAATTTATCTCACTCCTGTCTGCCTCCTCATAACCATCTGAGATTCTGCCAACAACAGCAGTGAGTGACATTGGTGAATTTGTAGATGGTGGCTGCGCTGTGCCTAACCACGCAGTCATGGTTGTAGAGGGAGTAGAGCAATGGGCTGAGTAAAATGTCGTGTTCTTGCTTCAGTGATTATCATTCACATCACATTTTTGCTTTTATGCTCCGGAGATTAGAAACAAAACATTGAAATGTAACTGTTATCTCCAAGATTACCCTGAAGGACTGTAGAAACACAGATGCTGATTAACGTCAGAGCAGGGATCAATAGATTTATGGATATTAACGGAGTTAAGGAATATGGGGACAGTTCATGAATCAGAATTAGCTTTAGTATCACTGGAATATGTCATGAAACATGTTTTGTGACAGTAGTACATTGCAATACAAAATGAAAAAACTATAAATCACAATAATAAATATATACTGTATATCTACAAACAATAAATTCCATTCAGAAATCTGATCACAAAATGGTAATGAGATCAGATCAGAACATAGACCAGTATGGCACACTACAGGCCCTTTGGCCCACAATGTTATGTGGATCTTTTAACCTACTCCAGATCAATCTAACCCTCCCCTTCCACATAACCTTCTATTTTTCTATCATCCATGTACCTATCTAAAGAATCCCTTAAAAGTCCCTAATGTATCTGACTCTACCACTACCCCTGGCAGCATGTTCCACACACCCACCACTTTCTGTGCAAAAAAACTTACCTCTGACATCACCCTATTCTTTCCTTCAATCACCTTAAAATTATGTCCCTTTGTATTAGCCATTTCTACCCTACGGAAAGGGTCTGGCTGTCCACTCAGTCTATGCCTCTTATCTTGTACACATCCATAAAGTCACATCTCTTCACTCCAAGCAGAAAAGCCCTAGCTCGCTCCATTTATCTTCATAAGACATGGTCTCAAATCCAGGCAGCATCCTGCTAAATCTCCTCTGCATCCTCTCTAAAGCTTCCACATCCTTCCTATAAAGAGGCGACCAGAACTGAACACAATATTCCAAGTGTGGTATAACCTAGGGTTTTATACAACTGAAACTTTACCTCAGAGCTTGTGAACTCACTTGCTCGATTGATGAAAGTCAACACTCCACACCCTTCATAACCACCCTATCAACTTGCAGACTTTGAGGGATCTATGGATGTGGACTCCAAGATCCCTCTGTTCCTCCACAATACCAAAAATTCTACCATTAACACTGTATTCTGCTTTCTAATTCGACCTTTGAAGGCAGAATACAGGGTTGGTGCCCTCTCGTATTGGCCATTTCCACCCTGGGAAAGACTTTGGTTTTCCACACTATCTATATCTCTTATCACCTTGTATAACTCTGTCAAGTCACCTCCCATTTTCCTCTGCTCCAAAAAGAAAAGTCCTAGCTCGCTCAACTTTTCCTCATAAGACAACTCTCTAACCCATGCAGCATTGGGCATGATCTTCTTCAATGGCAGAGCAACATCGAGGGTTCAAATGACTCTTCTCCTGCTCTTCATTATGATGATTAATAAGTGATTCAGATGCAAAATAGCAGAGAAGTGGAAATCAGGAATGAATCAGAAAATGCTTTGAATACCTACAAGGTCAGTCTGGGTATGTGGGGAGGGGAAGGGAAGTAGATAGGTAAGGGAATTGAGCTATCTGGGGTTAGTGTAGGGAAGCCACTCTGAGGTAGGGTGCAAGATTGGGAGGTCTGTAATACCCTTCCCTCTTCTGGTGACACCCCTCCCTGTATTCCCCCTAAGCTGAATCAGATTCAGCTTTATTAACACTGGCATATGTCATGAAATTTCTGATGAAGGGTCTCGGCCCAAAACCTCGACTGTTTACTCTTTTCCATAGATGCTGCTTGGCCTGCTGAATTCCAGCATCTGCAGATTTTCTTGTGTCATGAAATTTGTTTTGCGGCATCAGTACATTGCAGTTCATTAATAATAAAAATGTCTCTGTCTATATACTGGGAATAGAAGTACAGCCAGGTGATCGGGCTTTCCAAAGTGTGGGTGTGGGATGGAATGGCACAGTAAGTGTCCTCGATGCTGGTATAGGATGCCAAGAGCTTTTGCTCCTCTGGTTCCGCAAATGGTAGTCATTCCGAGACTTCTTCCAACTGGCCTGGTTGAAATCTCTCGCAATGATCAGGAAGGCATCAGTTATGCT
This sequence comes from Hemitrygon akajei, assembly GCF_048418815.1. Taxonomy (NCBI): domain Eukaryota; kingdom Metazoa; phylum Chordata; class Chondrichthyes; order Myliobatiformes; family Dasyatidae; genus Hemitrygon; species Hemitrygon akajei. The sequence continues at coordinate 3,309,944 of NC_133133.1, forward strand.
GTTTCATGCCTGTTTACAAGATTACCCTCTTCCCTTCCTCTCCCCCATCCCCATTGCCCATGTACCTGTCAAATGGTAGAAGTGCTAAAAGGCTTCAGCCTTTGTCAGTATCAAATGTTATTACATTTCTCTCTCCGCAAGTAATGTTTTGCTTATTTTCTACTAATTTGTTGTGGCATAGGGAAGATTAAACACTAATTGAAAATTAAAAGCTGTACAGCTGCTTTATATAAAACTCTACAAATTGCAGATATACCTCTCAATTCTCCAAATTATAATGCTCCTGGATTCCTTTTAATGTTGCAACTGCCTCCAGTGGAAAATTGTTACTAACCACTGCTGATGAGAGGTACAGGAGCTGACCATCCAGTAACAATACCACCAAACATGTCACTGTGTTCTCACTGTCCCAGAGATATTTGTACCCACTGACTTCCACTACTCCAATGCCCAGAGATACTCATGTCCAGTCCTAGTGCCCAGTGATACTAATGTCCACATTCTCAGTGTCCAGTGATACCGATGTCCACATCCCAGTGCCCAGTGGTACTTATGTCCACAGTCCCAGTGCCCAGTGATACCGATGTCCACAGTCCCAGTGCCCAGTGATACCGGTGTCCACAGTCCCAGTGCCCAGTGATACCGACATCCACAGTCCCAGTGTCCAGTGATACCGATGTCCACAGTCCCAGTGTCCAGTGATATTGATGTACACAATCCCAGTGCCCAGTGATACCAATGTCCACAGTCCCAGTGCCCAGTGATACTGATGTCCAGAGTCCCAGTGCCCAGTGATACTAATGTCCACAGTCCCAGTGATACGATGTCCACAGTCCCAGTGCCCAGTGATACCGATGTCCACAGTCCCAGTGCCCAGTGATACCATTGTCCACAGTCCCAGTGATACGATGTCCACAGCCCCAGTGTCCAGTGATACCGATGTCCACAGTCCCAGTGTCCAGTGATACTGATGTCCACAGTCCCAGTGCCCAGTGATACCATTGTCCACAGTCCCAGTGCCCAGTGATACCGACATCCACAGTCCCAGTGTCCAGTGATACGATGTCCACAGTCCCAGTGCCCAGTGATACCGATGTCCACAGTCCCAGTGCCCAGTGATACCGATGCCCACAGTCCCAGTGCCCAGTGATACCGATGTCCACAGTCCCAGTGCCCAGTGATACCGATGTCCACAGTCCCAGTGCCCAGTGATACCGATGTCCACAGTCCCAGTGCCCAGTGATACCGACGTCCACAGTCCCAGTGCCCAGTGATACCGATGTCCACAGCCCCAGTGCCCAGTGATACCGATGTCCACAGTCCCAGTGATACGATGTCCACAGCCCCAGTGTCCAGTGATACCGATGTCCACAGTCCCAGTGATACCGATGTCCACAGCCCCAGTGCCCAGTGATACCGATGTCCACAGCCCCAGTGCCCAGTGATACCGATGTCCACAGTCCCAGTGCCAGTGATACCGATGTCCACAGTCCCAGTGTCCAGTGATACTGATGTCCACAGTCCCAGTGTCCAGTGATACCGATGTACACAATCCCAGTGCCCAGTGATACCGATGTCCACAGCCCCAGTGCCCAGTGATACCGATGTCCACAGTCCCAGTGCCCAGTGATACCGACATCCACAGTCCCAGTGTCCAGTGATACCGATGCCCACAGTCCCAGTGCCCAGTGATACCGATGTCCACAGTCCCAGTGTCCAGTGATACCGATGTACACAATCCCAGTGCCCAGTGATACCGATGTCCACAGTCCCAGTGCCCAGTGAAACCGATGCCCACAGTCCCCAGTGCCCAGTGATACCGATGTCCACAGTCCCAGTGATACGATGTCCACAGCCCCAGTGCCCAGTGATACCGATGTCCACAGCCCCAGTGCCCAGTGATACCGATGTCCACAGTCCCAGTGCCCAGTGATACCGATGTCCACAGTCCCAGTGTCCAGTGATACTGATGTCCACAGTCCCAGTGTCCAGTGATACCGATGTACACAATCCCAGTGCCCAGTGATACCGATGTCCACAGCCCCAGTGCCCAGTGATACCGATGTCCACAGTCCCAGTGCCCAGTGATACCGACATCCACAGTCCCAGTGTCCAGTGATACCGATGCCCACAGTCCCAGTGCCCAGTGATACCGATGTCCACAGTCCCAGTGTCCAGTGATACCGATGTACACAATCCCAGTGCCCAGTGATACCGATGTCCACAGTCCCAGTGCCCAGTGAAACCGATGCCCACAGTCCCAGTGCCCAGTGATACCGATGTCCACAGTCCCAGTGATACGATGTCCACAGCCCCAGTGTCCAGTGATACCGATGTCCACAGCCCCAGTGCCCAGTGATACCGATGTCCAGAGTCCCAGTGTCCAGTGATACCGATGTCCACAGTCCCAGTGATACGATGTCCACAGTCCCAGTGCCCAGTGATACCGATGTCCACAGTCCCAGTGATACCGATGTCCACAGTCCCAGTGCCCAGTGATACCGATGCCCACAGTCCCCAGTGTCCAGTGATACCGATGTCCACAAGTCCCAGTGCCCAGTGATACCGATGTCCACAGTCCCAGTGCCCAGTGATACTGATATCCACAGGTCCAATGCCCAGTGATACGATGTCCACAGTCCCAGTGTCCAGTGATACCGATGTCCACAGTCCCAGTGCCCAGTGATACCGATGTCCACAGTCCCAGTGCCCAGTGATACCGTTGTCCACAGTCCCAGTGCCCAGTGATACTGATATCCACAGTCCCAGTGTCCAGTGATACCGATGTACACAATCCCAGTGCCCAGTGATACCGTTGTCCACAGTCCCAGTGCCCAGTGATACTGATATCCACAATCCCAGTGCCCAGTGATACCGATGTCCACAGTCCCAGTGCCCAGTGATACCGATATCCACAATCCCAGTGCCCAGTGATACCGATGTCCCACAGTCCCAGTGCCCAGTGATACTGATATCCACAATCCCAGTGCCCAGCGATACCGATGTCCACAGTCCCAGTGCCCAGTGATACTGATATCCACAATCCCAGTGCCCAGTGATACCGATGTCCACAGTCCCAGTGCCCCAGTGATACCGATGTCCACAGTCCCAGTGCCCAGCGATACCGATGTCCACAGTCCCAGTGCCCAGCGATACCGATGTCCACAGTCCCAGTGTCCAGTGATACTGATATCCACAGGTCCAATGCTCAGTGATACCGATGTCCACAGTCCCAGTGCCCAGTGATACGATGTCCACAGTCCCAGTGCCCAGTGATATTAATGAATGAAGCATAAAACCCTCCACTGCCCATGATGGACTCGTTTATATCCACCACTTTCTGTAGTCTTTTCCATTCCTGGGCATTAGTGATTTCACACTCGGCCACAATGCAACCAGTACATATCTACACAAGGTTGTCAAAGTTGAGGGTATTCAGGCTTATTCTGAGAAAACAAGCTCTACATTAAAGGAAAAAAACTGATGGATTCTTAAAAGCCCTGAAAGCCTTTGATGAAACATCAATAGTTATTCTCAGGGGAATTTTGCATTGTGTAATTCAACCACGGGCTCTTCTAATAAACAACTTTGCATGTATTCCACTGCTCCATCAGTCTCGTTTCCATAGTAACTCCTGTATCTATGCAGAATTTCTCAGAAAGGAAATTAGGCCAAGGTACCTTATCACTTCTAGTACCCCAGCCACATAAGGACACAAAGGGAAGCTGATCACAGCTTGGTCAATCAGGCTCATTCCAGTTTCATCTTCAGGTTCAAACTTCAAAGTAAATAACCCTGAAATTTATTTTCTTGCAAACATTCACACAATCAAAATAATAATAATAATAATAATGAAAAATGAAAAATAACTAAGCAATAAATCTTGGGAACATGAGATGAAGAGTCCTTGAAAGTGACTCCATAAGTTCTGGGACAGTTCAGTGTTGGGGTGAATGAAGTCGAGTGAAGTCAAGGGGGTAATAACTGTTCCTGAACCTGGTGGTGTGAGTCCTCAGGCTCCTGTACCTTCTTCCTGATGGCAGTATTGAGAAGAGAACATGGCCTGGGTGGTAGTTGTCCTTGATGATGGAGGCTGATTTCCTGCGACTATGCTCCATGAGGATGTTCTCAATGGTGGGGAGGACTTTAAAAGGTGGAGAGGGAAGAATAAGGTGAGGAGGTTTAAGCAGGGATTCCAAAGCTTTGGCCCTTGGCTGTTGAAGGCATGGCTGCCCATGGTGGAGCAATGAAATGCTGGAGGACAAAACCAGAGGAGTACAGAGATCTGAGGAGGATATAGGCTGAGAGATGTTACACAGGCAGAGAGAATGCAAGGCAATTGAAGGGTCTAAAAACAAAAATGAACTTGGGGCCATTTGTTGTGGATAGCGTTGATCATAAACACAGGGGGTTCTGCAAATGCTGGAATCCAGAGCAACACACACAAAATGCAGATGGAACTCAGCAGGTCAGGCAGCATCTATGGAGAGGAACAAATAGTCAACATTTTGAGCGGAAACCCTTCATCAGGACTAGAAAGGAAGGGCAAAGATGCTAGAATAAGAAGTTGGGGGGGGGGAGGGAACACAAGTGAGAAGCTGAGAGGTGATAGGTGGAAAAGGTAAAGGGCTAAAGATGAAGGAATTTGATAGATGAGGAGAGTGGACCATGGACCACCTATTGACTCCCAGATTCTCACTTTATTACCCCTCCCCCATCTACTACCTTCCCACTCACCTGGCCTTACCTATCACCTGCCAGCTTGCACTCCTTCCCATACCCCACCTTCTTATTCTGGCTTCTTCCCCCTTCCTTTCCCGTCAGCTCAAAACGTTGATAGTTTACTCTTCTCCATAGATGCTCCCTGACCTGCAGCATTCCTCTAGAATTTTGTCAAATATGATGTTATACTTCAGGAGATTAAATGCAAAGAGTCAGTATACCGTTAATGAAAGACCCTTAACAGTGTTGATGTGCAAAGGGATCTTGGGATTCCAAATCCAAATCTCCTTGAAATTGTCTACACAGTTTAGTAGAGTCATGTGGCATGCTTGCCTTTATTAGTTGAAAAACTGAGTTCAAAAATCAGGAAGTTATGTTGTTTGCGGTTGTTTGTTTGTGCGGGGAGGAGGGATTTGGGGATTGATGATCGTGTTGCCAGTTTTTTTCTGTCTTGGTTTCATGGCTATCTGGAGAAGAAGAATTTCAGAGTTGTATACTTTGATAATAAATGAACCTTTAAGCCTTTGAATATTTGAGCTTTATAAAACTCAAATTAGGCCTCATCTGGAGAATTGCATAGACACAAGAGATTCTACAAATGCTGGAAATACAGAGTAATGCACAGAATATCTGGAGCAGCCCAGCAGGCCAGGAGCAGCTATGGAAAGGAATAAACAGTCAACATTTCAGGCTGAGAGCATTCAGTTCTGCTTGGCCACTATAGGAAGGATGTGGAGCCTTTGGAGAGGGTGCAGAAGAGTTTTAGCAGGATGCTGCCTGGATTAGAAATCATGAGAGTTTGGACAAATGTGGGTTTCTTTTTCTGGAGTAGTGGAGGCTGAATGGAGATTTCATCAAAGTTTATAAGATGATGAGAGGCAAAGATAGAGTAGACAGACAGTATACTTTTTCCAGGGTTGAAATGTCTAACACCAGAGGTCCTGCATTTAAAGCAAAAGGGGTAAACTCAAGGGAGATGGTTCTATGGAGATGCGAGAGACACGTATTTTACACACAGAGTGGTGGGTGCCTGGAGAGGTGATGGAGGCAAATATGACAGATATATCTGGGTGGTTGTTCAATAGGAACATGAAAATGTAGAGAATGGAAGGTAATGGATATTGTGTAGCCAGAAAGGATTAATAAATTAGGTGTTCAATTACTAACTTAATTGATAAGTGTCAATTTAATTTAACACAGCCAACATACATACTGAAGCAGCTATATACTGTAGCATCTAATAACATCCTTTCTGCAGGGAGGAATCAGATTTTTCTGGTCTCCAAATAACCAATACACCTGCTGAGCTCCATGGGCTCCTACAGAACTGCAAGGACAGGGAAGAACATAAACAAAGTAAAAGGCAGAAGAAAATATCCTGAAGGAAGACCAGGGTTTGAATTGAGCCACTGCCGCACAGTGCCAGGGTGACCTCTGGTGCTGTCCGCCTGGAGTTTGCAGGTTTTGTCACGTATGGCTGTGGACATTGGGTGTACATAAAGCGGAAGTTGACAGTTTCTTGATCAGTAAGTGTCAAAGGCTATGGGAAGAAGGCAGGAGAGTGGGGCTGAGAGGGAAAATAAATCGGCCATGATGGAATGGTGAAACAGAGTCAATGGGTCAAATGGCTGAAATATACTGCTGTGTCTTACGGTCTAATTCTGCTATCCCTGGAAACAGAAATTAGGAGGAATTTCTTTAGCTGGAGAGTGGTGAATCTGTGGAATTCATTGCCATGGACGGCTGTTGAGGCCAAGTCATCGAGTATATTTAAAGTGGAGGCTGCTAATTTCTTGATTAGTCAGGGTGTCAAAGATTACAGGGAGAACGGGGTTGAGAGGGATAGTAACTCAGCCATAACGGAATGGCTGAGCAGAGCCTCGATGGGCCAAATGGCCTAATTCTGCTCCGATGTCCTGTGGTCTAAATGATCTGAGTGTGTGGTTAAGTGATAGAACCGGGGGTCAGGAGGGGGTTGTAGTTTGATGAGGGTGCGGAGAAGTTTACAGAAGGATAAGTACTGGAGTTTAATCGCAGTCTCGGTAGCCTGAAGGGTGTGTTTCATAAACATGCAACATTACAGCACAGGACCCGCCCTTCGGCCCACAACATCATGCTGGCTTTTTCACTTGCTCTCAGATTAATTTAGCCGAGGATCAATGCTTCCTAGGGTTGGTGCCTAATACCAGAGGCATGCATTTAAGATGAGAGGGGCTAAATTCAAAGGAGATGTGAGGGGGGAAGTTCTTTACGCAGAGACAGAGTGGTGGGTGCCTGGAATGTGCTGCCTGGGGTACTGGTAGAGGCAGATACAGTGGAGACGTTTACACAGGCACCAAGATGTGAGAAAATAGAAGCATATGGACATCATGTTGGCAAAGGGGATTAGTTTAGTTGTTCATTTGATTACTGATTTAATTGGTTCAGCACAACATTGTGGGCTGAAGGGCCTGTTCCTGTGCTGTACCTTGTAATGTTCTTTGTAACCCTCCCTCCCACGTAACCCTCCATTTTTCTATCATCCATGTGCCTACCTAATGTCTGGCAGGGCGATCCAGTTACCCACAACACTCTGTGTAAAATTACTACCTCTGACATCCTGCCTACATTTTCCTCCAAACACCTTAATATTATGCCCTCTTGTATTAGCCATTTCTGCCCTGGGAACAGGTCTCTAGCTATCCACTATATTTCTCATCCTCATTTGTTTCAAAGAGAAAATCCATCAGTATTTTGATACACTGAGTGGCTTAATTCTGCTCCTACGTCTTATGGTCTAACTCCATATGGGAAGTAAGAAGATTCTACTCTTCCAAATCTAAATTCTATGGCTCTAGGAATTAATAGCAAAGAACACTTTACTCTGCATTCTGTTATTGTTTTCCCTAGTTCTACCTCACTGCACTGTGTAATGATCTGATCTGTATGAATATTAAGCAAGACAAGCTTTTCACTGTATCTCAGTATGTGTGACAATTCCAAAACTCTCCTTTTATTGCACCCATTTCCTCGCTAACCCTAACATGTTGTCAGTGGTTGAATCTGATTTGGTTGCCCTCCTACTAAGCAGATGGAATACTTTCTGTACTGGAGGTGGGAGATCAGTGTATTGAACTCTAGTTCCTGGCCTGTGGCTGCTTGACTTGAGGAATACATCAGAAGTTTCAACCACACAGATCTTAAAAGGACTGAAACAAAATTATAAATGTTGTGAGCACACTGCACTGGCATCTTTTTCTTTTAGAGAGATGGCTATCTGAGGTGCCAAGGGACTTGGGAGTCCTTGTGCAGGATTCCCTAAAGGTTAATTTGCAGGTTGAGTCAGTGGTGAGGAAGGCAAATGCAATGTCAGCATTCATTTCAAGATATAAGAACAAGGATGAGATGCTGAGACTTTATAAGGCATTGGTCAGACTGCATGGAGTATTGTGTGCAGTTTTGGGCCCTTATCTGAGAAAGGATATGTTGGCATTGGAGATGGGTACAGAGGAGGTTTATGAGAATTATTCCAGGAATGAAAGGGTTAATGCATGAGGAGCGTTTGATGGTTGCGGGCCTGTACTCACTGGAGTTTAGAAGAATAACGGGACGGGGAATCTCATTGAAACCTATCGAATATTGGCAGGCCTAGACAGAATAGATGTGGAGAAGGTGTTTCCTATATTGGAGGGGGTCTAAGACCAGAGGACACAGAACAGAGGGATGTCCGTTTCAAACAGAGATGAAGAGCAATTTCTTAACCAGAGGGTGATGAATCTGTGAAATTCATTCCCACAGAAGGTTATGGAGGCCAAGTCATTGAGTGTATTTAAAGATGAGTTTGATAGGTTCTTGATTAGTCAGGGCATCAAAGGTTATGGAGAGAAGGCAGGAGAATGGGGTTGAGAAGGATAATAAATGAGCCATCATGGAATTGCGGAGTGATTTTATGGTCTTGTGAGAGAAGTTTATCTGAAATGGAGGCTTCAGGAGCTTTAAAGCGCATGGGCTCACCGTGTTATGGGAAATGAATTTCCAGCAAGCATGCAGAATAACACAAACTAACTCTAATCACAGCAGCAAAAAAAAGTGTTTTCAGCAAAGCTGTTCATTTGTAGGTAGAAAATTAGCATAATTATCTTTACTTATTCAAGGAATGTGGGCGTTACTGGCAGAAACACCTTTTATTGCTCATTCTCATTGCTAATCCAATCTCTACTTGAACATCCTTCTTGATTTCTCCAATTTAAAGTAATTGCCCCTCCACCCTTTCTGCTTTCCCCACTCTGGCCTCTTACGTCTTCACCTCACCTGCCTATCACCTCCTCTTGGTGCCCTTCTTCCTTCCCTTTCCCCATGGTCCCCTCTCCTCACCTATCAGATTCCTTCTTCTCCAGCCCTTTACCCTTTCTGCCTATCACCTCCCGGCTTCTCACTTCAACCCCCTCTCCAACTCACCTGACTTCACCCATCACCTTCTAGTTTACTCTCATTTGCCTCCCTCCACCTTCTTATTATGGAATCTCTCTCCCCCACTTTCCAGTCCTGAAGAAGGGTTAAAGATAGAGATAGATAGATAGATAGATACTTTATTCATCCCCATGGGGAAATTCAACATTTTTTCCAATGTCCCATACACTTGTTGTAGCAAAAGCTAATTACATACAATACTTAACTCAGTAATAATATAAAATGCATCTAAATCACTAACTCAAAAAGCATTAATAATAGCTTTAAAAAAAAGTTCTTAAGTCCTGGCAGTTGAATTGTAAAGCCTAATGGCATTGGGGAGTATTGACCTCTTCATCCTGTCTGAGGAGCATTGCATCGATAGTAACCTGTCGCTGAAACTGCTTCTCTGTCTCTGGATGGTGCTATGTAGAGGATGTTCAGGATTTTCCATAATTGACCGTAGCCTACTCAGCGCCCTTCGCTCAGCTACCGATGTTAAACTCTCCAGTACTTTGCCCACGACAGAGCCCGCCTTCCTTACCAGCTTATTAAGACGTGAGGCGTCCCTCTTCTTAATGCTTCCTCCCCAACACGCCACCACAAAGAAAAAAAGCCCAAAATGTCAACCGTTTATTCATTTCCATGGATGCTGCCTGACCTGCTGAGATCCTTCAGCATTTCCTGTGTGTTATTCTTGAACTGCTGTCATCGCTCTGGTGAAGGTCCACCCACAGTGCTGGTGAGGTGGGGGTTCCAGAATCGAGACCCAGCAATGATGAATTCTCAGTCGGGATGGTGTGGGATGTGTGGGAAAACTGCAGGAGGTGGGTGGGGTTTCTCTACGCAGGGATGGTGTGGGACGAGAGGGGAAACTGCAGGGATAATGTGGGACGGGAGGGGAAACTGCAGGGATAATGTGGGACGGGGGGGGGAACTGCAGGGATAATGTGGGACGGGAGGGGAAACTGCAGGGATAATGTGGGACAGAAGGGGAAACTGCAGGGATAATGTGGGACGGGGGGAAACTGCAGGGATAATGTGGGACGAGAGGGGAAACTGCAAGGATAATGTGGGACGGGAGGGAAAACTGCAAGGATAATGTGGGACGGGAGGGAAAACTGCAGGGATAATGTGGGACGGGAGGGGAAACTGCAGGGATAATGTGGGACGGGAGGGGAAACTGCAGGGATAATGTGGGACAGGAGGGAAAACTGCAGGGATAATGTGGGACGGGAGGGGAAACTGCAGGGATAATGTGGGACGGGAGGGGAAACTGCAGGGATAATGTGGGACGGGGGGGGGAACTGCAGGGATAATGTGGGATGGGAGGAAACTGCAGGGATAATGTGGGACGGGAGGGGAAACTGCAGGGATAATGTGGGACCGGAGGGGAAACTGCAGGGATAATGTGGGACAGGAGGGAAAACTGCAGGGATAATGTGGGACGGGAGGGGAAACTGCAGGGATAATGTGGGACGGGAGGGGAAACTGCAGGGATAATGTGGGACGGGGGGGGGAACTGCAGGGATAATGTGGGACGGGAGGGGAAACTGCAGGGATAATGTGGGACAGAAGGGGAAACTGCAGGGATAATGTGGGACGGGGGGAAACTGCAGGGATAATGTGGGACGAGAGGGGAAACTGCAAGGATAATGTGGGACGGGAGGGAAAACTGCAAGGATAATGTGGGACGGGAGGGAAAACTGCAGGGATAATGTGGGACGGGAGGGGAAACTGCAGGGATAATGTGGGACGGGAGGGGAAACTGCAGGGATAATGTGGGACAGGAGGGAAAACTGCAGGGATAATGTGGGACGGGAGGGGAAACTGCAGGGATAATGTGGGACGGGGGGGGGAACTGCAGGGATAATGTGGGATGGGAGGAAACTGCAGGGATAATGTGGGACGGGAGGGGAAACTGCAGGGATAATGTGGGACCGGAGGGGAAACTGCAGGGATAATGTGGGACAGGAGGGAAAACTGCAGGGATAATGTGGGACGGGAGGGGAAAACTGCAGGGATAATGTGGGACCGGAGGGGAAACTGCAGGGATAATGTGGGACAGGAGGGAAAACTGCAGGGATAATGTGGGACGGGAGGGGAAACTGCAGGGATAATGTGGGACGGGAGGGGAAACTGCAGGGATAATGTGGGACGGGGGGGGGGAACTGCAGGGATAATGTGGGACGGGAGGGGAAACTGCAGGGATAATGTGGGACAGAAGGGGAAACTGCAGGGATAATGTGGGACGGGGGGAAACTGCAGGGATAATGTGGGACGAGAGGGGAAACTGCAAGGATAATGTGGGACGGGAGGGAAAACTGCAAGGATAATGTGGGACGGGAGGGAAAACTGCAGGGATAATGTGGGACGGGAGGGGAAACTGCAGGGATAATGTGGGACGGGAGGGGAAACTGCAGGGATAATGTGGGACAGGAGGGAAAACTGCAGGGATAATGTGGGACGGGAGGGGAAACTGCAGGGATAATGTGGGACGGGAGGGGAAACTGCAGGGATAATGTGGGACGGGGGGGGGAACTGCAGGGATAATGTGGGATGGGAGGAAACTGCAGGGATAATGTGGGACGGGAGGGGAAACTGCAGGGATAATGTGGGACCGGAGGGGAAACTGCAGGGATAATGTGGGACAGGAGGGAAAACTGCAGGGATAATGTGGGACGGGAGGGGAAACTGCAGGGATAATGTGGGACGGGAGGGGAAACTGCAGGGATAATGTGGGACAGGAGGGAAAACTGCAGGGATAATGTGGGACGGGAGGGGAAACTGCAGGGATAATGTGGGACGGGACGGGAATCTGCAGGGATAATGTGGGACGGGGGAAACTGCAGGGATAATGTGGGACGGGAGGGGAAACTGCAGGGATAATGTGGGACGGGGGGGGGGGAACTGCAGGGATAATGTGGGACGGGAGGGGAATCTGCAGGGATAATGTGGGACGGGAGGGGAACTGCAGGGATAATGTGGGACGGGGGGAAACTGCAGGGATAATGTGGGACGGGAGGGGAAACTGCAGGGATAATGTGGGACGGGGGGGGAACTGCAGGGATAATGTGGGACGGGGGGGAAACTGCAGGGATAATGTGGGACGGGGGGGGGGAAACTGCAGGGATAATGTGGGACGGTGGGAAACTGCAGGGATAATGTGGGACGGGAGGGGAAACTGCAGGGATAATGTGGGACGGGAGGGGGAACTGCAGGGATAATGTGGGATGGGAGGAATCTGCAGGGATAATGTGGGACGGGAGGGGAAACTGCAGGGATAATGTGGGACGGGAGGGGAAACTGCAGGGATAATGTGGGACGGTGGGAAACTGCAGGGATAATGTGGGACGGTGGGAAACTGCAGGAGGTGGGGTCCCTCTATGCAGGGAATTTATTTCCATTCAACCTACACAGGATACTGCAGCAGTGTAAAACATCGGTTAAGAACAGAGAACATAGGTTACTGTTACTGTGCTATGTATCTAAATAATAAAGATGATCAAAGATATATATAGAACCATATAGTTGGAGCACAGTGAGTGAGTGGCTGGAAAATTAGGTAGATGTCCGTAGCAGAGAGTGGGCTGTTGATTTCGCAGAACTGCGGGAATGGTGCCGGGCTGCTCCAGCAAAGTTATTTTACAGATGATACGCAGCCTTTTCCTGCGCTTCAGCACCAGCAACCCAATGGCAAGGAAATTCTTCACTTCCCCAGGGAAGTTGCAATGAATATTCATGAATGTGCTTATGCAAATTTGTTTGATCTCTCCCACAGTACCTGTTTAATGAGAATTAAATCCGTGAAGTGAATCACTAAATCACAGCAAGGAGAGTTTACAAAGGAAATCACAGGTTGTACAAGCAAACAACATGCTTATACAGGAAATGGCTCGCCAAGCAGGACCTCAGCAGAACCTTGGCACACAGATGAAAGAAACGTGGAGGGCGCTGTTGGAGGGAAGAGAATCCAAATCAGAATCAGGTTTAATATCACTGGCATATGATGTGAAGTTGGTTTACTTGCAGGAGTAGAACATTGCATACACAATAAAAATAATATGCTACAATAAGAACTTTGTAGAAAAATTTAAATTAAATCAACAGTGCAAAAATAGTGAGTAAGTGTTTGTGGGTTCATTGTCCATTCAGAAATCTAATGGTCGCGGGGAGGAAGCTGAGGAGATTGATAGTGGCCGGTGGGGGGGGGCATATGAGTAGCAGCAGTGCTATTGATTGATGTGTAGGATGTGATGGAACGATACTGAAAGCATTGAGTTTGAATGTAAAGAATGAAAAGGCATTCCATGGTTTAATCCTGTAAAGCAAAACACAAAGTGCTGGAGGAACTCAGCAGCTCAGGCAGCATGGGGAGAGGGGAATAAATATCCACCTTTTTGAGCTGAGACCCTTCATCAGGACTGAAAAGGAAGGGGTCAACGCCAGAATAAAACGGTGGGGCAGGGGAAGGAGGCTCACTAGAAGGTGAGGGGTGAAGCCAGGTGGGTGGGAAAGATAAAGGGCTGGAGAAGAATGAATCTGATAGAGAGGAGAGGAGATTATAGGAAAAAAGGAAAGAGTAATGGTACCGGGAGAGGTGATAGATTGGAGAAAAGTGGTCTGAAGCCAGAGTGGGGAATAGAAGAGGAGGGAACTTTTACCAGAAGGAGAGATAGATATTCATACTATCAGATTGGAGGCTACCCAGATGGAATATAAGGGGTTGCTCCTCCAGCCTGTGGGTGGTCTCATCTTGACACAAAAGAAGGCCACAGATTCACATGTCAGAATGGGAATGGGAATCGGAATTAAAATGTTTAGCCACCGGGAGGTTCTGATTTTGGTGGATGGAGCGGAGATGAATGAAGTTAGTTGTGTTCAAAAAAGTTTGATTATGGAGTGGCCTGAAGGGGCAGCACAGTATTGTGGGGTGAAGGGACTACGCTACTCTGTTCTATGTTCGAGGTGACAATAATAAACTGATTCACCAAATTACCAACGGGCACTAGAGCTACTGTCTTCTGAGATCATAAACATAAGAGGTTCTGCAGATGCCAGAAATCCAGAGCAATCCACAGAAAATGCTGGAGGAACTCAGCAGGTCAGGCAGCATCCATGGAAATGAATAAGCAGTCAACTTATCGGCTGAGACCCTTCATCTAGTCTGGAAAGGAAGGGGAAAGAAGCCAAAATCATAAACACAAGAGATTCTGCAGATGCTGGAAATACAGAGCAACACACACAAAATGTTTAGCAGGTCGGGCAGCATCCGTGGAAATGAGCAGTCAACGTCTCGGCCCAAAATGTTGACTGCTCGTTTCCACAGATGCTGCCCGACCTGCTGAGTTCCTCCAGCTTGTTTGTACACGTTGATTTGACCACAGCATCTGCAGTGAACTTTGTGTTTTAACACAAAATGTTGGTGGAACTCAGCAGGTCAGGGCGGGGCATGAAGTTTTACAGGAGAAGGCAGGAGATAGGAGCTGAGAAGGAAATGGATCAGATGTGATGAAATGGCGGAGCAGCCTCTATGCGCCAAATAGCCTGATTCTGTTTCTGTATCTTACTGTCATCTATAGAAGTGAATAAACAGTCAATGTTTTGGGCCAAGACCCTTCATTGGGACTGGCGAGGAAGGGGCAAGATGCTAGAAATAAATGGTAGGGGGAGGAGAACAAGCTAGAAGGTGACAGGTGAGACCAGGTGGCTGAAAAGAACTCCGATCAAAGGAAGATTAACACGTCCAAAATGGGGGAGGACTCCACAGGCCAGGCAGAGTCAAGACCCTTCATCAGTACAGGTCTCTTAATATATTGCCTGCTTTACTTATTGATACACAGCGGACAAAGTGTCAGTAACAACAGCTATCAAAGGACTTCAGTGACCAAGAACAGATACAATACTACCATTGATACTATCATACTCCGTAGCATCTTATTGATACATGCAACAGAAATATGGACCTTATTTCATTCAGATACAGTTACTAAGCAGGTAAAATAACCATACTACATTGTCTGAGTCACTTTGGTTGGTATTGTGGATATTTTCCTCAATTAATGTCCAGACTTCAAAACTCCCCCCTCAATAACACATGGATGGCAGCGAATTTATCTCTCAGAAGTACAGTACTTGATGGACAATTAAAGTATCTCTTTGAAGTGGTAAACAAAAAGTCAAAGTTCAAATTTATTATCAAAGTATGTAATTGCATCACCATATACCACCCTGAGTTTAATTTTCTTGCAGGCATTCACAGTAGAACAAAGAAATGTAATAGAATCAATGGAAAACTACACACAGACTGACAACCAATGTGTAAAGAAGACAAGCTGTGCAAATGCTTCAATAAACAAATAATAATAATAAGGAACTAAGCAAATAAATATGTTTCAAGATTCAAGATTGTTTAAAGTGTAAAGGAGAATGAAATAATTGTTACGCCAGATCTGATGCAGCACAGAAAACACAATAAGATAAAGAACATAATAATTTTAAAAACTCACACTGAATAAATATCAATGTATAACACAGCTTATTTACATAGATTGATTGTATGTCCATAAAGTGACTCTAGGCTGTACATAAGGTGACAGATGTGAAATACTAATGTAGCAGTGGAGTTAGAGGGTGGAGATGTTGATCAGTCTTACTGCTTGGGGAAAGTAGCTGTTTTTGAGTCTGGTGGTCATGGTGGATGCTATATCACCTCCTCCTGATCAGAGTGGGACAGACAGACCCTGATCAGGGTGGGACAGACAGTCCCTGATCAGGGTGGAACAGACAGTCCCTGATCAGGGTGGGACAGACAGTCCCTGAGCAGGGTTGGACAGACAGTCCCTGAGCAGGGTGGGACAGACAGTCCCTGATCAGGGTGGGACAGACAGTCCCTGAGCAGGGTGGGTGGGATCCTTCATGATGTTATTGGCCCTTTTCTGGCACCTTTCTGTATCTATGTCCTTGTTGGTGGGTTGGCCAGTGCCGGTGATGAGCTGGCAAGTTTTGACTAGTGTGTCGACCCTTCCTGTCCACCGCAGTGCAGTTTCTGTATCATGCAGTGGTGTAGCATGTTAAGATGCTCTCCATTGCGCATCTATAAAATGATGTCAGCATAGATGTGTAAAGTCCAGCTCTCTTCAGCCTCCTCAGAAATAGAGGACTTGGTGAGTTTTTTTGTCCGTGTATAATGTGTTTTGAGACCATGAGAGGTTGTGTGAGGTTTGCACTCCCCAGAGTTGGAGACTGCTTTACTTTTCCACTGCTGTGCCACTGATGCAAGGAGGGGTGTATGTGTAAAAGTTCTTCCTGAAGTTGATAACTATCTCCTCTGTCTTTTTGACATTAAGGAGGAAGTTATATAGACAGTAAAGTAAATTTATCATTAAATACATATAGTATATCACCATATGTTACCTTGAGGTTTATTTCAATATTAATATTCTAAGTAATATTATATCCTCGGGATAATCTAAGCTAATTCTCAGATGAAGACTTTGCAAAACCGTCACATGAAATGGCACTGTTCCTGAAAGAGGTGTTACAGGTAGACAGGGTGGTGAAGGCTATGTTTTGCACACTGGCCTTCATCAGTCAGGGCAGTTGGGATGCTATGCTGTAGACATACTATACAAGACACTGGTGAAATATGAGGAATATTGTGTTCAGTTCTTGTTGCTATGCTGTAGGAAAGATATCATTAAGCTGGAAAGAATGCAGAAAAGATTTATGAGGATGTTGCCATGGCTCAAAGGACTGCATTATGGAGAGAGACTGAGCAGGTTGGAACTTCTTTCATTGGAGCATAGAAAAATGAGGAGTGAACCTAGAGAGGTGGATAAAATCTTGAGGGGCATACATAGGGAGAATGCACACAGTCTTTTCCCAGGTTGAGAAGGAGAAAACATAGATGACTTTAGATCACTTGGTGGAGATCTGTTTTCACTTTGACACCAAAGAGTTTTTCTTTCTATCAAAAAAAAAGCCAAATTGAATCCACTGTGTTTCAACGTTGTAAAACAACAAAGCATTAAAACTTCTGGGGTGGGGGGGAGGGTTAAATACTTTTCAATTGGTACAGTACATGGTTTGGAAAGATTTACAGGCATATGGATCAAATGTGGACAATGAGATTATCTTAAATGGACACCTTATCCATCTATTTATCTATTTATTTATTTGGAAAAACAGCATGGACAGACCCTTCTGGTCCAGTGAGCTGTACTGCCAAGCAACCCACCTGATTAAACTTAGCCTAATCACAGGAAATTTACAAGGACCAATTAACCTACTAACTGGTACATCTTTGGATTGTGAGAAGAAACTGGAGCACCCAGAAGAAACACACACACACTCACGGGAAGTACGTAAAAACTTTCTTATAGAGGACATGGGATTGAACTCTGACCTCTGACACCCCAAACTCTAATATAGTCGCTCTACCTGCTATGCTACCGTGGCACCCCCAGCAATGCAATAAAATACCATCCGAACATAAATTAGACAAGCCTTTAAAACTCAGCTGCTAAAGCACCATTGGTCAGCTGGCCAAAGGATTGGCTCTGCGTTTTACGAGTTTGATTCGATAATGCTATTGATAACTAATGTTCGGCAATTTATGGGGGAGAAGTCTCTGAACATTCTTATTCGCACTGTGATGGGGCCCAGTACGCGAGTGTCAAAAACAAAATGGAAGCATTCAGTGCTTTGTTTAGTCATAAATGGCAACTGAATATCCATTGTCAGTGCTTCCTGAGATTCTCTCCATCACAGAGACAGTCTCCAGCCACCTCAAATCACTCCCCATGACTGAAGAAACTGTCCAGAACATGAATACTGACAGGCCTTCTGTTGCTGACACCTCCCATTCTGCACCCAGCCAACAGTATTCATCTGCCACTCATTCCAGACTCATCACCTGAAGCTTATTTAACCC
Organism: Hemitrygon akajei; assembly: GCF_048418815.1. NCBI lineage: Eukaryota > Metazoa > Chordata > Chondrichthyes > Myliobatiformes > Dasyatidae > Hemitrygon > Hemitrygon akajei. The sequence continues at coordinate 3,328,029 of NC_133133.1, forward strand.
CAGTTCGCATCTACACTCTTTGTTCATTCATTGAACCAGCTGGCCTCAACCAGTAACTCCCAGCTTTTACTCTCTCCCTCTCTCTAAAGTTTACTTTGTTGCATTTTGTGTTGGCTTCTGTTCTCACTTGTTTTGTGGCCCTTTGTGGCTTTTTATTTTGCAATTATTAAAGTTATTGTTCAACACTGAATCATCTCCGCTGCTCTGCTTTTGGGTCGAGCCTCCTCTACATTCCCTGACAGATACAGCCAGCACTGTCATACTGAATACCTGTAGTCCAGGACTACTGGGCCACCAGCCAAGCTGCTTACAACACTGGCATCTACCTGACAGTGTGGAAGATTGCCCAGGCACGTCTTGTCTGCAAATTGTAGGACAAGTCTAATCTAGTTAATTACTGTATGAATAGCCCACTCTTAATCATCAGCAGGAGATGGACAATGCTGTCAACAGAGCTGTCAGTGGTACTTACTAGTCGACTGTACTTCCTTAGAAGGTTGGCGTCATTCAATGTCTGTAGTGAGATGCTGAAGATGTTCTATAGGTCAGTTGTGGAGAGCGCCCTCTTCTTTGTGGTGGCGTGTTGGGGAGGAAGCATTAAGAAGAGGGACGCCTCACGTCTTAATAAGCTGGTAAGGAAGGCGGGCTCTGTCGTGGGCAAAGTACTGGAGAGTTTAACATCGGTAGCTGAGCGAAGGGCGCTGAGTAGGCTACGGTCAATTATGGATAACTCTGAACATCCTCTACATAGCACCATCCAGAGACAGAGAAGCAGTTTCAGCGACAGGTTACTATCGATACAATGCTCCTCAGACAGGATGAAGAGGTCAATACTCCCCAATGCCATTAGGCTTTACAATTCTACCGCCAGGACTTAAGAACTTTTTAAAAGCTATTATTAATGCTTTTTGAGATAGTGATTTAGATGCATATCATATTTTTTTACTGAGTTAGGTATTGTATGTAATTAGTTTTGCTACAACAAGTGTATGGGACATTGGAAAAAAGTTGAATTTCCCCATGGGGATGAATAAAGTATCTATCTATCTATCTATCACCAGGTAGAGGGATCACTTGATTTGAGTATGATGTTCGCCTAAGGAATTGTCTATTAGTGTGTCCTCAGGTGACTGTAGAGGCCGACAGAAGATCCACATACCCTGGCGCTGTGTGGATAAATGTAAGTGTTTGGATCTTTTGGTTGTTCAGTCTCTGCTTCTGCAGCTGCCATTTGTTCTCCGTGGCACAGCGGAGGTCCCTCCTCTGGAACAGGTTTCCTCCAGGGTTATCTATTGAGTGCAAAGTCTTCCCAATTTTTAGAGGTAATGTTGGATTTCTTCGGCTGATTTTGATGTTATCTTTGAAGTGTTTCCTTTTCCCCCCAGGGGCTCACTGACCTTCCTTCAGCTGGGACTAAAGGATCTGTTTTGGGGAGATGTGAGGTGGGCATCCAGAGGACACGACCTATCTGAAATGCCCAGGTTTTACTGCTGATGTTGTAGGGCATTTCATTTAATAGCTTTCTGTAGAAGCTGTGTGTTCTGTTGGTAGTGTTTGAGTTGCTGTTAAAGATAAGGGGTTGTGATGTTTATGCTTGGGAATGTTGTGTCATCCATTCAGGGAGGTGGAATTGGGAGAAGGTTCTAGAGAACACTGGGCAGAGAGGTTTTTGTGACGTTGACTGAAATAGGTACAGGGGGCATATCAGAAGTAAGTTTTTCAGACAGAGTGTGAAACATGGGTGTGTGGAATGCATTGCCAGCGATGGTGGTGGAGGTGGATACAATAGGGTCTTTTAAGAGATTCTTAGATTGGTACATGGAGCTCAGAAAAATAGAGGGCTATACGGTACGGAAATTCTAGGCATCTTCTAGAGTAGGTTACATGGTTGGCACAACATTGTGGGCCAAAGGGCCTGTAATGTGCTGTGGATTTATATGTTCTTTGTTCTATTTTAGAACAGTAATGGAGCTGTTCTGTACTTTAATTAGAAGTTTAAACATACAATGCTACATCACAGTACAGGCCTTTCAGCCCACAATGTTGTGTCGACATTTTAACCTACTCTAAGATCAATCTAACTCTTCCCTCCCACTTAACCATCCATTTTGTTATCATCCATAAGCCTATCTGAGAGTCTCTTAAATATCCCTAAAGTATTTGCCTCTACCAACACCCCAGAAGGGCATTCCACATACCAACCACTCTCCATACAAAGCTTATCCCTGACATCTCCCTTATACTTTCCTACAATCACCCTAAAATTTTGCCCCCTCATATTAGCCATTTCCATCCTGAAAAGAAGTCTCGCGCTGTCCCTTCGATCTATGCCTCTTATCATTTTGTACACCTCCATCAATTCACTTCTCACTGTCCTTCTCTCCAAAGAGAAAAGCCCTAGCTTACTCAAACTATCCTCATAAGACATTCTCTCTAATCTAGGGAATATCCTAGTAAATCTCCTTTGTGCCTTCTCTAAAATTTCAACATTCCTCCTATAATGTGACCAGAACTGAACACAATATTGCAAATATGGCGTGGAAAGTGAGTGAGATCAGGAATGATATTGCACATATCCAGTTGGAAGAAGAATGGTGAGGTTTGGCAAGTTCTTGTATCTCTCTATTAAGTCAACTCTCATTTTTCAGCCTCCTACACTCCGTGGAAGAAGAAGCCCAGCCTATTGAACCGTCTTTGCCATCACACACTGCATTCAAATGACAAAGACGTTAGATCATTGAAACACTTTATAAATTAACTAGACAGTAATGTAGAAACGGTAGATTTTCTTTTTGCAAATTGGAAAAATTTCTGATAAATAATGAAACAATCAGAAATGTTTCCATCACTTTACAGAGTCATTGAAAAATGTTCTTAGCCCAACAGTTTTGGGTGTTAGATTTAAAAATACACACAGAATACATTAACCTTTACATCTGTACATTCCAACGATGTCAAGCTGTAACAGTTCTCAATAAGTACTGATTACAGAAAATCACACAATCAGGTGAGGGATGAAGATGTACATGTTGCTTTGACCCCAGCATCTGCAGAGTATTCTGTGAGGGATGAAGAGAGATTTTCATGGCAAATCCCACAAACCCAAGGAGAAATAATTTTACAATAAACTTGCTTCTTCAACTTCCAGTTCCTGTTGAATGAATAGTTTTCATCCTAACAAATGGCCTCGAATCTGATGACTTTACAGCTAAGAGTGGACAAGGACTTGATCAGATCATTCTGGTCATCTTTGTGAGGAGGTTGAAGAGAGCTAGATATCTAGTTTCACGTCATTCTACAGATGTGCAGTAGAATGCACCCAGACATGCTGCATTATTGCTTGGTACAGATGTTATGGCCCATGATGTTGTGCCAACCTTTTAACCTTTTCTAAGATCAATTTAACCCTTCCCTGCCACATAGCCCTCAATTTTTCTATCATCCATGTGCCTATCTAAGAGTCTCTTAAATGTCCCTAACATATCTGCCTCTACCACCACATTTGGCAGCCTGTTCCACACACACACCATAGGGCCGGTAACTATTCATATTAATTAACTTATTATGTAGACACCAATTAGGTATGAGAGATGTGAACTTCTCACTATTCAGGACATTTACAAAGACAGGTGTGTAAAAAGGGCCTGAGGATCACTGGGGATCCGAGTCACCCCAACCACAAACTGTCCCAGTTGCTACCATCCGGGAAATGGTACCACAGCGTAATTGTCAGGACCAACAGGCTCTGGGACAGCTTCTTCCACCAGGCCATCAGACTGATTAATTCACGCTGACACAACTGTATTTCTATGTTATATTGACTGTCCTGTTGTACATACTATTTATTATAAATTACTATAAATTGCACATTGCACATTTAGACGGAGACATAACATAAATATTTTTACTCCTGATGTATATGAAGGATGTAAGAAATATAGTCAATTCAATTCAATTCAGGATTTCAGGAACAGCTTCTTCCCTTTCACCATCAAATTTCAGAAATGATAATGAACCCATGTACACTACCTCACCACCTCTTTTTTTTGCTTTTTAACTTATAGTTCTTTTTATTATTTTGTATTGCAATATACTGCTTCTGCAAAACAGTAAATTTCTTGATATATGACAGTGATATTAAACCTGATTCTGAATTCTGTAATTAATTCAAAATATAAAGTCTGCTTTACATTTCTTGACACATTTCACAGAAGAAGGGAGTTTTCTGTGAAAAGTTGATAAAGTTGTTGGTTATGTCCATCAGCCTGGAACTCCTGTTCAAATTATCCAAGGCTGAACATTCAGAATGTGGTAAATTGTGGGAATTCCTGTCAAATATTGAAAGGCCTAGATACAGTTGATGTGGAGAGGATGTTTCCCATAGGAAGAGAATCTAGGCACAGCCTCAGAATAGTGGGACATTCATTTAGAATGGAGATGAGGAGGAATTTCTTTAGCCAGAGTGTGGTGAATCTGTGGAATTCATTTTCACAGGTGGCAGTGGAGGCCAAGACATTGGATATATTTAAAGTGGAGTTTGACAGATTCTTGATTAGACAGGGCATCAAATGTTATAGAGAGAAGGCAAGGAAATAGGGTTGACAGGAATAACAAATCAGCCATAATGGAATGGTAGAGCAGACTTGAAGGGCCGAATAGGCTAATTTTGTTCCCATGACTTATGGTCAAATGTGAAATGTGTCATTTTCATGAGGGTACTTTTAATGTTAGCTGTTGTCAAGAAGGCACAGCAGCATCTACTGTTCTGAGGAGACTGACACGTACAAGGCTCCTCTTCACAATCTGAACATCTTCCTAAAGAAGCATCGAGAGTGTCCCGTCTGGTCGCAGCTTTGTGTGGTATGGAAGCTGCAAAGCATCATGTTACAAGACCCTTCAGAGGATAGTGAAAACTGCCGAGAGGATCACTGGGGTCTCCCACCCCCACTACTTGTGACATTTAACGGGAGCGTTGCAGACAAAGGGCACAAAGCATTGTGGAGGATCCCAAACTCCCATCCCACAATCTCTTTGACCCACTACCATCAGGAAGGAGAGACAGGAGCATCAGGACTAGGACTGTCAGACTGGGTAACAGCTTCTTCCCTCAGGCTGTGAGACTAATGAGTACCAGGTCTCATCACCAGGACAGTGAGTTGCAGTGCATGCCATACATCCACAAGTCTCTGTATAAAATACTTACCTCTGACACCCCCTATAATTTTCTTCAATCACCTTAAAATTATGTCCTTTGTATTTCCATCCGGGGAAAAACGTGCCAGCTGTCCACTCGATCTATGCCGGTTATCATCTTGTACACCTCTATCATGTCACCTCTCACCCTCTTTCGCTCTAAAGAGAAAAGCCCTGCTCACTCAACCTGTCCTCATCAGACATGCTCTCTAATCCCGGCAGCATCTTGGTGAATCTCCTCTGCACCCTCTCTAATCCAGGCAGCATCCTGGTAAATCTCCTCTGCACCCTCTCTAATCCAGGCAGCATCCTGGTAAATCTCCTCTGCACCCTCTCTAATCCCGGCAGCATCCTGGTGAATCTCCTCTGCACCCTCTCTAATCCCAGCAGCATCCAGGTGAATCTCCTCTGCACACTCTCTAATCCAGGCAGCATCTTGGTGAATCTCCTCTGCACCCTCTCTAATCCAGGCAGCATCCTGGTGAATCTACTCTGCACCCTCTCTAATCCTGGCAGCATCCTGGTGAATCTCCTCTGCACCCTCTCTAATCCCGGCAGCATCCTGGTGAATCTCCTCTGCACCCTCTCTAATCCCGGCAGCATCCTGGTGAATCTCCTCTGCACCCTCTCTAATCCAGGCAGCATACTGGTGAATCTCCTCTGCACCCTCTCTAATCCCGGCAGCATCCTGGTGAATCTCCTCTGCACCCTCTCTAATCCAGGCAGCATCCTGGTGAATCTCCTCTGCACCCTCTCTAATCCAGACAGCATCCTGGTGAATCTCCTCTGCACCCTCTCTAATCCCAGCAGCATCCTGGTGAATCTCCTCTGCACCCTCTCTAATCCAGGCAGCATCCTGGTGAATCTCCTCTGCACCCTCTCTAATCCAGTCAGCATCCTGGTGAATCTCCTCTGCACCCTCTCTAATCCCAGCAGCATCCTGGTGAATCTCCTCTGCACCCTCTCTAATCCAGGCAGCATCCTGGTGAATCTCCTCTGCACCCTCTCTAATCCTGGCAGCATCCTGGTGAATCTCCTCTGCACCCTCTCTAATCCCAGCAGCATCCTGGTGAATCTCCTCTGCACCCTCTCTAATCCAGGCAGCATCCTGGTGAATCTCCTCTGCACCCTCTCTAATCCAGGCAGCATCCTGGTGAATCTCCTCTGCACCCTCTCTAATCCAGGCAGCATCCTGGTGAATCTCCTCTGCACCCTCTCTAATCCAGGCAGCATCCTGGTAAATCTCCTCTGCACCCTCTCTAATCCAGGCAGCATCCTGGTGAATCTCCTCTGCACCCTCTCTAATCCAGGCAGCATCCTGGTGAATCTCCTCTGCACCCTCTCTAATCCCAGCAGCATCCAGGTGAATCTCCTCTGCACCCTCTCTAATCCAGGCAGCATCCTGGTGAATCTCCTCTGCACCCTCTCTAATCCCAGCAGCATACTGGTGAATCTCCTCTGCACACTCTCTAATCCCAGCAGCATCCTGGTAAATCTCCTCTGCGCCCTCTCTAATCCCAGCAGCATCCTGGTGAATCTCCCTCTGCACCCTCTCTAATCCAGGCAGCATCCTGGTAAATCTCCTCTGCACCCTCTCTAATCCCAGCAGCATCCAGGTGAATCTCCTCTGCACCCTCTCTAATCCAGGCAGCATCCTGGTAAATCTCGTCTGCACCCTCTCTAATCCAGGCAGCATCCTGGTGAATCTCCTCTGCACCCTCTCTAATCCAGGCAGCATCCTGGTGAATCTCCTCTGCACCCTCTCTAATCCAGGCAGCATCCTGGTGAATCTCCTCTGCACCCTCTCTAATCCTGGCAGCATCCTGGTAAATCTACTCTGCACCCTCTCTAATCCTGGCAGCATCCTGGTGAATCTCCTCTGCACCCTCTCTAATCCCGGCAGCATCCTGGTGAATCTCCTCTGCACCCTCTCTAATCCCGGCAGCATCCTGGTGAATCTCCTCTGCACCCTCTCTAATCCAGGCAGCATACTGGTGAATCTCCTCTGCACCCTCTCTAATCCCGGCAGCATCCTGGTGAATCTCCTCTGCACCCTCTCTAATCCAGGCAGCATCCTGGTGAATCTCCTCTGCACCCTCTCTAATCCAGACAGCATCCTGGTGAATCTCCTCTGCACCCTCTCTAATCCCAGCAGCATCCTGGTGAATCTCCTCTGCACCCTCTCTAATCCAGGCAGCATCCTGGTGAATCTCCTCTGCACCCTCTCTAATCCAGTCAGCATCCTGGTGAATCTCCTCTGCACCCTCTCTAATCCCAGCAGCATCCTGGTGAATCTCCTCTGCACCCTCTCTAATCCAGGCAGCATCCTGGTGAATCTCCTCTGCACCCTCTCTAATCCTGGCAGCATCCTGGTGAATCTCCTCTGCACCCTCTCTAATCCCAGCAGCATCCTGGTGAATCTCCTCTGCACCCTCTCTAATCCAGGCAGCATCCTGGTGAATCTCCACTGCACCCTCTCTAATCCAGGCAGCATCCTGGTGAATCTCCTCTGCACCCTCTCTAATCCAGGCAGCATCCTGGTGAATCTCCTCTGCACCCTCTCTAATCCAGGCAGCATCCTGGTAAATCTCCTCTGCACCCTCTCTAATCCAGGCAGCATCCTGGTGAATCTCCTCTGCACCCTCTCTAATCCAGGCAGCATCCTGGTGAATCTCCTCTGCACCCTCTCTAATCCCAGCAGCATCCAGGTGAATCTCCTCTGCACCCTCTCTAATCCAGGCAGCATCCTGGTGAATCTCCTCTGCACCCTCTCTAATCCCAGCAGCATCCTGGTGAATCTCCTCTGCACACTCTCTAATCCCAGCAGCATCCTGGTAAATCTCCTCTGCGCCCTCTCTAATCCCAGCAGCATCCTGGTGAATCTCCCTCTGCACCCTCTCTAATCCAGGCAGCATCCTGGTAAATCTCCTCTGCACCCTCTCTAATCCCAGCAGCATCCAGGTGAATCTCCTCTGCACCCTCTCTAATCCAGGCAGCATCCTGGTAAATCTCGTCTGCACCCTCTCTAATCCAGGCAACATCCTGGTGAATCTCCTCTGCACCCTCTCTAATCCAGGCAACATCCTTGTGAATCTCCTCTGCACCCTCTCTAATCCCGGCAGCATCCTGGTGAATCTGTTCTGCACCCTCTCTAATCCAGGCAGCATCCTGGTGAATCTCCTCTGCACCCTCTCTAATCCAGGCAGCATCCTGGTGAATCTCCTCTGCACCCTCTCTAATCCTGGCAGCATCCTGGTAAATCTCCTCTGCACCCTCTCTAATCCAGGCAGCATCCTGGTGAACCTCCTCTGCACACTCTCTAATCCCAGCAGCATCCTGGTGAATCTCCTCTGCACACTCTCTAATCCAGGCAGTATCCTGGTGAATCTCCTCTGCACCCTCTCTAATCCAGGCAGCATCCTGGTGAATCTCCTCTGCACCCTCTCTAATCCAGACAGCATCCTGGTGAATCTCCTCTGCACCCTCTCTAATCCCAGCAGCATCCTGGTGAATCTCCTCTGCACCCTCTCTAATCCAGGCAGCATCCTGGTGAATCTCCTCTGCACCCTCTCTAATCCCGGCAGCATCCTGGTGAATCTCCTCTGCGCCCTCTCTAATCCCAGCAGCATCCTGGTCAATCCCCTCTGCACCCTCTCTAATCCCAGCAGCATCCTGGTGAATCTCCTCTGCACCCTCTCTCATCCCAGCAGCATCCTGGTGAATCTCCTCTGCACCCTCTCTAATCCTAGCAGCATCCTGGTGAATCTCCTCTGCACCCTCTCTAATCCCAGCAGCATCCTGGTGAATCTCCTCTGCACCCTCTCTAATCCAGGCAGCATCCTGGTGAATCTCCTCTGCACCCTCTCTAATCCAGGCAGCATCCTGGTAAATCTCCTCTGCACCCTCTCTAATCCAGGCAGCATCCTGGTGAATCTCCTCTGCACCCTCTCTAATCCAGGCAGCATCCTGGTGAATCTCCTCTGCACCCTCTCTAATCCAGGCAGCATCCTGGTGAATCTCCTCTGCACCCTCTCTAATCCAGGCAGCATCCTGGTGAATCTCCTCTGCACCCTCTCTAATCCAGGCAGCATCCTGGTGAATCTCCTCTGCACCCTCTCTAATCCAGGCAGTATCCTGGTCAATCTCCTCTGCACCCTCTCTAATCCAGGCAGCATCCTGGTGAATCTCCTCTGCACACTCTCTAATCCAGGCAGCATCCTGGTGAATCTCCTCTGCACCCTCTCTAATCCAGGCAGCATCCTGGTGAATCTCCTCTGCACCCTCTCTAATCCCAGCAGCATCCTGGTGAATCTCCTCTGCACCCTCTCTAATCCAGGCAGCATCCTGGTGAATCTCCTCTGCACCCTCTCTAATCCAGGCAGTATCCTGGTCAATCTCCTCTGCACCCTCTCTAATCCAGGCAGCATCCTGGTGAATCTCCTCTGCACCCTCTCTAATCCAGGCAGCATCCTGGTGAATCTCCTCTGCACCCTCTCTAATCCAGGCAGCATCCTCGTGAATCTCCTCTGCACCCTCTCTAATCCCAGCAGCATCCTGGTGAATCTCCTCTGCATCCTCTCTAATCCAGGCAGCATCCTGGTGAATCTCCTCTGCACCCTCTCTAATCCAGGCAGCATCCTGGTGAATCTCCTCTGCACCCTCTCTAATCCCAGCAGCATCCTGGTGAATCTCCTCTGCACCCTCTCTAATCCAGGCAGCATCCTGGTGAATCTCCTCTGCACCCTCTCTAATCCATGCAGCATCCTGGTGAATCTCCTCTGCACCCTCTCTAATCCATGCAGCATCCTGGTGAATCTCCTCTGCACCCTCTCTAATCCAGGCAGCATCCTGGTGAATCTCCCTCTGCACCCTCTCTAATCCAGGCAGCATCCTGGTGAATCTCCTCTGCACCCTCTCTAATCCCAGCAGCATCCTGGTGAATCTCCTCTGCACCCTCTCTAATCCAGGCAGCATCCTGGTGAATCTCCTCTGCACCCTCTCTAATCCTGGCAGCATCCTGGTGAATCTCCTCTGCACCCTCTCTAATCCCAGCAGCATCCTGGTGAATCTCCTCTGCACCCTCTCTAATCCAGGCAGCATCCTGGTGAATCTCCTCCGCACCCTCTCTAATCCAGGCAGCATCCTGGTGAATCTCCTCTGCACCCTCTCTAATCCAGGCAGCATCCTGGTGAATCTCCTCTGCACCCTCTCTAATCCAGGCAGCATCCTGGTGAATCTCCTCTGCACCCTCTCTAATCCAGGCAGCGTCCTGGTGAATCTCCTCAGCACCCTCTCTAATCCAGGCAGCATCCTGGTAAATCTCCTCTGCACCCTCTCTAATCCAGGCAGCATCCTGGTGAATCTCCTCTGCACCCTCTCTAATCCAGGCAGCATCCTGGTGAATCTCCTCTGCACCCTCTCTAATCCAGGCAGCATCCTGGTGAATCTCCTCTGCACCCTCTCTAATCCAGGCAGTATCCTGGTCAATCTCCTCTGCACCCTCTCTAATCCAGGCAGCATCCTGGTGAATCTCCTCTGCACACTCTCTAATCCAGGCAGCATCCTGGTGAATCTCCTCTGCACCCTCTCTAATCCAGGCAGCATCCTCGTGAATCTCCTCTGCACCCTCTCTAATCCCAGCAGCATCCTGGTGAATCTCCTCTGCATCCTCTCTAATCCAGGCAGCATCCTGGTGAATCTCCTCTGCACCCTCTCTAATCCAGGCAGCATCCTGGTGAATCTCCTCTGCACCCTCTCTAATCCCAGCAGCATCCTGGTGAATCTCCTCTGCACCCTCTCTAATCCAGGCAGCATCCTGGTGAATCTCCTCTGCACCCTCTCTAATCCATGCAGCATCCTGGTGAATCTCCTCTGCACCCTCTCTAATCCATGCAGCATCCTGGTGAATCTGCTCTGCACCCTCTCTAATCCAGGCAGCATCCTGGTGAATCTCCCTCTGCACCCTCTCTAATCCAGGCAGCATCCTGGTGAATCTCCTCTGCACCCTCTCTAATCCATGCAGCATCCTGGTGAATCTCCTCTGCACCCTCTCTAATCCAGGCAGCGTCCTGGTGAATCTCCCTCTGCACCCTCTCTAATCCAGGCAGCATCCTGGTAAATCTCCTCTGCACCCTCTCTAATCCAGGCAGCATCCTGGTAAATCTCCTCTGCACCCTCTCTAATCCAGGCAGCATCCTGGTGAACCTCCTCTACAATAATAAAGGAAATCATTAGCTAAAGTTAGCTTAGGTCCCTTAAACATGGAGACTGGAGAAGTTAGACTGGGGAATAAGGAAATAGCAGAGAAATTTATCAAGCCCTTTGGGTCTGCATTCTTGAAAAAAACATAACTAAAAAATCACATAGAAGTTCGGGAGATCTACAGATCTGGAGTAAATGTGATCAAAGATATTCAGGTTCATTGAAAACTGGTACCGTGGAAACAAAAATGTAACTGAAGGCAAATAATTTCCCAGGAGCTGATGAATGACATTTTGAAGGAAATGGTAATGGACAGAGTAATGGTGTATCTTTTTCGTGTAGATTAACAAATTGTAACTGTTATTCTGAGCTGAAAAGACAGTCATGTCAATCTAAGAGAAATAAAAACCTTAATTGTAAGCCTATTTCAATCACAGTGAGTCTATTTAGTGCATTAAACAGTTTCCTTGGGTAAGCTAATATATTCATCTGTGTTCAGTACTTACTGATGTGTAAAGGTAACCCTCGTTGTTCATCGCCAGGTAGAGACCTGTTTTCACACCTTGAATGGCAACAACACGAAGACCCACTGGTATGAGATTGAATAAAGCTGCGGAAAGAGAGAATTCTGTTTGAGAAATCAACCAATAATCTCTTAAACAAAGTTCAAAGTAAATTTATTATCAAAGTACATATATGTTACCATATACAACCCTGAGATTCATTTTCTAGTGGAGATACTTAGTAAATACAAAGAAACACAATGTATAATGTGCAAAAAAACAACAAACTGTTCAAATTCAAAAAGGAAGAGAAGAAAATAGTACTAATAATAAATCAATAAAGAATGAACATCTAGCACATGAGACAAAGAGTCCTTGAAGGTGGTCCAGAAGGCCAGTTATCCTGCAGTATCTTGAAATGAAATAAAATAATAACAAATGGAGTAGAGAGATTAGACATTTTACAGAGTGGTAGGATAAACTCAAGGGGCCAAGTGGCCTCCCCAGCCTTCTTTCTCTAGCCTGTAGAGTGTTGCTGTAGTGTGAGGTCTCTGTTTGGATCATTGTACCTTTGAAGGATCTGGAACTTGAGTACTACCACACAGAGTCCAAACGTGCTGATCCCAATTATCATTACAAAGCAGAGTTACAACTTTTACCCTCTTTATCCATTTACCCCCCAGGGCCAGCTTGATACATTTTTCCTTTAATCGTGATGACCCCATAACCCTCCCCTCCACACCACCAACCACCACTACTTTATCATTTCCTGTTCAAGTCACCTTATGTACAGACACTCCTGTGCCCAGCATCACTTTATGCACATACAATCAATCTAGGTATATGCTATCTTATGCACTTATATTTATTGCTTTTTAATATCATTATTTTGTTTCTTATCTTATTTTTTTGTGTTGCATCAGATGCAGAGTAACAAATATTTTGTTCTTCTTTACACTTGTTTACTGGAAATGACATTAATCAATCTTGAATATTAAATATTGAATGACTGTTTCAGTTTAGGAATAGTTATTACTCTTCAACCATCAGGCTCTTGAATCAGAAGGGATAGCTTTACTCAACTTCACTCACCTTATCATTGACATGTTCCCATAACTTATGGACCCACTTTCAAAGACTTTCAAAGGTTCTCAATATTTACTGGTTATTTACTTATTATGATTATTTCTGTTTTTCGGACAGACGGACAGACAGACATACTTTATTGATCCCGAGGGAAATTGGGTTTCGTTACAGACGCACCAACCAAGAATAGTGTAGAAATATAGCAATATAAAACCAAAAATAATTAAATAATAATAAGTAAATAATGCCAAGTGGAAATTAGTCCAGGACCAGCCTATTCTTGTGTATTTGTACAGTTTGGTGCCTTTACATACTGGTTTTCTGCCCTGTAGGTGCAGCCTTTCATTGACTCGATTATGCTAATGGCTTACTGAGTATGCCCACAAGAAAATGAATAGCAAGGTTGTATTTGTAGCATATATGTACCTTGATAATAAATTTTCTTTGAACTCTTGGTATTTCTGCAAGAATAGAAAACAACTTAATCCTCTGTGCTAGAGAAATCTACACATGTTCTACATATACAGTGAATTCCAGATAATTAGGCCATCGGTTAATCAAAGCAGCTGCTTATTTGAGACAACTCTTAAAGAACAAAAATTGATTGAGAAAATAGCCAGGATTCCCTTCAGTATTTGCGACTCTATGCCACTTAACTGGAGCAGGAAACTTGCTGAACAGTTACTAACTAGCATCAGTCGCATACATTTGTGCAGCTGTTAGATGCTACACCATGTGTAAAGCAAGCAGTTTTTAAAAAAACATCAGTTGCATGAGTTTGTGTTCCAAAAGCAGTGATTTTTGTCACTGGCAGTTGGTGATAAATAAGCAGTAATACAATGTAGAACTGTTTTGCTCACTACAGTTTCAAGTATTCAGGCCATAAGTGAAAAACAAGTTAAGAGGAATTTGAAGGTATCAACAATTATCTTGAATGTTACAATGAAAATGAAGATTTGGAGGATGCAATCATTGAAAGCATTGTATGAAGGCAACCTATTATCCGCACGAGGTGTCTGTGCTAATTTTGTTCATTTACAGTCAATCAAAAGAACACATATACTGGATGAATTCATCCATTGATAATAATAGGAACTAATACACAGTTTTATAGTACTGCAGTAGTGTAGTTAGTGTTTTAATTTGTTCTTTATTTCATTTAAATGCATGATTTTTTATTCAGTTAAATGGTAATTTGCCTTTTTTATATGTAGGACTCTCAGTACCAGTAACCGTGGTGTTAACTGTTCAGGCTAACAAAATGGCTTCTCTGTATTGTTATAACGAAATGGCTTCTCTGTAGTGCTGTAATGGGTTTCTGCATCTGGAATGTTTTGGTTATAACTGACGATAAGGGGGGCATCTAACCAATGGAGAATTGTTATGTTGTCTTGTATGTGTAAGCTGAGCAGGAGTTTGCGGTCTTTTTCGGGAGGCGAACGAGGAGGACGGATGTGTGAGGAGCGGACAGCGGTTCCAGGATGGCGGATACTGGACGTCAGTGGTTCAGACGGTAGCCGAAGGCTCGGAAGATCGTTGTGGATGGAACCGGAGGCATGAGCTCCAACATATTAAAATATTATGTGCACAAACTGATAAATTTACTTGGCGCCTTCAGATTATCTGTTTTTACTAACCCATCACTAAGGGATAACTATAAACTTGCAATTATTTACTGGCTTTTGTGTGTATTGTCTAGTATTTGTATTGCGAGCATGTACCGGTGGGGGGGGGGGGGGGCATTACTCTGTATTTACACCAAAGTATTGTACTATTGGTGGGGTGACGGCAGTTCACCCTAGGCGAACGGGGGTCAACTGGGGGCACGGAGGCTACATATAAATTGTAACTATTTCCATGAAATTTCAGCTAAGAGGGGCAGCCACTTAATTGGACCAAAATGCACATCCCAATTAACTGGAATCCACTGTATTGAAATACATTTTATCTAACACATCCCAGGTTGTTATTTTAAGACATAGGAGCAGAATGAGGTCATTAAGACTTCCCCACCACTCCGTCATGACTCATTTACTTTCCTTCTCAGCTCCATTCTCCATTTGATTTAAGTTGCTCTTCCAGTGGGGCGTGGGGCACTCCCTCAGCTTTGACTGGTGTTCTGTGCAGTGTTAAGGGGCCAGTACACTACTGAAGGCACTGTCTTACCTTCTGCCCGCTCAGTTCCTACTTCACGCTGTCAAAATCAGCAGAGCAGTGCCGCTCTGCCTTGGACAGGACAGCTGGACGTCGTGGTTATTGTCAGACTGGTGCTTGAGTGAGTGCCCTGTGTTCATATTGTCTGCTGCACTTTCTGCCTTTGAACAGTCATTACCAGATCAGAATCAGGTTTATTATCACTGTAAAATGTTTTGTTTCACCGCAGTAGCACAGTGCAAGATATAAAACTTCAGTTTATCCAGGCGTTTAGAGATTTAAATTTCAGTTTTATTTGTCATGTGTACTGTGTGTTGAAACATTGAAATGTACAGTGGAAAGCATCATTAGTGTGAACAACCAACACAGTCTGAGGCTGTGCCGGCAGAGTCTCCAGGCTTCCTACTCCAACATAGCATTTCCAGAACTGACTAACTCTAACTGGTATATCTTTGGAATGTGGGAGGAAACCAGAGCACCCAGCGGAAACCCACACAGTCACATGGAGAATATACAGACAGCAGCAGGAACTGAACCCTGATCACTGGCACCGTAAAGCGTTGTGCTAAAACCAGAATGCTACTATGTGAATGGAGCTATAGCTATGAAAATTAGCTTTCTAGCCTGCAGTGAGGAGGTTGTGTGTTATGCAGTCTTTCTTATTTCTTTCTTGTTCACTTCTTGGTGAAGTTTGAAGCAAGTTGATCCACAATGCACTTCCTGTACCAAAGGAACCTGTGGTGCGCTGTCAGTTTTCATGACCATCTCGGACTGCTAACAACTCGTATCGTATATGCACCTTATTATTTGTTAATTTATTTGTGGTATAATTATGTGAGTTATATGTACTGTGTTGTGCACCTTGGTCAGGATGAACATTGTTTTGTTTGGTGGTGTACATGTGTACAGTTGAATGACAATGAACTGAACGTGCACTTGAACTTGAATATTGAAGAAACAGTTGAGTAAAAAAAACACGTCAGTGTTCTAACAACTGTTTGGAAGTTTTGATTGCCCCTGTGTACTGATCTCTGAGATGGGTCAGAACATTACAGCAGTGAATACACTTCAAAAAAATCGACTGTAAATCATGTTGGGACCTCCAGAGGTCAAGAGAAACACTATTGAAATGCAAATTCCCCTCACTTAATCAGGAGGCAGAACTCTCACTCAACCATGATGAGTTATAAAACATCCATTTTGTGTTTATTGCGGAGACCTTCCTTGCTCGCTGACCAGACTGCCAGCTAAAAGCTGCACAGGGCAGCAAGCCAAACGGGTCCTCAACTTGATAAACTGCCTATTTCCTCTGGATTTGACTGACAAAGTTGTCTGGTGCTTTAATGTCTTGCTAACTTGTCTTAGCCAGGCAAGAGAAGATAGAAATTTATCCGCTGCTCTCTTCACTGAACACACAATCCAGGAATTATAGCAGGCAAAGAATGTTGCTGAATGCGCCTTCAAGTTTCAGAAGCAAAACCCATGATGTGAATCAGGTAGAAGTAGATTCTGGGATCATCTGTGTTCAGTTTCCCACTGCGGCTTCCTCAACACCGGTGATTCTAGACACAGATTGGGGGACCATCTCATTGGGCACCTTTGCACTGTCTGCCACAAAGATGGAATTTCTTGGTGGTAATCCATTTCAATTCAACTTCCCATTCTCATTCCGTGTCCATCCATGGCCTGCACTACTGCCACGATGAGGGCGCACTCGGGCTGGATGAGCAGCACCTCATATTCCGTCTGAGTAGCCTTCAACCTGATGGCATGAACATCGATTTTTCTAACTATGAGTAATTTCTCCCCTTTCCTGCTCTACTATTCCATTCCCCATTCTGGTTACCCTCTTCCCTCTTCTCTTCTCCTCACTTGCCCATCACATCCCTCTGGTTCCTCTCCTCTTACCTTCCTACCTTTTTTCCCCATGCTCCACTCTCCTGTCCTATCAGATTTGTTCTTCAACCCTTTACCTCTCCACCTATCACCTCCCAGTTTGTTACTTCACAGCTCCTCCCTCACCTGGTCTCACCTATCACCTGCCAGTTTGTACTCATTCCCTCCCCCACCTCCTAGTTCTGGTATCTTCTCCCTTCCTTACCAGTCCTGATGAAGGGCCTTGGACTGAAGTGTTGACTGTTTATTCCTCTCCATAGATGCTGTCTGACTTGTTGATTTCTTTCAGCAACTTATGTGTGTTGTTCAAGATTTCCAGCATCTGCAATGTATCTATTTCTTTTACAGCAATGACCCTCCCCACCAGTTCAGCATTTCGGATTGATCAGTTGTCTACGCATGTGCATTGTTCTCTCTCACTCTCTCGCTGCAATGTGAAAACACCAGTTGAAGCTTCTCATCGCATGTGTGATTGTATTTAATTCATATGTATTCACCCGGCCTTGAAAGTTTTCATAGAAACATAGAAAACCTACAGCACAATACAGGCCCTTCCGCCCACAATGCTGTGCCGAACATGTCCTTACCTTAGAACTATCTAGGCTTACCCATAGCCCTCTAATTGTCTAAGTTCTATGTACTTATCCAGGAGTCTCTTAAAAGACCCTATCGTATCTGCCTCCACCACTGTCGCCGGCAGCCCATTCCACACACTCACCACTCTCTGTATAAAAAACTTACACCCAATATCTCCTCAGTACCTACTTCCCAGCACCTTACAACTGTGCCCTTTCATTTTAGCCATTTCAGCCCTGGGAAAAAGCTTCTGACTATCCACATGATCAATGTCTCTCATCATCTTGTACACCGCTATCAGGTCACTTCTCATCCTCCGCCGCTCCAAGGACAAAAGGCCAAGTTCACTCAACCTGTTTTCATAAGGCATGCTCCCAATTCCAGGCAACACCCTTGTAAATAACTTCTGCACCCTTTCTATGGTTTCCACATCCTTCCTATAGTGAGGCAAACAGAACTGAGCACAGTACTCCAAGTGGGGTCTGACCAGGTTCCTAGTTAGCTGCAACATTACCTGTCGGCTACTAAACTCAATCCCATGATTGATGAAGGCCAACGCACCATATGCCTTCTTAACCACAGAGTCAACCTGGGCAGCAGTTTTGAGTGTCCTATGGATTCGGACCCCAAGATCACTCTGATCCTTCACACTGCCAAGTGTCTTACCATTAATACTATATTCTGCCATCATATTTGACCTACCAAAATGAACCACCTCACACTTATCTGGGTTGAACTCCATCTGCCACTTCTCAGCCCAGTTTTGCATCCTATCAATGTCCTGCTGTAACCTCTGACAGCCCTCCACACTATTCACAACACCCCCAACCTTTGAGTCATGACTAACCCATCCCTCCACTTCTTCATCCAGGTCATTTATAAAAATTACCAAGAGTAGGGGTCCCGGGACAGATCCCTGAGGCACACCACAGGTCACTGACCTCCATGCAGAATATGACCCATCTACAACCACTCTTTGCCTTCTGTGGGCAAGCCAGTTCTGGATCCACAAACCAATGTCCCTTTGGATCCCATGCCTCCTTACTTTCTCATGTTTTATTGTTTTACAACATTAACCCACAGTGAAATTTAATTTCGTGTTTTTGATAGTGATCAAAAAGACTTTTTCGTGTCAAAGTGAAAACAGATCTCTACAAAGTGATCTAAATTAATTACAAATATAAAACACAAAATAATTGATTGCATAAGTACTCACCCCTTTCAAGTCAGTATTTAATAGATGCACCTTTGGAAACAATTACAGCTTTGAGTTTGCGTGGATAGGTCTCTATCAGCTTTGCACATTTGGACACAGTAATTTTCCCCACTCTTCTTTACAAAACTGCTCAAGCTTTGTCAGATTGCATGGGGATCATGAGTGAACAACCCTTTTCAAGTCCAGCTACAAGTTTTCAATTGGATTGAGGTCTGGACTCTGAACTGGCCACTCCAGGACATTAACTTTGTTGTTTTTAAGCCATTCCTGTGCAGCTTTGGCTTTAAGATTGGGGTTATTGTCTTGCTGGAAAACAAATCTTGTACCCAAGTCACAGTTCTCTTGCAAACTGCATCAGTTTTCCTCCAGGATTTCCCTGTATTTTGCTGCATTCACTTTACCCTCTACCTTCACAAGCCTTCCAGGGCCTGCTGCAGTGAAGCATCCCCACAGCATGATGCAGCCAACACCATGCTTCACGCAACAGACACAAAATGCTGGTGGAACGCAGCAGGCCAGGCAGCATCTATAGGAAGAAGTATTGTCAACGTTTCGGGCCGAGACCCTTTGTCAGGACTAACTGAAAGAAGAGATTTGAAAGTGGTAAGGGGAGAGGGACTACCGAAATGATAGGAGAAGACAGGAGCTGAAGGGATGAAGCTACGAGCTCAAAAGTTGATTGGCAAAAGGGATACACAGCTTGAAGGAAGAAGATCATGGGACCATGCTTCTCAGTATGGATGGGTGTGTTTTTGATGATATGAGATGTTTGGCTTATGCCAAACAGATCGTTTAGTCTGATAGCCAAAAAGCTCAATTTTGGTTTCATCAGACCATAGAACCTTCTTCCAGCTGATTTCAGAGTCTTCAACATGCCATCTGGCAAACTCTAGCTGAGATTTCATGTGAGTTTTTCAACAGTGGATTTCTCTTTGCCACTCTCCCACAAAGCTGAGACTGGTGAAGCACCTGGGCAACAGTTGGTGTATCTGCAGTCTCTTCCATCTCAGCCAATGAAGCTTGTAACTCCTCCAGAGTTGCCATAAGCTATTCAGATTTTGAGGATGGCCTGCTAGGCAGAACATAAGAAAATAAGAAATAGGAGCAGGAGTAGGCCATCTGACTCTTCAAGACTGCCCCACCATTCAATAAGATCATGGCCGATTTGGCCATGGACTCATCTCCACTTACCTGCCTTTTCACCATAACCCTTAATTCCCCTACAAAGCAAAAATCTATCCAACCTTGTCTTAAATATACTCAGGTAGCCCTCATTAAGTAGAGTACTCCACAGATTCACCATTCTCTAGGAAGAGCAGTTCCTCATCTCCATCCTAAATTTCCTCCCCAAATCTTGAGGCTATGTCTCTTAGTTCTAGTCTCACCTACCAGTGGGAACAACTTTCCTGTCTCTATCTTATCTATCCTTCTCATAATTTTACGTGTTTTAATAAGATCTCATCTCATTCTTCTGAATTCCAGCGTGTACAGTCCCAGGCGACTCAATCTCTCCTCATAGTCTAACCCCCCTCATCTCTGGAATCAACATGGTGAACCTCCTCTGCACTGCCTCCAAAGCCAGTATATCCCTCCTCAAGTAAGGAGACCAGAACTGCACACAGTACTCCAGTTGCAGCCTCACCAGTACCCTGTACAGTTGCAGCATGACCTCCCTGCTCTTAAATTCAATCCCTCTAGCAATGAAGGCCAACATTCCAATTGTCATCTTGATAGCCTGCTGCACCTGCAAACCAACCTTTTGTGATTCATGAACAAGCACTCCCAAGTCCCTCTGCACAGCAGCATGCTGCAGTTTCTTACTATTTAAATAATAATCTTCTCTTCCATTTTTCCTTCCAAAGTGGCCAACAGAGCATTTACCAACGTTGTACTCCATCTGCCAGACCTTTGTCCACTCACTTAACCTATCCATATCCTCTGCACAATTTGCTTTTCCACTCAATTTAGTATCATCAGCAAACTTAGATACACTACACTTGGTCCCCTCTTCCAGATCGTTAATATAAATCCAGATTGTTAATGTAAACAGATTTACAGCTGTGCCATATTCTTTCCATTTCTTGATGATTGACTTAACTGTACTCCAAGGGAGATTCAGTGACTTGGAAATTTTCTTGTATCCATCTTCTGACCTTTGCTTTTCAATAAGCTTTTTTCCAGAGTTGCTTAGAGGAAACGATGGAAGATTGTTCTAATCCATACACTAGACTAGTAGTGAGATTCTGTTAGCACAGGATGGACTAATAGGATGCCACGGTAGTGTAGTGGTTTGTATGACACTATTGCACCTTGGACTGCTGGAGATCAGAGTTCAATTCTGGTGTCCTCTGTAAGAAGTTTGTATATTCTCCCTCTGGAATGCATGGTTTTCTCAAGTGCTCCAGTTTCCTCCCACATTCCAAAGATATACCAATTAATAGGTTTATTGGTCTTTATAGATTGTCCTGTGATTAGGCTGGGGTTAAATAGGTGGGTTGCTGGGCAGAGAGTCTTGTTGGGCCAGAAAAGCTGGTTCTACACTATATCTCTAAATAAAAATTCATAAAGATGACAAGATCTGGGTTATTGGAGGGAGACGGAATGCATTAAGACATACTTATTGAAGGGTGGAACAGGCTGGATGGGCCAAGTGGCCTCTCCTGGTCCTAATGTGCATTATGTATGTCCTCAGTGGAAACAAGTACACGATGTTTTTGTGCATGTGTTACTTGTCTGGTTACTACCTCATGTTAATTTGGATCATTCTCTGCTGAGGGACCAAATAGAGTCATGGAACACAACAGCACAGAATCAGACTCTTCGGCCCATTAATTTGTGACAAAATGTTATTCTGCCCATTCCCATCACCCCACACCCTCCATATCCTTCCCACTCATATACTTCCAAACTTCTTGTAAATTATCCTGGAGCAGGCTCTTCTGGTCTAATGAGCTGCACCAACCAGCAACCCACCTGTTTAATTCTAGCCCAATCACAGGAAAATTACAATGACAAATTCACCTACTAACCGATACGTCTTTGGACTGAAAGAGGAAGTTAAGTCAAGTTTATTGTCGTTTGACTATATACATGTATACCATCAAATGAGACAACGTTTCTCCAGACCAGGGTGTAAAGCACAGTAATACACATAACAGACAGTAAGGATAAAATATACGATGAATTATGCATAAATAAAGTGCATATATTAGATATTGTAAAGTACAGAACAGATTAACCAGTGACACTTTGAATGTGATGCGACAGGGAGTTCAGAAGCCTGATGGCCTGAGGGAAGAAACTATTTCCCATCCTGACCGTTCTTGTCTTTATACATTCGAGTCTCCTGCCTGATGGTAGAAAGCCAAGGAGAACGCTGGATGGGTGGGTGGGGGCACCTGGAGGGGATGCTGGATGGGTGGGTGGGGGCACCTGGAGGGAATTCTGGATGGGTGGGTGGGAGCACCTGAAGGAAACCCACACAGTCATGGGAAGGAATGTACAGACAAATTCAGGCTGTTGTGGGTCCCCAATTGAACCCAGATCTACTTGTGCTGGCAGATTGTTCTACTCTCACCACCCCTTGAGTGAAGAAGTTTCCCCTCATGTTTCCCTTAAACTTTTCACCTTTCACCCTTAAGCCATGACCTCTGGTTGTAGTCTCATCCGACTGCAGTTTACCCAGTCTGTACCCCTCATAATTCGTACACGTCTATCAAACCTGCTCTCAATCTCCTATGCTCCAGGGAATAAGGTCTTAAACTATTACTCCTTCTCTTCCAATTTTCCAGAACCACCTTTCTCACCTTGTCCCTCAATTCCCTTCATTCCCATCCTCAATCTTCACCCTCAATTTCTACCATTCCCATTCTCATCCTCTCCCTCAAGTGCCTGCATTGCTATCCCTACCCCCTCCCTCATTTCTATCCCTCAGTTCCCTCCCTCTGCATCACTCCATGATGCAGAGCAACAAGCCACAGTGGGAGAAAAGCATTCTGGGTCAGCTGATGCTAAATTAATGCATTTCTTTCTTGAACAGGTCATGCCTGGGCAGAGCTGAATCTTGGATTTCAAGCATCCATTCACCCCACTATTCACTAATCCAATTACTATAGTTTTTCACTTGAGAAGCCAACACCAGTTCAAAGTCCCAGATAAGCAGATCCCCAGGGCACAGGGTTTGGCAGTGTCATCACGGCAGCCTGCTCTGGGACGGTAAAGATTGATTTTCGTCAAGGAAAATAATTAGGGTAAAAAACAAAAGTAAAGGTTAATTAAATTCTGTTCGCACTGTTCTATGACTCAACGACTTTAGCAATAAATTGCTCCTACATTTTTCTCTATTCCTGCTCAAACCGACAAGCTTTAATGACAGTCTCTTTACATTATACCTCAGGAATTACTCAAACCAGGAACACATAGAGGCATTGAACACTACAACACAGAAGAAGGTCCTTCAGATCATCTATAAGACCATGAGACCATAAGACATAGGAACAGAATTAGACCACTCAGTCTATCGAATCTACTCCACCATTCCATCATGACTGATTTATTATCACTTTCAACCCCATTCTCCTGTTTTCTTCTCATAACCTTTGAAGCCCTGACTAATCAAGAACCTATCAACCTCCACTTTAAATATCAAAACACAAAAATGAAGGGTCTCGTGTCCACTTTAAATATACCCAGTGATTTGGTCTCCACAGCCACTTGTGGCAATGAATTCCAGATTCACCACCCTCTGGCTAAAGAAATTCGTTCTCATCATTGTTCCAAATGGATGTCTCTCTATTCCGAAGCTGTGCCCTCTAGTCCCACACTCTCCCACTATAGGAAACATCCTCTCGACATCCACTCTATCCAGGCCTTTCAATATTCAACAGGTTTTAATGAGATTGCCTCAGCTTTCTAAACTCCAGTACTCACTGGCCCAGACATGCTCCTAATGTGTTAACCCAAAACTGCTCACAATACTCCAAGTGCGGTCTGACCAATGCCTTATAAAGCCACAGCATCACATCCTTGCTCTTATATTAGACCATAAGATGTAGGAGCAAAATTAGGCCATTTGGCCCATCGAGTCTGCTCTGCCATTCAATCAGGGCTGGTTTTTTTCCCTTTTCTCCCTGACTCAATCCCATTCCCTGGCCTTCTCCCGGTAGCCAAGTCCAATCAAGAATCTATCAATCTCTGCCTCAAATACACCCAATAATCTGGCCTCCAAGTTGCCTGTGGTAACAAATTCCACAAGTTCACCACCCTCTCACTAAAGAAATTTCTCAGCTTCTCTGTTTTAAATAGATGCCCCTCTTTCCTGAGGCTGTGCTCTCTTGTCCTAGACTCTCCAACATGGGAAACATCCTTTCCACATCTAGTCTGTCTAGACCTTTCAACATTCAAAAGGTTTCAAAGAGATCCACCTCTCCGTCCTTCTAGATTCCATCGAGTACAGACCCAGAGCTAATTATTCCTTGTATAATAACACTTTTTTCCCCAGAGTCATCCTTGTGAACATCCTCTGAACCCTCTCCAATGCCATCATATCTTTTATAAAATGAGGAGCCCAAAACTTGTTCATAATACTCAAGGTGAGGCCTCACCCAGTGCTTTAGAAAGCCTCAGCATCACATCTCTGCTCTTGTAATCTAGACCTCTTGAATTGAATGCTAAAATGGCATTTACCTTCCTCACCACAGACTCAACCTGCAAGTTAACCTTTAGGTTGTTCTGTACAAGGACTCCCAAGTCCCTTTGCATCTCAAATTTTGGGATTTTCTCCCCATTTAGAAATTAGTCTGCACATTTATTTCTACTACCAAAGTGCATGACCATGTACTTTCCAACATTGTATTTCATTTGCCACTTTCTTGCCCATTCCCCTAATCTGTCCAAGTCCTTCTGCAACCTATCTGCTTCCTCAACACTACCTGCCCCTCCACCAATCTTTGTATCATCTGAAAACATGGCAACAAAGTCAGCTATTACAACATCTAAATCATTGATATACATCATAAAAATATGCAGTGCCAACACAGACCCCTGCAGAACACCACTATCGCTGGCAGCCAACCATAAAAGGATCCTGTTATTCCCACTCGCTGTCTCCTACCAATCAGCCAATGTTCTAACCATTCCAGTAACTTTCTGTATTACCATGGGCTCTTAACTTGGTAAGCAGCCTCATGTGTGGCACCTTTTTAAAGGCCTTCGGAAAGTCCAAATGTACAACATCCACTGCATCCCCTTTATCTATCATAGTTTCCCTTAAGGGAACCATGCTGACTTTGTCCTATTTTGCCCTGTGTCACCAAGTATTCCATAACCTCATCCTTAACAATTGACTCTAACATCTTCCCAACCACTGAGGTCAGGCTAACTGGTCTATAATTTCCTTTCCGCTGACTTCTCCTTTCTTAAAGAGTGGAGTAACATTTGCAGTTTTCCAGTCTTCTGGCACCATGCCAGAGTCCAATGATTTTTGAAAGATCATTACTAATGCCTCCACAATCTTTACCGCTTCCTCTTTTAGAACCCTAGGGTGCAGTTTATCTGGTCCGGGTGATTTATGTACCCATAGGCCTTTCAGCTTTTTGAGCACCTTCTCCCTTGTAATAGTAAATGCACTCACTTCTCTTCCTTCACACACTACAACACCTGGCACACTGCTTGTGTCTTCCACAGAGAAAACTGATGCAAAACACTCATTTATTTCATCTGCTATCTCCTCATCCCCCATTAATTATTTCTCTGGCCTCATTTTCTAGCGGTCCTATATCCACTCTCATTTCTCTTTTATTTTTTACATGCTTGAAAAAGCTTTTACTATCCACTTTGATATTGTTTTCTAGATTGCTTTCAATTTTCATCTTTTCCCTCCTAATGATTCTTTTAGTTGCTCTCTGTAGGTTTTTAAAAGCTTCCCAATCCTCTACCTTTCAGTTAAGTTTTGCTTTGTGGCATGCCCTCTCTTTTGTTTTTACATCAGTTTTGACTTCCCTTGTCAGCCACGGTTATATGTATTTTGTCATTTGAGTATTCCTCCATTTTTGGAATACATCTGTCCTGCACCTTCCTTATTTTCCCCTAGAAATGCACGCCATTGCTGCTCTGCTGTCGTTCTTGCCAGCAGTTCCTTCCAATTCACTTTGGCCAACTTCTCTCTCATATCACTGTAATTTCCTTTACTCCACTGAAATAGTGCTATGTCAGACTTTAGTTTCTCTCTCTAATGTGTGGTGGTAACAATCTTCTGAGGTGTGTATATTTTAATGCAAGGAGTATTGTGGGAAAGGCAGATGAGCTGAGGGCCTGGATTGACACATGGAATTATGACATTATAGCCATTACTGAAACTTTCAAGTTGAACAATCATATTGTGATTACTGCCTCCTGAGAGCTCCTTTACCTTAAGCTCCTTAATTGCCCCCAGTTCATTACAAAACACGCAATCCCATATTGCTGATCTCCTAGTAGGCTCCTAGTTTTCAGAACAACAAATTGTTCTGAAAAGTCAACTCATAGGCATTCAAAAAACTCACTCTCTTGAGATCCATTACCAACCTGATTTTCCCAATCGACCTGCATGTTAAAATCTCCCATGGCTATCATAACATTGCCCTTTTGACATGCCTTTTTGACTTCCCGTTGTAATCTGTGATCCACATTTCAGCTGCTGTTGGGAGGCTTGTATATACTGTCATCAGGGTTTTTTTACCCTTGCAGTTTCTTAACTCAACCCCCAAGGATTCATCTTCTTTACAGCAGAGTCACGCCACTTCCTCTGCCATTTCAAATTGCGAAGGACATCACTAAACAGAGACAGCCACCAGTCAGCACCATCCAAGACAAAGAAGGAAACTGTTTCACAGAAGATGAAGACATTCTCAACAGATGGACTGAGTATTGTCCACACCTTTACAACCATCAGACCCAAGGAGACTAGAGTGTATTCACAAGCCAGGACTCATCAAATGACGATGACTTTCCAGTTCTGCAGGAAGAAGTAGAAGCACCTATAAGTTGCTGGCACCTTACAGCAGTGCCAGAATTATAGAACCATAAGTCTTATCAGCCACACAAGCAAAGTGATGTTGAAAGTCATCTTGAACAGACTGAAACCACAGGCAGAAGAAATTATCACTGAAGAGCAGGTTGGATTCACAAGTGGAAGAAGTACAACAGAACAGATATTCAACCTCTGAGTACTGTGTGAGATATTCAACAGGACATCTTCAAGAAGGCATTTTGATAGTGTGGCATGATGCAGTCTTGGCCACAATGAAGAGATACAAAATGAGCCAGATGCTGATCCAAACCATCAAGCAGCTCTACACCAAAGCTAGCAGCGCGGTATTTGTTCAAGGCACAGTTAGAGTGCTTCCACACATCAGAAGGAGTCTGACAAGGCTGCCTCCTTTCACCCACACTGTTCAACATTTTCCTGGAGCAAATAGTGAGAGATGCCCTGGACAACCATATCGGCACAGTTAGTATCGGAGGACAGTTTATAACCAACCTCAGGTTCACTGGTGACACTGATGGGTTGGCAGGAAGTGAGGGTGAATTGGCCAGCCTCATGAACCATCTGGATGATACATCTACCAGGTTAGGCATGAAGATCAGCACTCAGAAAACCAAGCTGATGAGAAACTGTGAGGAGCCAATCATGACAAGAATCAGTCAGTAGACAAGAACTAGAGACTGTCAAACAGTTCAAGTATCTTGGCACCATCATCAACCAAGAAGGATCAAAGCCTGAAGTCCTTGCAAGGACAATCCAAACAACAGCAACGCTGGATAAACTAAAACCTATCTGGTGAGACAATCACATCGTGCTCAGATCCAAGTTGAACTCCTGCATGCACTTGTGCACTCCATATTCCTGTATGTATCTGAATAATGGACTTTGACAGTAGAGCTGCAAAAGAAGATCCAGGCAGTAGAAATGAGATGCTTCAGAAGATTCCTCAGCATCTCCTATATAAACCATATCTCAAACAACAAAATATAGTAGGACGAACTATCATCCAGCACATGAGACACTACGAAGATCTAATGCTCACAGTAAAGAAGAGGGACCTGAGATGGTACAGCTACGTAACAAGATCAAGTGGACTCTCAAAGACCATTCTTCAGGGAATGGTGCAGTGAAAAGCAAAAGGGACAGACAGAGGAAGAAATGGGCAGACAATACTGCAGAGTGGACCAGAGAGACCTTTGCCGCAACCCAGACATTTGTGAGAGATGGAGGCAACTGGTGCTGCGTGCATCTTTCCAATGCCCCTATGACCCAGGCAGGTTGTGGGATCTGTAATTGTAACAAATGTCTACTGCAAAGTTGTCACCTGAGGCATTCTCCCAACAATCTAATCTTCAATCCTATCCAAGATTCCATGAATGGATCTCAAAATCCAAAGTAAATTTATTATCAAAGTAGATACATATCACCATATACAACCCTGCGATTAATTTTCTTGTGGGCATACTCAATAAATCCATAACAAAATTAATGAAAGACTACACTAACTTGTGTGTTCAACCAGAGTGCATAAGACAACAAACTGAGCAAATACAAAAATAAATTAATAAATAAATAAGCAATAATTATCACGAACATGAGATGAAGGGTCCCTGAAATTGAGTCCATTGGTGTGGGAACACCTCAATGATGGGAAAGTGAAGTTGAGTGAAGTTAACTCCCAATCACTGATCTCACCACTACTGAGCGCATACATGCACAAGCAGCATTGTCACAGGAAAGCAGCATCCATCATCAGGGACCATCACCATGTAGGAGATGCTCCCTTCTCACTGCTGCCATTGGGAGGGAGGTATAGGAACCTTAGCGTCCACACCTCCAGGATCAGGAATAGTTATTACCCTTCAACCATCAGGCTTCTGAACCAGTGTGGATAACTTCACCCATGTCAACACTGAACTGAATCCACAACCTATGGTCTCACTTTCAGGGACTCTGCAACTCATGGTATCATTATCTATCTATTTATCTGTCTAACTATTTTTGCACAGTTTGTCTTCTTCTGCACTTTGGTTGCTTGTCATTCTTTGTGTGCCATTTTGCATTGACTCTATTGTATTTCTTTGTTCAACACTGAATACCTGAAAGACAATGAATCTCAGGGTTGTATGTGGTGATATATACGTACTTTGATCATAAATTTAATTTGAACTTTGAAGAATGTTCAAGTTTCTCTCGCACTTCCTCGCTGCACATCTCAGATTATATCTCTTATCTTCACTGCTTCCACGATGCCCCTTCCACAATTTCATTTTCTATGTCCTGCCCTGATTGTTATTCCCAGGACACAGTAAACATGACTGGGTAATTATCCAAACAGTTACTCCTAGAGACAACACATACAAAAGGCTGAATGAACTCAGCAGGTCAGGGAGACCTACAGATTGTAATGAACAGTTGACTTATGAGCTAAGACCCTTCATCAGGACTGGAAAGAAAGAGGACAGAAATCAGAATAAGAAGGTGGGGAGAGGGGAAGGAAGTCATGTCAGAAGGTGATAGGTGAGTCTAGGTGAGGGGGAATGTAAGTGGATGGGGAGGGTAGATGAAGCAAGAAGCTGGGAGGTGATAGGTGGAAAAGGTAAAGGGCTGAAGAAGAAAGAATATGATAGGAAAGGGCAGTGGACCAGTAGGAGGTGATGGGCAGGTGAGGAGAAGAAAAGAGGTAAGAGGGGAGCCAAAGTGGGGAATGGAAAAATAGAGGAGGAAGGGGGAGAAACTGCCAGAAATTAGAGAAATCAATGTTTATACCATCAAGTTGGAGGCTACCCAGACGAAATATGCTCCTCCAACCTGAGTTTGCTTTTATCATGGCAGAAGAGGAGGCCAGAATGGGAATGGGAAGTGAGTGGACATCAAGAGATCCTGACTTCTACGGCAGACAAATCAAGGTGGTCGTCCACAGCTCTGAGAGAGACCAGAATTAGACTGACACCTCAAACAAGATGCTGGAAATCTGAGCAACACACACAAAATGCTGGAGGAACTCAGCAGGTCAGGCAGCGTCTATGGGAAAAAGTACAGTTGACGTTTCAGCCAAAACATCGATGCTGCCTGGTCAGCTGAGTTCCTCCAGCATTTTGTGTGTGTTGCTTAGACTTACGCCTGTCACTTTATTGTTGTTCAAAACATGGCCCTGGTTTTATTAAGGTCTTCTATCTGCTGTGATGTTTAGGAGCAGACTCTGTTGGTTGGGTCCTGACCTCTGATTTATTCAGAGCAGCCTCCTTCACCAAATGTAACTTACAATTTTTGAAAAGCTTATTCTGGCATCTTCCCCCTTCCTTTCAAGTCCTGATGAAGGGTCTCGGCCCAAAACATTGTCTGTTTATTCATTTCCATAGATGCAGCCTGACTCGCTGAGTTCCACCAGCATTTTGTGTGTGTTGATCTGGATTTCCAGCATCTGCAGAATCTCTTATGTTTATGGTTTTGCATCTGAATGCACCAGAGCGACATGCCTGTGTAGTCACCATTCCAGATACCGAACCAGTAAATCCTGTCCTATGCTGCTAGTGAGACAAAGCCGCATATTCGCTTGGATTAAGGATGAAACGTGGATACACAGGCTCCCACAATACATTTACACTCAAGCCACATTTATTATTTACTTTGATAATCACATGAAACAGGCCTTTCTGGCTCTATGAGCCTTACCACCCTGCGACCTACCGATTTAACTCTAGCTTAATCACAGGACAATTTATAATGACCAATCGACCTACTGACCAGTTCACCTTTGGACTGTGGGAGGAGAGTGGACTACTCGGAGGAAACCCACGCATTCCATGGGGAAGACGTACAGGCTCTTTAGAGAGGACATTGGAATTGAACTCTGAACTCTGACATCCTGAGTGGTAATAGCACGCGCTAACTGCTACATTACCATGGCACTTATCCTCAATAACATTTAGTGAATGGATAAACAGGTACTCAATGGCTTCTGTCTCAGGGACATACAAACACTCATTAAATGCACCATAATTTCCTCACCACAGCTATAAAATGATCCTGTGGCTGTGCCTTCACTGTCATTGATCATTTTCTGTGTCTAATGGACCACAGTAGTTATACTGTAAGTCACACAATTCCTACATTGATTCCACCATGGATGGTCCAAAATCTGACTGAGAAACACCAACAGAATCTCCCAATACCTCATCCCTGGGAGAGGAAGAATGTTCAAAGTCAACTTGAAAGACCAGGACAGAGAACTCTGGTGAGATGCAGTCAGTGGCCTATGCCCCAGTAGGGGTGATGAGCATAAGAAGATGCTCTACGTTGCTCTAAGAGTGTGAATGATCACTGACGTGGTTACGATTTACAATTTCTGAATAATGCGGTAGAGTATGTCGGTGGCCCAGCCACTGTTACAACACCTGCTCTTGACATGAGCTACCGATCTGTCCCACCACCCTGCTCACTCCTCACAGAGGTGCATAAGACCCTAACATATAGGAGCAGAATTAGGCCATTCAATGCACTGAGTCTGCTCAGCCATTGGAGCATGGCTGATTTACTATCCCTCTCAATCCCCTTCTCCTGCCGAATTCCTGTAACTTTTGACGCCTTGACTAACCACAAACCTATGAAGCTCTGTTTTAAATATACCAAATAACTTGGCCTCCACAGCCACCTGTGGCAAGGAATTCCACAGATTCAATACAGTCTGGCTCCTCATCTCTGTTCTAAAGGGCTGTGACCTCAGTCCAAGACTCACCCTCTACAGGAAACATCCTCTCCACATCAACTCTATTGAGGCTTTTCAATATTCACTAGGTTTCAATGATATCTCCCCTCATTCTTCCAAACTCCAGCGAGTACAGTTCCAGAGGTATCAAACACCCCTCATACCTCAATGCTTTCGTTCCTGGACTCATTCTCGTGAACCTTCTCTGGACCTTCTCTAATGCCAGCACATCTTTTCTCAGATAAAGGGCCTAAAACTACTCACAATACTCCAACTATGGTTTGGCCAATGCCTTATAAAGCCTCAGCGTAAAGAAACATCCTTCATTACAGGAGAGGAACTGCAGATTTCCTCCTCCCAGGTTCCCACTGAATGTTCCTGGTGAACCTGCTTTCACGTTCTCCTCAGCAACAATCCCAATCGCAGCAATTTAGAGTCACAGAACAATACTGCATTGAAACAGGCCCTTTGGCCCAAGTCATCCATGCCAATCAAGGTGTCTGTCTAACTCCTGATGAAGGATCTTGACCTAAAAGTCCACAGATGCTGCCTGATCCATTGAGTTCCTCCAGCATGAGGGGTATAGATAGGGTTAATGCAAGCAGGCATTTTCCACTGAGATAGAGTGGGTGAAACTAGAACTATAGGTCATGGATTAAGGGTGAAAGGTGAAATGTGATAATGAGAGGGAATTTCTTCACAGAAAGAATGGTAAGTGTGTGGAATGAGCTGCCAGGACAAGTGGTGGATGCAGCTTCGATTTCATCGTTTAATCAAAATTTGGATAGGCAGATGGATGGGAGGGGTCTGGAGGGCTGTGAAGGCAGATTATGGTTCAGCACTGACTAGATGGGCTGATGGGACTGTTTCTGTGTTGCTTGACTCTATCTTGTGTACTGTCCATCTGAGATAATCCCATTTTCATACATTTGACCCATGTCTCACTAAATTTTCCTATCCATCCACATGTCCAAATGTTGTTATTGCATGTGCTTCAACTACTTCTCTGGCAGCTGTACATATATGTGAAAAAGTTGCCTAACTTCAGGCATAGAGAAAGACACCTCCTTTCTCTCTTCCCTTCCCTATAGCCAACCACTCTCTTGTCGCAGAGCCATTTTCACTATCTCACTCTGTTAAACTATTCATGGCTTTGGATTACCGATTTAATTCACTTTTCATTGGTGTTTACTAAAATCTCTCTGATGTTTTGTATTTGTCTGGTCACTGGAGTTACAACCTCGCCTTGGAATTGATGTCATTCAACAAGGCAATGTCTGCTGTACAGTAGCATAGCTGTTAGCATCATGCTTTACAACAACTACTGCACTGTGACGTTCTGCGCAACTGCCCACTCTCACCTGATTTAGCTGACACTGACCTGCTCAACATCAACCAAACAACATGAGAGTGGCTGGCTGTCTGGTGTGACAAGCTATGAAATGAACTGCAGTGTGGATGGTCCCAAGCCCAATGAGAAAGGAGGAGTGTTGGGCATGGAGCTAGCAATCCCGTCCCATAAAAAAACAGAGATATAGAAATGCCAACAGAAGCTCCAAAGACCCTCATCCCTGGGAGAGGAAGGATACACCTCGAAGATGGGCTGCACCGAGAGACAATGTGAAAGCTCGACACAGGACAGAGGGCTCTGGTGAGCTGCAGTTGATGGTGTTTTTCCGGGAGAGTTGAAGGCTTAAGAAAGTAAGTTTACAACACCAGTGATCAACACCATTCTCACTTCTGTCTGTAAGGAGTTTGTACGTTCTCCTTGTGATCATGTGGTTTTCCTCCAGATGCTCTGGTTTCCTCCCATATTCTAAAACCGCACCGTTAGGTTTACTAAATTGAAGGCACGCCATGTTGGTGCCTAAAGTATGGGGCCATTTGCGGGCTGTCTCCGGCACATTGTCGGACTCTGCTGGCTGATGATGCAAATGACACATTTCACTGTATGTTTTGATGTTCTGTTGTGTATGTGACAAATAAAGCTAATTTCTGTTCTCTTTAGAAGTTCAGGAGTATTCTAGGCCTGTTCATTGCACTCTCTCTGGGGAGATTCCTGTGGTGTACATTAGAGAGTCAAACTGGTGGAACCAAATGAGAAGATTGATTCTCTTGGAAAGTGCTCCACAATTCACCCTGACTAATTGTTGTTACAATGCCTAGTGGGATGAAACAATCAAACTGCATTAAGCTTACAAGGATGCTGCCAGGTCGTTTGGACATTAACTATAGGGAAAGATTGAATGGGTTAGGACTTATTCCCTAGAACATAGAAGAATGAGAGTAAATTTGATAGAGGTATACAAAATTATATGATGGCTCTAGAAAGGAGAATGAATGGGTGGTGGGGTGTGATATGCCCCTACCAAAGGAAATGTAAGGCACTCTTTCCCTCTGCTAGCCTGCAGGTCACTTTTGGGTAAGGTGGAGCACCTGCTTGGCCCTCCCCTACCCTGATCAGGGTCATGTGAAGCCATGTGAGCAGGTGATGGATGGTCGTATGAACAGCTGGTGCATATCACAAGTCCTGGTTATGTGACCACTGACACCAGGTAGACAATCTCTGAAGAGTACTGATAAAGGACACTGCCCAGAAGAAGGCAATGGCAAACCACTTCTGTAGAAAAATTTGCTAAGAACAATCATGGTCATGGATGAGATCATTATTGTCCACATCAATATGACATGGTACATAATGATGAGATGATGATAACAGGGTAAATGCAAGCAGGCTTTTTCCACTGAGCTTGGGTGAGACTAGAACTGGAGGTCATGGGTTAAGGGTGGGTGGTGGAATGTTTAAGTGGAACATGAAAGGGATCTTCTTCAGACAGAGGGTGGTGAGAATGTGGAATGAGCTGCCGGCAGAAGTGGTGGATTTCAATGTTTAAGAGAAATTTGTTCAGGTATATTGATGGAAGGGGTATGGGACTAGTTGGAATAATAGTTCAGCACAGACTAAATGGGCTGAAGGGGTGTTGCTCTGCTGCAGTATTTGATGACTTCTGTGCCTCTGGCATAGATTCATGGTGTCAAACTGACCTCCCTGCCCTGTTAGCAAATCAGTGAAGATTCTCTTGCAGACTAACCAATATCAGTGTCAGCGATTCTTTGCAAGCTCGGCCGACTGATATATTGCAAGGAAGCCTGATGAGTTGGCTGGTATTTACTTTATTTACCGAACACATTCCTCTCCCATTTAACCTTCCAAAACGCAACACCTCCCACTGATCTGGATTACACTGCATCTGCTGTTCCTCTGGCCGGCCCAAATTTCCATTTGGTCTATATCCAGCTGGATCTTTTGGTAAGCTTCATATCATCTGCACACTTAGTAATCAGGCCACCTAACTTTCATCCAAATCATTAATGGGCCCCGGCTCTGAGTCATGTGGAACCCGACTGGTCAAAGGCTTTCAGTCAGGAAAAACATCCCTCCACCATTGCCCTCTGTCTTCTAATCTTATATCCAAACATCATAGTTTCCAACTTCCAGTAATTCGTTTCCCCCTCCCCCTTCCTTCTTCTTCATTTCCCCACTCTGCCCTCTTATTTCTTCTTCTCAGCTGCCTATCACCTCCCGCTGGTGCCCTCCTCCTTCCCTTTCTCCTAGAGTCCACTCTTCTCTCCTATCACTTTCCTTCTTCTCTAGCCCTTTACCTTTTCTACCTAACACCTTCCAGCTTCTTATTTCATCTATCTTCCCCACCCTTTTTGGCTTCACCTATCACCTTCTAACTTGTCCTCCTTCACTTCCCCCACCTTTTCATTCTGCCATCTTCCCCCTTCCTTCCCAGTCACGATGCAGGGTCTCGGCTCAAAACACTGACTGTTTATTCCTCTCCATAGATGTTGCCTGGCCTTCTGGAATTCATCCAGCGTCTTGTGTGTGTTGTTTTGGATCCAATTGATTTTGTTGTCCTCTTTGCTGTCAAATTTTTTCATGGAGACTGAAGGGTAGCCAAGTCCAAATAAATGTTTCTAGTTTTATGCGCCTCAGTCTTATTAAGAAAGGGTTTAATTAAGGAACTTTAGGCTATTTTCCTATGCCAACATGGGCCAACTCCCTGCGGATTCCATGTGACCTCATCTTGTGGACCAACCTACCATGAGTGACCTTGTCAAATGCTTTGCTTAGGTCCATGTAGACAACATCCGTTGCCTTACCCTTAACTATCATGCTCACCACATGGTCAATACTCAAAAAAATTTCTGTAAACTTCTTTAGATTAAAGCTGAGTTCTGCAGTTGTTAATGGGAAGTTCAATTTTGCCTTTGCATGTCAGAGACTATTTGTAATTTAATGAGCTCCTTGGCACAGATGACATTTCATTTACGAGATGGCAAAGGAAAACGGCCCTAATGTTCTTTAATTAAACCCTTTCTTAATAAGACTGAAGCGCATAAAACTAGAAACATTTATCTGGACTTGGCTACCCTTCAGTCTCCATGAAAAGATTTGACAGCAATGAGGACAACAAAATCAATTCGTATCAATCTCCTAAATGCAGAAATCTCAATGGAGGTACCTGGTGCCTTAACTCAGAGAAGGTCCAAGACTCATGATTGTTCAATGTCATTTCCAGTACACAAATGTAAAGGACAACAAAATAATTATAGACATAGATTGTATGTATGTCCATAAACTGACCCCAGGCTCAGGAGTGCCTGCACATAAAGTGACTCTGACAGGAGATGATAAAGTAGTGGTTGTCAGAGGGGTGGAGGGGTAGGTTAGTGGGTGGAGGTGTTGATCAGCCTTACTCTTTGGGGGAAGTAACTGTTCTTGAGTCTGGTGCTCCTGGTGTGGATGCCACATAGCCTCCTCCCTGATAAGCAGTCCATGAGCAGGGTGGATTGGATCATTCATGATGTTACTGGGAAAAAACCCTAAACGAAAGTAACAGGAGGCATGGACCAAATTATTGGAAACTACAGCCCATGAATCAGCACTCTGAGAGAAACAAACTAAATGCAGAAGGAGATACCTTCAAACTCACTGGTTAGGTCTGATTAAAAGGGCAGGGGAATAGACACAAGAGATTCTGCAGATTCTGGAAATCTTCAGCAAAACCCACAACATGCTGGAGAAACTCAGCAAGTCAGACAGCATCTATGCAGAGGAATAAACAATTAATAGTTCAGGCCAAGACCCTTCACCAGGATCATAAAGGAAGTGGGAAGATGCCAGAATAAGAAGGTGGGGGGTATAGCTGGCAGGTGATAGGTGGGACCAGGTGAGGAAGAAGAAGAGTGAGTGAGGTAGGGCTGAAGTAAAAGGCTGGGAGGTGATAAGTGGAAGAGGAAAAGAGCTGGAGAAGAAGCAATCTGATAGGAGAAGTCAATGGACCATGGGAGAAAGGGAAGGAGGAAAGGCAGCAGGGGGAGATTTCTGAACATCCATGAACCCATTGACCCTACCTCACTAATTTGCTCTCTTTATGCACAATATACATATTTTCATAAATTCTTTTTGTAATTTATAGTAATTTTGATAGATTCCATTCTACTGTTACCGCCAATCAACACATTTCATGACAGACAGTATGTCAGTGATAAAATAAACCTAGTTCCTGATTCTGTTTCCAAATGTATTTTTGATTATTTGAACCACAAGATCACTTAATAAAATTATAATTTATTGTGAAATGCCTGAGATATCAACAGCATTAAAATGATAGAATTCTCTACTGCAGGAGACAGTGAAGGACCCTGCACAAACCATATTTGAGAAGGAAGTGGATATGTGTCAGCTGGTGTACAAGTACGTGGGACCACTAGTTCTTCCTCATTCAATTCTATATGCCCTGGTCAAACATATTATGAAATTAAAATTTCAGGACTGATTGCACAATCCCAGGCCAATGGATCTGTCTCCCCTGTGTGATTGCATTGGCTTGTGTGTGGGAAGCTCACCTTTCCAAATTCTGCACGGCCTACTCATATAAAGGTCGACCTACTTTTCAAGTAAACATCCTGTTGAGGAACAGTTGGCACAGGGCAGATCTTCCATGTCACCATAGCTTAGAGCAATTAGATGGATCAACAGGAGGGCAAAAGCACCAAGAGAGGCTGGATAAACCTCAGTTCAGTCTCCTCCCTTCCATCGGGCAAAAGGTACAAAAGCATGAAACCATGTACCACCATGCTCAAGGACAGCTCCTACCCCACAGCTGCATGATGATGAACAGTCCTCGTGTACAATTGGATGAACTCAATTTCACAGTCTACATAGGCATAACCTTTCACCTTAATGTCTGCCTGCACTACTGTGGCTGTAACACTGTATTCTGCATTCTGTTTTTATTTGACATTGTTCTACCTTTATATATTGAAATAATCTGTCTGGATGGCTAGCAAAACAACTTTTATTCCACAGTATATTGGTACATGTGAAAATTATTTGCCAATTTACATGAAGCTTTGTGGATTTGAAGGACCAGGATATGAGAGGAAGGATCCATTATCATCGACTGGGCGAAGTGCGCAGCTGCAGGAGCTTGTCATTGCACAAGGCCACTGAGAGGTTCTGGGATAAAAGGGAGACACTGCTTAGCAGTCTGAATGTCAAAGGAGCGGTTGTCAGAGTAGCGTGAGTCAGAGTAGTAGGGCTTCGGCAAGGACGGGCCTAGGCGAGGTAAGGAAACAAGTTACTTTCATATTTGTTTTTTCCTCTAACGTAAGAATAGTGGGTACAATGGCAAGGCCAGTTTTCTGCTCTGGGTGTCAAATGTGGAATATCTGGGTGACTTCCAGCCTCCCTAATGGCTACATCAGCACCAGGTGCATTGAGCTACAGCTCCTCAGAGACCAAGTTGGGAAACTGGAGCTGCGGCTTGATGACCTTTGGCTTGTTAGGGAGAGTGAAGAGGTGATCGATAGGAGCTACAGGCAAGCAGTCACACCGGGGCCACAGGAGACAGATAAGTGGGTGACTGTCAGGAGAGGAAAGGGCAGGCTTCAGGTAGTAGACAGCACCCCTGTGACTGTCCCCCTTAGCAATAAGAACTCCATTTTGAGTACTATTGGGCAGGATGACCTACCTGGGGTAAACAACTGCGGCCGTGACTCTGGCACTGAGTCTGGCCCTGTGGCTCAGAAGGGTAGGGAATGGAAGAGGATGGCAGCAGTGATAGGGCACTCTGTAGTTAGGGGACAGATAGACGATTCTGTGGGCGTGAAAAAGAAACACAGATGGTAGCTGCCTCCCAGGTACAAGGGTCTGTGATGTTCCTGAACGCGTTCACGCAACATCCTGAAGAGGGAGGAAGAGTAGCCAGAGGTCGTGGTGCATATTGGTACCAACGACATAGGTAGGAAAAGGGTGGAGGTCTTGAAAGCAGAATACAGGGAGTGAAGATAGAAGCTGAAAAGCAGGACCTCAAGGGTAGTAATCTCAGGATTGCTGCCTGTGCCACACTACAGTGAATATAGGAATAGAATGAGGTGGACAATAAATGCGTGGCTGAGGGATTGGAGTGGAGAGCAGGGATTCAGATTTCTGGATCGCTGGGCCTTTTCTGGGGCAGATGTAACCTGTACAAAAAGGACTGACTGCACTTGAATCTGAGGTGGACTAATGTCCTGATGGGGAGATGTGCTAATGCTCCTGGGGATGGTTTAACCTGGATTTGCAGTGGGGTGGGAACTGAAGTGAAGAAACAGGGGATGGGGAAGTTGGAGCACAAGTAGAGACAGCTTGTAGGGAGTTTGTGAGGAAGGATAGGCAGATGATATATGCACACAGCCTGATGGTTTGAGATGTGTCTATCTTATTGCAAGGAGTATCATAAACATGGTGGATGAACTT
Organism: Hemitrygon akajei; assembly: GCF_048418815.1. NCBI lineage: Eukaryota > Metazoa > Chordata > Chondrichthyes > Myliobatiformes > Dasyatidae > Hemitrygon > Hemitrygon akajei. Next base: position 3,367,398 of record NC_133133.1, read on the forward strand.
CGAGTGCAGATCAATGCATGGAACGATGACGTTGTGGCCATTCCAGAGCCTTGGGTGTCTCAGGGGCAGGAATGGCTGCTGAGTGTGCCAGGTTTTAGATGTTTCAGAAAGGACAGGGAGGGAGGCAAAAGAGGTGGTGGCGAGGCATTACTAATCGGGGTAGTATCACGCCTGCAGAAAAGGAGGAAGTCATGGAGGGATTGTCTACTGAGTCAGTGTGGATGGAAGTCAGAACAGAAAGGGAGCAACAACTCTAATGGGTGTTTTTATAGACACACCCCCAACAGTAACAGGGATATCGAGGAGCAGGTAGGGAGGCAGATTCTGAATGGTGCAATAATAATCAGGTTGTTGTGATGGAAGATTTTAACTTCCCTAATATTGACTGGCATTTCCTTAGAGCAAGGGGTCTACATGAGGTGGAGTTTGTTACCTGTGTTCAGGAATATTTCCTGATGCAACAAGTAGATTTTTTTTATTAAACAAAATATACTTTATTCAAAAATAAAATTATATACAATAAACCATTCAATGACTCTCAATCTTTTACAAATGTTTCCATTACAGTCTTTATATTTCCACACTTATTGCCACTCAGGTGGCACTCTGTTATTCCATATTTACATACCCTTGTTGAGGGATATACACCCCGCCCCCCTACCCCTCAACTCCCATAGGAGAAGAGCCCTAGACTGTGGTCCTTCCCCACCGGGCCCTTGCGGTGGCTGCACCGAGTTTGAGTGCGTCCCTCAGCATGTACTCCTGCAGCCGAGAATGTGCCAGTCGGCAGCATTCCCACACGGACATCTCCGCATGCTGGTAGACCATCAAGTTTCGGGCCGACCAAAGAGCGTCTTCAACCGAGTTGATGATCTGCCAGCAGCACCGGATGTTGGTCTCGGTGTGCGTCCCCGGGAACAGCCCGTAGATCAGAGAGTCCTCTGTTATGCAGCAGCTGGGGATGAATCTTGACACTGTCCCTTCCATCCTCCTCCACGAACCCAGTGTGCAAAGAGGTGGGTCACTGACTCCTCCTCACTGCAGTCCTCCCGTGGGCAGAGGAGTGTGGAGACGACGTTCCGGGCGTACAGGAGGGATCGGACTGGGAGGGCCCCTCTCACCGCCAGCCAGGTGAGGTCTTGGTGCCTGTTGGTGAGGTCTGGCGATGAGACATTTTGCCAGATGAACTGGACTGTCTGCTCAGGGAACCACCCCACTGTGTCCATCTCGTCCTTCTCCTGCAGTGCCTGCAGGACCTTACGTGCTGACCACTGCCTGATGGCTCTGTGGTCAAAGGTGTTGACCTGAAAGAACTTCTCTACGAAGGACAGGTATGGTGACAACAACCAGCTGACGGGGGTGTTGTGCGGGAAAGGGGCCAGACCCATCCTTCGTAGCCAGGGCGACAGGTAGAACCTGGGCACATAGTGGTACTTGGTGCCCACATACCTGGGATCCACACACAACCTGATGCAGCCACACACAAAGCTGGCCATCAGGGTGAGGGCGACATTGGGAACGTTTTTGCCCCCGTTGTCCAGGGACTTGTGCATGGTGGCCCATCTGACCTGCTCCTTCTTGGATCCCCAGACGAATCTGAAGATGGCTCGGGTAATTTCCGAGGTGAAGGAGCGGGGGACTGGCCACATCTGCGCCAAGTACAGCAGCCCTGAGAGCACCTCACACCTGATGACCAGGTTCTTGCCCGCTATCGATAGGGAGTGCCCTCCCCACAGCCCCAGTTTCTGTTTGACCTTGGCAGTCTGCTCCTGTCAGTTCTTGCTGCACGCCTCGGCCCTCCGAACCAGAACCCCAACACCTTCACGTGATCAGACCTGATGGTGAGGGGGACACTGGATCGGTCAGGCCAGTTGCCAAAGAGCATGGCTTCGCTCTTCGTGCGATTGACCCTGGCCCCCGATGCCTGCTCGAACTATTCGCAGATGCTGATTAGCCTGTGAGTCTGTGGTGGTCAGTGCTATCATGTTTGCTGTTGTGTGCTGGGGCAGCAGGCTGAGGGTAGCAGACACCAACAGAATCAACAAACTCATTGGTAAGGCCAGTGATGTTGTGGGGATGGAACTGGACTCTGACGGTGGTGTCTGAAAAGAGGATGCTGTCCAAGTTGCATGCCATCTTGGACAATGTCTCCCATCCACTCCATTATGTACTGGTTAGGCACAAGAGTACGTTCAGCCAGAGACTCATTCCACCGAGATGCAACACTGAGCGTCATAGGAAGTCATTCCTGCCTGTGGCCATCAAACTTTACAACTCCTCCCTCGAAGTGTCAGACACCCTGAGCCAATAGGCTGGTCCTGGACTTATTTCCACTTGGAATAATTTTATGGTTTTATGTCTGTCCAATTTCCCTCGGGATCAATAAAGTATGTCTGTCTGTCTGTCTGAACTGACCTCTGACCTCCCTGTACATGGATGACGTCACCGTCTTCTGCTCTGATGCAACATGTAGATAAGCCAACTAGAGAGGAGGCAGTACTTGAACCTGGTCTGTCGGTGGGAGTGCATTTTGGAGGTAGTGATCACAACTCTGTCTCCTTTACCAGAGTGCTGGAGAAGGATAGAAGCAGACAATTTGGGAAAAGGCAGGATCTTGGGAGCAGATGTTCTCAAGGAAATGAATGGCAGAAATGTGGCAAATGTTCAGGGAATATTTGCAAGGCATTCTGCATAGGTATGCTCCACTGAGGCAGGGAAAGGATGGTAGGGTAAAAGAACCATGGTGTACAAAGCATGTGGGAAATCTAGTTACGAAGAAAAGAAAAGGTTATGAAAGGGTCAAGAAAATAGGTACAGACAGAGTTCTAGAAAATTGTAAGGATGCCTGGAAGGAGCTTAAGAATGAAATTAGGAGAGCTGGAAGGGGCCAGGTGAAGGCTTTGAGTAGGTCTTACTTAAGTGGTGGGCAAGTTGTTGGAGAAGATCCTGAGAGGCAGGATTTCTGAACATAATCTGATCAGGTTTAGTCAGTATGGCTTTGTCAAGGGGAGGTTGTGCCTTAAGCGCCTGACTGAATTCTTTGAGGATGTAACAAAATAGATGGATGAAAGTAGAGCAGTGGATATAGTATATATGGATTTCAGTAAGGCATTTGATAAAGTTGCCCATGCAGGGCTCATTCATAAAGTAAGGAAGGGCATGGGATCCAAGGAGACCTTGTTTTGTGGACCCAGAATTGGCTTCCCCACAGAAGATAAAGGGTAGTTGTAATTGGTTCATATTCTGCATGGAGGTTGGTGACCAGTAATGTTCTGCAGGGATCTGTTCTGGGACCCCCACCCCCTTTGTGATTTTTATAAATGACCTGGATGAAGATTAGAAGGGTAGGTTAGTAAGTTTGCCAATGACACAAAGGTTGGGGGTGTTGTGGATAGTCTGGAGGGTTGTCAGAGGTTACAGTGTGACATTGATAGGATGCAGAACTGGGCTGAGAAGTGTCAGATGGAGTTCAACCCAGATTACAGACAGACATACTTTATTGATCCCAAGGGAAATTGGGGTTCATTACAGCCGCACCAACCAAGAATAAGTGTGAAGTGGCTCATTTCAGTAGGTCAAATTTGAAGACAGAATATAATATTAATGGTAAGACTCTTGGCAGTATGGAGGATCAGTGAGATCTTGGGTCCATGTCCATAGAACACTTAAATCTGCTGCGCAGGTTGACAATGTTGTTAAGATGGCCTATGGTGTGACGGTCTTCATCAACCATGGGATTGAGTTCAAGAGCCGTGAGGCAATGTTACAGCCGTATAAGACCTTAGTTAGACCCCACTTGCAGTACTGTGCTCAGTTCTGGTCACCTCACTACAGGAAGGATGTGGATACTACAGAGAGAGTGCAGAGGAGATTTACAAGGTTGTTGCCTGGACTGGAGAGCATGGCTTATGAGAATAGGCTGAGTGAACTTTTCTTCTTGGAGTGACAGAGGATGAAAGGTGACCTGATAAGAGGTGTATAAGATGATGACAGACATTGATCGTGTGGATAGTCAGAGGCCTTTTCCCAGGGCTGAAATGGCTAACATAAGAGGGCATAGTTTTAAGGTGCTTGGAAAGTCAGTACAGAGGTAAGTTTTTCACACAGACTTGTGGATGCGTGGAATGCACTGCTGGGGACGTTGGTAGAGGGGGATACAATAGGGTCTTTTAAGAGATTCTTAGATTGGTACATGAAGCTTAGAAAAAGAGGGCTATGCAGTAGGGTAATTCTAGGCAGTTTCTAGAGTAGGTTACATGGTCAGCACAACAATGTGGGCTGAAGGGCCTGTAATGTGCTGAAGATTTCTATGTTCTATGTTCAGAATGCTGGGGATATTCAGCTCCATAATCATGGAATTTCTGCTACAAAGTTCTCAACTCTGTCTCCTGTATCCTGCACTCCTGCTCCTGCTCTGTCTCCTCCCAGCCAGAAGGTGGCACAGTTTCCCATGGCCCTCAACTTCTGAGCCACCAGATGCACATTCAATGCATCACCTTTCGACCGTGAAAAGATACAGTAGATACATCTTCACTCTCTTTTTCTTTCAGCATCTATTCTTCTGCCACTTTACACCCTGAAGGAATAATTTACTCCAGTCTGCATGTCTTTGGGCGATGTTGGAGGAAATGTAGTTAGAGCACATCTGTCACATGGTAGTGAAAGCAATTTGCATGATGCTATTACAGAGTTCAGAGTTCAGAGTTCAATTCTAACACTGTTTGTAAGAAGTTTGTTGGTCCTTCCTGTGAGGTTTGTGTTCCCTCCAGGTGCTCTGGTTTCCTCCCACAGTCCAATGACGTACTGGTTAGTAGGCCAAAGTTAAAAGTAAATTTATTATCAAAGTCCATATATGTCAGCATATACAACCCTGAGATTCATTTACTTGTGGGCATTCTCAACAAATCTATGGAATAATAACCACAACAGAATCAAGATTAAGGCTAATTGGTCATTAGAAATTGTCCTGCGATTAGGCTAGGGTTAAACAGACACCCACCTGTTTGTGGCTGAAAGGCAGTAAGGGCTGTCCCACACTGTATCTCTAAATAAATAAAGAGTCAGGAGCACCCAAGGAAAACCCACGAGGTTACAGGGAGAATGTGCAAACTCCACATGCAGAGATCAGGATCAAAATAGGTCATTGAAAGTTGAGAGGTGAGTACTGCGTACTGTCCACCATGCCATCTCCTCATTTTTAAACCTTCTCCTCACAGATCAGGTGGGTTAGCACTCCATCCTCACCCTCCTTCAGCCATCACCTTCACTCCTTGTACTATCCACCCTCCACCAACCCACACCAGCTTGTTCTACAGCTTCAAGTCTGCACGATCTCTCAGGATCAGTTTATAATCAGTCACATATGTGGTGAAATTTGTTGTTTTGCAGGAGCAGTACAGTGGAACACATAAAATCTACTGTAGGCTATCATAAGAAATCCACTCAGTAGCCACTCTATTAGGGACAGGAGGTAGAATCAAGAATCTACCAACTGCCACTTTACATACACTCAACGATGTGGCCTCCACAGACCTCCTTTATTGAGGTGATGAAGTATTGCCAGGCAGGGCAGCACTCATTCACCCTGAGAAGCCAGCAGTGAACCACTGCTGTTCACTGACACAGTGCCTGGAAAATGGTGTGTGCCACCAGGATAGAGCCTTGTTGTGTGACTGACCGCCATACTGTCCCACGTCCGAAAACTCATCCGAAAACTTTGCTGTGTGACTGACCACCGCACTGTCCCACAGCCGAAAACTTTGCTGTGTGACTGACCAGGTGCTCGCATTTCCTTGTATAGTTCCAAGTCTGTGGGTTAGGGTTCGGAGGCTGGGAAGGGTGAGGAGCATCAGAGCCAGCTTGAGGTTGTATGGGTTGGAAACACTGAGGCTGCCATAATGTTGAGAGGGTTAGAGAGATCAGGTACAGTGTCGAGCCTGCAGTGAAGATAAAGGTGAGGGCTCAGGTCAGCAGTGCCACCAGAGAGTGGGTAAGTGTGGACATGGGAGAAGATCAAGTTCAGTTTATTGTTATTCAACAGAACACATGTATATCATCAAATGAGACAATATTCCTCCAGACACAACACAGTTCATATAACTCACACACATAACACATGAAGTAATATTGCCACAAATAAATTGACAAATAATTAGGCACCTTTAGTGTACTTTCCAAGTTCACTAAAGGAAACAGTATAACGCTACTGAAGCTTCATACGTGATGAGGCCAGGGTGGTGACAGGGAGATCAGTAATCTCACGGCCGGGGGAAGAGACTGTTTCCCATTTTGTCCTAGTGTTATGGTACCTCATGCCTGATGGTAGGGGGTGAAAGAGATGGTTGGACAAATCGAAGATACCATTGACATTCACCAGACCCTGCTATCAGTTACTTTGTACACAGTGCTCCTGATAAATATCTCGATGAGTGGAAGACTTGCTCCAATGATTCCCTCACAATCCTTTGTAGGGACTTGGGGTCAGATGCCTTGGGAGACTGGAAGAGCTGGGGGCAGATCAGTTTGGAGGTGCCTTAGGATGAACACACTCCTCCATCAACAGATCTCCCTGTAGGACATTACAGAGTTGATCCAGGTTGATCCAGGGTATCAGGGCCCACTTCACCACAATGCCCCAGAAGGGCCATCACTGCTGTCTACCCGTACATAATAGGAACTTCAATTGAAGCATCATGATCAGCTTGTATCATAGAACATAGAACATAGAATAGTACAGCACATTACAGGCCTTTCAGCCCACAATGTTGTGCTGAACCTCAAACCCTGCCTCCCATATAACCCCCCATCTTAAATTATTCCATATACCTGTCTAGTAGTCTCTTAAACTTCACTAGTGTGTCTGCCTCCACCACTGACTCAGGCAGTGCATTCCACACACCAGCCACTCTCTGAGTGAAAAACCTTCCTCTAATATCCCCCTTGAACTTCCCTCCCCTTACCTTAAAGCCATGTCCTCTTGTACTGAGCAGTGGTGCCCTGGGGAAGAGGCGCTGGCTGTCCACTCTGTCTATTCCTCTTAATATCTTGTACATCTCTATCATGTCTCCTCTTATCCTCCTTCTCTCCAAAGAGTAAAGCCCTAGCTCCCTTAATCTCTGATCATAATGATACTCTCTAAACCAGGCAGCATCCTGGTAAATCTCCTCTGTACCCTTTCCAATGCTTCCACATCCTTCCTATACTGAGGTGACCAGAACTGGACACAGTACTCCAAGTGTGGCCTAACCAGAGTTTTACAGAGCTGCATCATTACATTGCGTCTCTTAAACTCTATCCCTCGACTTATGAAAGCTAACACCCCATAAGCTTTCTTAACTACCCTATCTACCTGTGAGGCAACTTTCAGGGATCTGTGGACATGTACCCTCAGATCCCTCTGCTTCTCCACACTACCAAGTATCCTGCTATTTACTTTGTACTCTGCCTTGGAGTTTGTCCTTCCAAAGTGTACCACCTCACACTTCTCCGGGTTGAACTCCATCTGCCACTTCTCAGCTCACTTCTGCATCCTATCAATGTCTGTTTGCAATCTTCTACAATCCTCTACACTATCTACAACACCACCAACTTTTGTGTCATCTGGAAACTTGCCAACCCACCATTCTACCCCCACATCCAGGTCGTTAATAAAAATCACGAAAAGTAGAGGTCCCAGAACAGATCCTTGTGGGACACCACTAGACACAACCCTCCAATCTGAATGTACTCCCTCCACCACAACCCTCTGCCTTCTGCAGGCAAGCCAATTCAGAATCCACCTGGACAAACTTCCCTGGATCCCATGCCTTCTGACTTTCTGAATAAGCCTACCATGTGGAACCTTGTCAAATGCCTTACTAAAATCCATGTAGATCACATCCACTGCACTATCCTCATCTATATGCCTGGTCACCTCCTCAAAGAACTCTATCAGGCTTGTTAGACACGATCTGCCCTTCACAAAGCCATGCTGACTGTCCCTGATCAGACCATGATTCTCTAAATGCCCATAGATCCTACCTCTAAGAATCTTTTCCGACAGCTTTCCCACCACAGACGTAAGGCTCACTGGTCTGTAATTACCTGGACTATCCCTACTACCTTTTTTGAACAAGGGGAGAACATTCACCTCCCTCCAATCCTCCAGTACCATTCCCATGGACAATGAGGACATAAAGATCCTAGCCAGAGGTTCAGCAATCTCTTCCCTCACCTCGTGGAGCAGCCTGGGGAATATTCTGTCAGGCCCCGGGGACTTATCCATCCTAATGTATTTTAACAACTCCAACATCTCCTCTCCCTTAATATCAACATGCTCCAGAACATCAACCTCACTCATATTGTCCTCACCATCATCAAGTTCCCTCTCAGTGGTGAATACCAAAGAGAAGTATACATTGAGGACCTCGCTCAGTTCCACAGCCTCCAGGCACATCTTCCTACTTTTATCTCTAATCGGTCCTACCTTCACTCCTGTTATACTTTTGTTCTTCACATAATTGAAGAATGCCTTGGGGTTTTCCTTTACCCTACTTGTCAAGGCTTTCTGATGCCCCCTTCTTGCTCTTCTCAGCCCCTTCTTAAGCTCCTTTCTTTCTACTCTATATTCCTCAATAGACCCATCTGATCCTTGCTTCCTAAACCTCATGTATGCTGCCTTCTTCCACCTGACTAGATTTTCCACTTCACTTGTCACCCATGGTTCCTTCACCCTAACATTCTTTATGTTCCTCACCGGGACAAATTTATCCCTAACATCCTACAAGAGATCCCTAAACATCGACCACATGTCCATAGTACATTTCCCTGCAAAAACATCATCCCAATTCACACCCGCAAGTTCTAGTCTTAGAGCCTCATAATTTTTCAAGTTGAAAATGGGTGCGAATGAGATATTGTCTCACATTATACTGAATTTTAATCTGATAGCATCGACAGCAGACTCAGGAGGAAAGCAATCAGCATGACCAGAGACACCACACACCCTGGCCACTCCTTGTTTGACCCGCTGCCATCCAGCAAAAGGTTCAGGACACTAAAAGCCAGAACAAATAGACTGAGGAACAGCTTCTACCCCAGAGCTGTGGCCTCCATCACACCACTCCCACAGAACAACCACAGAAACTGTGAAGACACACATGCACACACAAAGACTCAAATACTCGCACTAACAGCACTTTGTGCATTACTGTGATATTCTGGTGCTGCTGCAACTTATTTTCTGCTACTTATCTATTTAATACTGTTTTTCTATTACTGTCTTGATTTTATCTACTGCGTTATTTAATTGCCTGAGAGGAAGCCAAACAGAGTTTCACTGTATCTATGTATAATGACAATAAAGATCATTCATTCCTTCATCGACAATGAATTGTGCTGAATATTGTGGGCAATGCTATATTGGTGCCAGAATGTGGGCTGCCCCCAACACATCCTTGGGTGTGTTGGCTGTTAATACATGATGTACATGTGATAAATAAATGAATTCCACTGAACAGCCTATCAGAAAAGGAACAATCATGGCAATTGTCAAAGTAATTGCTGGCAGGGTCTGGTGAATGGTTGCTTTTCAGACCAGAGATGGGTATTTCCTGGGCATTGCTGTCAGAGCCAATGTTTTTAGGATATATATTAATGATCTAGATTTTGCATAGAAGCTACAGTTTACACAGCAGCAGGTGAAACAACTCCTGGCAGGGTTGTGGACTGTGGAGAGGATGGTGAAAATGAGGCAGCTGACACATGGCCAGTGAATCTTTACATGGAGAAAATGGAAATGATGCATTTTGGTCAGAAAAGGCTGATAATACTACCCTAAACAGGGTGAGGGAGCTGAGGGAGCTGGGTACGTGGGTAGCTGGGCTGGCTGGAAAGGTGGTTACTAGGGCGAACACAGTTCTGGGTTTTATCTGTAGATACACAAAGAATGAAACCTTTCTAAAACACCAGTCCACTTTGATTTGCATACGTGGTCAATTCCAGTAATTTCATTAAGGCGAGGTTATGAAGACATTGGAGGGGTTCCAGAAGAGATTTACAAACTCCATCATGGGCACTAGCCTCTCCAAAATTCCAATAGGCGATGCCTCAGAAAAGTAGCATCCACCATTAAGGACCCCCATCACCCAGGACATTCTCTCTTCTCATTGCCACCACCAAGGAGGAGGTGCAGGAGCCCGACGGCACACTCAACCATTCAGGAACTGCGTCTTCCACACCCACGTCAGATTTATGAATGGACATTGAACCCATGGACACTAACTTGGTTTTTTATACTTTTTGCTCTACTTGCTTAATTTTTTATATACTGTGCATTTCTTATTGCAATTTATAGTTTTTAAAAATTATGTTCTTCAACTTCCTGCTGATGCAAAACAACAAATTTCATGCCAGTGATATTAAACTTGCTGATTCTGATCCTGTGCAGTTCCCGAGAGGAGGGACTACAGTTACAAAGGAAGGCTGGAGAGTCTGAAGGCCTTACAAGAGACAGTTCTCATTGACGGACAGATTATGGATGAGAGGTAACAGATATGAAACAAAACAGTGGAGGGTTAAATGACATGAGAAAAACCTATTTTATCATGCAGCAAACTTTGTAGGACAATGGAGAAGGGGCTGGGTGGTACAGCAAATGAGTTACTCTGGTGAGACACAGTGCAGACAGATAACTGAGTAGCCGCTGTTCACATACAGGGGCTGTACAATATTCAGGCACAGAGAACCAGAATCAGATTATTATCACAGGCATATGTTGTGAAATTTGTTTTTGCGGTAGCAATACATAACCATAAAAACTCTAAATTGCAACATATATAAAATAAATGAAATAAGTAGTGCAAAAGGAGGAAAAATGGTGAGCAAGAGGCCGTGGGATTATTGTCCATTCAGAGATCTGATGGCAAAGGGAAAGAAGCTGTTCCTGAAATATTAAGTGTGTGTCTTCAGGCTCCTGTACCTCTTCTGTAAAGGTAGCAATGAGAAGAGGACATGTCCTGGGTGATGGGGATCCTTCTGAAGACAGAATACACACCAAACTCATTGAAGACTGTGCAGTGATAAGCAAATTGTAACCCTGTAGAAGAATGTCAGGGAAAGATCATCTTCAGAGTTAAATAAGATCCCTTTGAAATACATCGGCACCTACCAATCAAAAGTCAGGCTCGAATACTCTCTGCTGTCTGGTTAGAAGCAGTGCAAGATAACCGTCGACAAGCTCAACAACGCACCGGATAAAGCAATCCCCATACTCACTCCACACATCCGCAGAGTACAGTGACCACTGGCAAAGTGACAAATCTCTTTCAGCCACACCTAGTAAACCTCAGAATTTCCTTTACCAAGAAGGATAAGGGTATGGACGTGCCACCATCCCAGCCTCTCCTCTCTGACATGCACCATTCTGACTCGCAAATGTATTTCCTTCCCTCCATTGTTTTAAAGTGGGAGCACCTTCACCACAAGTCCAGCGGTGAAAGTGGGAGCAGAATTCCACCATCTCATGGGATGCTCAGGCTGGGAGATAGAAGCTGGTCTCACAATGGTAAGAAAATTGAAAGGGAGAGCATCTGTGGGGTACAAACCCCGCCCGAGTCTGTCAACAGAACATACACCTGATAGAAGTGTAGAAGATGTGAGGCATTGATCGTGTGGATAGTCAGAGGCTTTTTCCCAGGGCTGAAATGGCTAGCAAGAGAGGGCACAGTTTTAAGGTGCTTGAAAGTAGGTACAGAGGAGATGTCAGGGGTAAGTTCTTTACGCAGAGAGTGGTGAGTGCATGGAATGGGCTGCCAGCGGCGGTGGTGGAGTTGGAAACGATAGGGTCTTTTAAGAAACTCCTGGATGGATACATGGAGCTTAGAAAAATAGAGGGCTATGGGTAAGCCTAGGTAGTTCTAAGGTAAGGACACGTTCAGCACAGATTTGTGGGCCAAAGGGCCTGTATTGTGCTGTAGGTTTTCTATGTTTCTGTACATAAAGGCCCACCTGGGAGGTCTACCTACAAGTGTCACCATGTTTCTGGTGCCAACATAGCTTGCCCTTAACTTACTAATCCTTATTACCCTCTATGCCTTCGGGCTGTGGGAGGAAACCGGAGCACCCAGAGGAAACCCACGTGGTCAAGGGGGAATGTACAAACTCCTTACAGGCAGCAGCGGGAATTGAACCCAGATCACTGGCTTTGTAAAGCACCACAATAATTACTAGGTTATCATGCTGCCCCATGTGTGTTGCTCAAGATTTCCAGCAACATACAGAACCTCCTGTGTTCACCTCTATGTTCCAGTTGCTTGTGGTACCTTAACACCTCCACCCCCAAAGGAGGTGTCTTCCAATACATTTACCTTTATGAGATAAACTCTAAAATTTTACTCCTGCAGTTACTTCTCCCAGCACTAGCCTCCCCAGCATTGAGGACATCTTCAAAAGGTGGCATTCGTCATTAAGAATCCCCATCACCCAAGACATGCCCTCGTCTCATTGCTACCATCAGGGAGTACAGGGGCCTGAGAACACAGTGTGTCAGCAACCACTTCTTAGCCTCTGCCATCAGATTTCTGAATGGACAATGAACACGTACACTACCTCAGTATTTTTTGCTCACTTTTTGCACTACTTATTTAATTGTAAATATATCCTTAAAAATTATGAATATGTTTTAATTACTTAATAATATATATTTCTTACTGTAAGTTATAGTTTTTATTATTATGTATTGCAATGTATTGCTGCTCAAAACAACAAATTTTATGACATATGCCAGTGATATTAAATGTGACACTGATTCTGATTTTTATTATAATCTCTGAGACAAAAGAGAAAGACTCAAATATGATCATTCAGTTTGCCTTTCATGTTCTACTGATAACTAGAATTCTTTACCATTTCCCCTCCTTGCCCTTCCGGAATCCCCTGCCAGTCCATTGTTGATGCTTGCTCCCTCAGATCATTCACATATCTCATCTTGGCATCCAACCACAGGAGTGATCCCGGAGCTGGTGTTGGCTCTCCCTGCGATTCCCTTTCCCCCACAGTCACCCCTTGCTGCCTTCAGTAATGTGTCTCTGAAACTGCAATTACCCATTTCATTTAGAACCATCTGCTACCTTTCCCCTGAAAAATATCTCTGCATTTTCAATCTATTTTGCAACACCTGATTAACATTTATACTGCTTGTCAGCGGCAGTCACAAGCTGAGGATAAGGACTTGCTTCTGTTGCCACAGTAACAGACTACTCAGATCTCCAGTCACATTTCCAGTGAAGCTGCAATGTGGTTTCTAATTTCCTCCCGATCCATTCCCTCTCAAAACTGCTTTTCTTACTTAGAAAATCACAGAACATTACAGCAAAGTACAGGCCCTTCAGCCCACAATGTTGCGCCAACCTCTTAACTTATTCTAAGATCAATCTACCATTCCTTCCCACATAACCCTCCATTTTCCTATCATCAATATGTCTATTTAAGATTCTCTTAAATCTCCCTAATGTACCTGCCACATCTCTACCACCTCTCCTGGCAGTGTGTTCTACACATCCACCACTCTCTGTGTAAAATAATTTACCTCTGACGTTCCCTTATACTTTCCACCAATCACCTTAAAATTATGCCCTCTTATATTAGCCATTCCCAACCTGGGAAAGAGGAGCTGGCTCAATACCTCTTATCATCATGTACACTTCTATCAAGTTGCCTCTCATCCTCCTTCATTCCAAGGAGAAAAGCCCAAGTTCTCTCAACCTCTCCTCATAAGACATGTTCTCTAATCCAGGCAGCATCCCAGTAAATCTCCTCTGGCCCCTCTCTAAAGCTTCCACATCTTTCCTATAATGAGGTGACCAGAACTGAGCACAAAAGTCCAAGTGTGGTCCAACCAGAATTATACAGAACTCCAAAGCCATATTTAAGTTGGCGGCTGTCATAGGCTGAATTAGCATACTGGAGGGAGACTGAAAATCTGGGTGAGTGTCACCATAACTTCTTACTCAATGTCTACGACCCAGTTCATCCTGGGTAGCCTCTCCCTGCCATTGAGCACACCTACCCTCAACCATCAGGCTCTTGAGAGGATGTAACCTCACTTAACTTCACTCATCATTGAAATTCATGAGCTTAACAGCTCATCATTGAACTGTTCCCATAACGTATGGACTCACCTTCAAGGACTCTTCATCTCATGTTCTCAATATTTATTGCTTATTTATCTTTTTTTTTCTCAGCTCAGTCTGGTAAAACCTGAAGTGTGGGCATAGACAAGCACGCTCATTTCACAATTGCTAGGAACTTTCAGTCTATTCAAGAGCTGTTTAGTTTTGTAACTTTCTGAAGATTTACATAGATACTACTGTGTAGCCCTAGTTGTTTAATGCTATTGAGTAGTGCCTTTGGGATGATACCAGTTGTAGATATTACTATCGGGACAATATACATAATCCAAAGTCTTTCTTATTATTGTTATTAATATTAATACTGTTGTTATTATTATTACTTTTATAATTTGCAATATTTTGTCTTTCACACTGGTTATATGCGCAGTTGGTGTAGCCTTTCATTGATTCGATTATGGTTATTGGATTTATTGAGTATGCCCACAAGAAAATAAACCTCAGGGTTGTATATAGTGACTGTCTGTGAAAGGAAGAGATTGGACAGTCCGTAGTCCGTCTGTGAAAGGAGGAGATTGGACAGTCCATAGTCCGTCCGGGAAAGGAGGAGGATAGACAGTCCATAGTCTGTCTGTGAAAGGAGGAGGATGGACAGTCCGTAGTCCGTCTGTAAAAGGAGGAGGATGGACAGTCCATAGCACGTCTGTGAAAGGAAGAGATTGGACAGTCCATAGTCCGTCTGTGAAAGGAGGAGATTGAACAGTCCATAGCCCGTCTGTGAAAGGAGGAGATTGGACAGTCCATAGTCCGTCTGTGAAAGGAGGAGATTGGACAGTCCATAGCCCGTCTGTGAAAGGAGGAGATTGGACAGTCCATAGTCCATCTGTGAAAGGAGGATGGACAGTCCGTAGTCCGTCTGTGAAAGGAGGAGGATGAACAGTCCATAGTCCGTCTGTGAAAGGAGGAGATTGGACAGTCCATAGTCCGTCCGGGAAAGGAGGAGGATGGACAGTCCGTAGTCTGTCTGTGAAAGGAGGAGGATGGACAGTCCATAGTCCGTCCGGGAAAGGAGGAGATTGGACAGTCCATAGTCCGTCTGTGAAAGGAGGAGATTGGACAGTCCATAGTCCGTCTGTGAAAGGAGGAGGATGGACAGTCCGTAGTCCATCTGTAAAAGGAGGAGATTGGACAGTCCATAGTCCGTCTGTGAAAGGAAGAGATTGGACAGTCCATAGTCCGTCTGTGAAAGGAGGAGATTGGACAGTCCATAGCCCGTCTGTGAGAGGAGGATGGACAGTCCATAGTCCGTCTGTGAGAGGAGGAGATTGGACAGTCCATAACTCGTCTGTGAGAGGAGGAGATTGGACAGTCCATAGTCTGTCTGTGAAAGGAGGAGATTGAACAGTCCATAGCCCGTCTGTGAAAGGAGGAGGATGGACAGTCCATAGTCCGTCTGTGAAAGGAGGAGATTGGACAGTCCATAGTCCGTCTGTGAAAGGAGGAGATTGGACAGTCCATAGTCCGTCTGTGAAAGGAGGAGATTGGACAGTCCATAGTCCGTCTGTGAAAGGAGGAGATTGGACAGTCCATAGTCCGTCTGTGAAAGGAGGAGATTGGACAGTCCATAACCCGTCTGTGAAAGGAGGAGATTGGACAGTCCATAGTCCGTCTGTGAAAGGAGGAGATTGAACAGTCCATAGTCCGTCTGTGAAAGGAGGAGATTGGACAGTCCATGGTCCGTCTGTGAAAGGAAGAGATTGGACAGTCCATAGTCCGTCTGTGAAAGGAAGAGATTGGACAGTCCATGGTCCGTCTGTGAAAGGAAGAGATTGGACAGTCCATGGTCCATCTGTGAGAGGAGGATGGACAGTCCATAGCCCGTCTGTGAAAGGAGGAGATTGGACAGTCCATAGTCCGTCTGTGAAAGGAGGAGATTGGACAGTCCATAGTCCGTCTGTGAAAGGAGGAGATTGGACAGTCCATGGTCCATCTGTGAAAGGAAGAGATTGGACAGTCCATAGTCCGTCTGTGAAAGGAAGAGATTGGACAGTCCATGGTCCGTCTGTGAAAGGAAGAGATTGGACAGTCCATGGTCCATCTGTGAGAGGAGGATGGACAGTCCATAGTCCGTCTGTGAAAGGAAGAGATTGGACAGTCCATGGTCCGTCTGTGAAAGGAAGAGATTGGACAGTCCATGGTCCATCTGTGAGAGGAGGATGGACAGTCCATAGCCCGTCTGTGAAAGGAGGAGATTGGACAGTCCATAACCCGTCTGTGAGAGGAGGAGATTGGACAGTCCATAGTCCGTCTGTGAAAGGAGGAGATTGAACAGTCCATAGTCCGTCTGTGAGAGGAGGAGGATGGACTGTCCATAGCCCATCTGTGAAAGGTGGAGGATGGACAGTCCATAGTCCGTCTGTGAGAGGAGGAGATTGGACAGTCCATAGCCCGTCTGTGAGAGGAGGAGGATGGACAGTCCATAGCCCGTCTGTGAGAGGAGGATGGACAGTCCATAGTCTGTCTGTGAGAGGAGGATGGACAGTCCATAGTCCGTCTGTGAGAGGAGGATGGACAGTCCATAGCCCGTCTGTGAGAGGAGGATGGACAGTCCATAGTCCGTCTGTGATAGGAGGATGGACAGTCCATAGTCCGTCTGTGAGAGGAGGAGGATGGACAGTCCATAGCCCGTCTGTGAGAGGAGGATGGACAGTCCATAGTCTGTCTGTGAGAGGAGGATGGACAGTACATAGCCCGTCTGTGAGAGGAGGATGGACAGTCCATAGTCCGTCTGTGATAGGAGGATGGACAGTCCATAGTCCGTCTGTGATAGGAGGATGGACAGTCCATAGCCCGTCTGTGAGAGGAGGATGGACAGTCCATAGCCCGTCTGTGAGAGGAGGATGGACAGTCCATAGTCCGTCTGTGATAGGAGGATGGACAGTCCATAGTCCGTCTGTGAGAGGAGGATGGACAGTCCATAGCCCGTCTGTGAGAGGAGGAGGATGGACAGTCCATAGCCCGTCTGTGAGAGGAGGATGGACAGTCCATAGTCTGTCTGTGAGAGGAGGATGGACAGTCCATAGTCCGTCTGTGAGAGGAGGATGGACAGTCCATAGCCCGTCTGTGAGAGGAGGATGGACAGTCCATAGCCCGTCTGTGAGAGGAGGATGGACAGTCCATAGTCTGTCTGTGAGAGGAGGAGGATGGACAGTCCGTAGCCCGTCTGTGAGAGCAGGATGGACAGTCCATAGCCCGTCTGTGAGAGGAGGAGGATGGACAGTCCATAGCCCGTCTGTGAGAGGAGGATGGACAGTCCATAGTCCGTCTGTGATAGGAGGATGGACAGTCCATAGTCCGTCTGTGAGAGGAGGATGGACAGTCCATAGCCCGTCTGTGAGAGGAGGAGGATGGACAGTCCATAGCCCGTCTGTGAGAGGAGGATGGACAGTCCATAGTCTGTCTGTGAGAGGAGGAGGATGGACAGTCCGTAGCCCGTCTGTGAGAGCAGGATGGACAGTCCATAGCCCGTCTGTGAGAGGAGGAGGATGGACAGTCCATAGCCCGTCTGTGAGAGGAGGAGGATGGACAGTCCATAGCCCGTCTGTGAGAGGAGGATGGACAGTCCATAGTCCGTCTGTGAAAGGTGGATGGACAGTCCCAATCCCAGCAGCAAATGGGCGAATGTTGGGCAAAGGTCTAGGAACTCCACCTCGTAACAACCCAGAACTACAGAAATGCCTGCCAAAGCTCCCAAAGACCTCATCCCTGAGAGATGAAGGATTGGTTACTAAAAAGATGGGTTACATCTGGGGCAACTTGAAACACTGGCTTGGGACAGAGGAGTTTAATTAGCTGTTGTTGGCAGTCTATGTTTCAGTAGAGTTGAGGGGCTTAAGCAAGTGTAGAAGAAGAAGATGGCTCTGGGCATTTGGTGAATGTGAAGAATAGGAGACACACACAACACCACAATGCCATGGGGCACACAGGGTGCTTCATCTAAAGTTCTAATTCAGAATCAGAATCAGGTTTAACATCACCAGCATATTAATGAAATTTGTGGTTTTTCAGCAGCAGTACATTGCAATACGTAATAATTAAAAACAATGAATTACAATAAGAAATAAAAACAATTAAATTAGATATAATTAGTGCTAAAAGAGACCCAAAAAAAAGAGGTAATGTACAAGGGTTCATTGTTTATTCAGAAATCTGATGATGGAGGGTAAGAAGCTGTTCCTGAAACACAGAGCGTGTGGCTTCAGGCTCCTATACCTCTTCCCTGACTGTAGCAATAAAAAGAGGGCATGTCCTGTGTGAAGGGGGTCCTTGGTGATGGCCACAACCTTTTTGAAGCATCGTCTTGGATACTGGGGAGGTTAGGGCCGATAATGGTGTGGGCTGGGTTTGCTACTTTCTGCAGCTTTTTCAAACTGCCATGCTTGTCCCTTTAGACTCCAATTAATCTCCGCTTCCTGTACAGAAATTAAGTTCTACTCATGAACTAACTTGTGTTGCATTACAGGAAATTTCTGGAAAACACATTCAACACACCGCATAAGAAAAACAAAGACAGAAGAGAATTAATAACATAAGCCTATTTCTATTTCCGGTGGGGCGGCACGGTAGGGTAGTGGTTAATGCATCATTTTAAAGTGCCAGCAGTAAGATTGCTGCTGCTCTCTGACAGGAGTTTGTATGCCCTCATCGTTCAGCACGGGTTTTCTCAGGGCACTTCACTTTCCTCTCACATTCCAAAGATGCATGGTTAGGGTTGTGGGCATACTATATTGGCACCGGGACCATGGCCAATATGGTCATGGAGGCTGCTCCCAAAAGTTGGCACAACATTGTGGGCTGAAGGGCCTGTACTGTGCTATACATAGAATATAGAACACTATAGCACAGTACAGACTCTTCAACCACAACGTTGTGCCAACCTTTTAACCTATTTAAGATGAATCATGACAATACTGCACAATCCTCACCGATTTGATTTGTCACCTTTCACTGTATGTTTCAATGCACATCTGACAAATAAAGCTAATCTTTATCTTGCCTGGCAAGGGCAGCATCAATTTCCCATCCTTTACTGCTCTTCAGAAGGTGGGGGTGAACAGTCTTCTTGGTTTCATGGCACTCTAGGGAGGAAATTTAAGGATTTGGATGCATTTTTCCTGAGATGTTTAAAATTCCTGAAAATGCTCATTTCACCAAAACGAGTTGCTCAATTGTTTTAATGACTAAATGTCAACACACAAATCCTTTCCAGTCTCAATCACAATGAACAATTTGAAAGCAAATCAATGGTGAAATATATCCTACTAATTTACAAGTCTAAAGCTCTGACTGGAGAGGTTGTGGCTCTGGTTCTGAATCATATTAATGGTCTCGTGGTGAGGAGGATGTTTAGTCTAGTCTTCTCATTTTAGGAAGCTGGAGAGAGGCTGCAGAGCAGATTCACCAAGATGTTACCTGGATTAGAAAGCATGTGTTATGAGCAAAGTTTGAGCGACCTAGGGCTTTTCTTTGGAGCAAAGCAAGACGAGAGGTGACATGACAAGACAATAAGAAGCATAGATCAAGTAGACAGCCAAAGATATTTTCCCAAGATGAAAATGACGAATACGAGGGAGAAAAGCAAAGGGAGTATGTAAGAAGCATTTTTTTTTACACTGAGAGTGGTGGGTGAGTGAAACTCCCTGCCAGGGGTGGTGATAGAGGCAGAAACATTAGGAATACTTTAGAGAAAGGTGAGCACATCTGTCCTCTCTACCTTCCTGCCTATCCTTTCGATACGATGTGTATCCTTGGACATTAAGCTCCCAGCTATATCTTTCAGCCATGGTACATTGATGCCTACATCATACCTGCCAATCTGCAACTGTGCTGCAAGTTCATCCACTTTATTCTGTATACTGTGCACATTCAGATACAACACCATCAGTCCTGTATTCACCTTTTCAATTTTGTCCACCTTTTTTGTTGCAGCTCATCCTGTTGGCTCCAATTTTGCCCAATGAACAGCTCCTCCCTACACATTGCCTCTGTTTGTAAACCAGCTCCCTTTCCTATGATATTTCTTGCATTGAAATTTAGGCAGCTTAGGATACTAATCACACCATGATCAACCTTTTGATTCCTGACTTTGTCTGAGGTCTTACCAACACCTGCCTCCACAACCTCTCCAGTAACTTCGGGCACTCTGGTTCCCACCCCCCTGCAACTCTAGTTTAAACCCCACCATACAGCATTAACAAACCTTCCTGCTGGGATATTAGTCCCTTCCAGTTCAGGAGCAAATGGTCCCTTCTGTCCAGGCCCCACCTTCCCGGAAGAGAGCCCAAGGATCCAAAAATCTTACACCTTCCTTCCTCTCCCTATTCTTCAGCGTGTACTAAACTGTATAATCTTCCCAGTTCTAGCCTCAGTAGCACATAGCGCGGGTAGCAACCCTGAGATCACAACCCTGGAGATCCTGCCCTTTCACTTAGCACCGAACTCCCTGAACTCCCTAAGCAGAACCTCACCACTTGTCCCACTCACATCATTGGTACCTACATAGACCACGACTTCTGGCCGTTCACCCTCCCAGTTAAGATTGCCAAGGAATACAACGTTGGTAAATGCGAGATCATCCACTTTGCAAGGAATAATAGAAGAGCATATTATTATTTAAATGGTGAAAGATTGCAGCATGCTGTTGTGCAGAGGGACTTGGGAGTGTTTACGCATGAATCGCAAAAAGATGGCTTGCAGCTACAACAGGTTATTAAGAAGGCAAATGGAATGTTGGCCTTCATTGCTAGAGGGATTGAATTCAAGAGCAGGGAGGTCATGCTGCAACTGTACAGGGTACTGGTGAGGCCAGACCTGGAGTACTGTGTGCAGTTCTGGTCTCCATACTTGAGGAAGAATCTACTGGCTTTGGAGGCAGTGCAGAGGAGGTTCAACAGGTTGATTCCAGGGATGAAGGGATTAACCTATGAGGAGAGATTGAGTCGCCTGGGACTATACTCTCTGGAGTTCAGAAGAATGAGAGGGGATCTTATAGAAACATACAAAATTTTGAAAGGGATAGATAAGATAGAAGCAGGAAAGTTGTTTTCATTGGTAGGTGAGACTAGAACTAGGGGACATTGCCTCAAGATTCAGGGGAGAAGATTTAGGACCAAAGACTGGTGAATCTGTGGAATTCTCTGCCCAGGGAAGCAGTTGAGGCTTCTTCACTAAATATATTTAAGAAACAGTAGATAGGTTTTTACATAGTAAGGGAATTAAGGGTTACGGAGAAAAGACAGGTAAAAAGAGCTGAGTTTATGGACAGATCAGCCATGATCTTATTGAATGGTGGGGCAGGATCGATGGGCCAGATGGCCTACTCCTGCTCTTATTTCTTATGGTCTTATACAGGCTACACACACTCCAAACATACAGGCTACACACACTCCAAACATACAGACTACACACACTCCAAACATACAGGACATACACACTCCAAACATACTGTACATACACACTCCAAACATACAGGACATACACACTCCAAACATACAGGCTACATACACACTCCAAACATACAGGACATACACACTCCAAACATACAGGGCATACACACTCCAAACATACAGGACATACACACTCCAAACATACTGTACATACACACTCCAAACATACAGGACATACACACTCCAAACATACAGGCTACACACACTCCAAACATACAGACTACACACACTCCAAACATACAGGACATACACACTCCAAACATACTGTACATACACACTCCAAACATACAGGACATACACACTCCAAACATACAGGCTACATACACACTCCAAACATACAGGACATACACACTCCAAACATACAGGGCATACACACTCCAAACATACAGGACATACACACTCCAAACATACTGTACATACACACTCCAAACATACAGGACATACACACTCCAAACATACAGGCTACATACACTACAAACATACAGGACATACACACTCCAAATATACAGGGCATACACACTCCAAGTTTACAGCAGCCAAGGTCAGACCACACTTGGAGTACTGTGAGCAGTTTTGGTCTCCTTATCTAAGAATGGATGTGCTGGTATTGGTGAGGGTCCAGAGGAGGTTTATAAGGATAATCCAGGGAATTAAAGTCTTAATGTATGAGGAGCATTTGATGGCCCTGGTCCTCGCTGGTTTAGAAGATTGAGGGGGTGAATCGTATTGAAACCTATCGAATACTGAAAGGTCTAGATAGAGTGAACGTGGAGAGGACATTTCCAATAGTGGAGGAGTCTGGGACCAAAGGGAACAGTCTTAGAATACAAGGTCATCCCTTAAGAATAGAGATGAGGAGGATTTTTTTTTTAGCCAGAGGTGGTGAATCTGTGCAACTCATTGCCACAGACAGGTATGGAGGTCAAGTTATTGGGTATATTTAAAGTGGAAGATGACAGGTTCTTGATTAAACAGGGTGTCGGAGGATACAGGAAGAAAGCAGGAGAACAGGTTTTAGAGGGATAATAAATCAGTCATGATGAAATAGCAAATCAAACTCAATGGGCTGAATGGCATAATTCCACTCCCATGTCTAATGGTTTTGTGGTGTTATCAGTTAATGGTCTAATTCTGCTGCTTTATTTTATGATTAGAAAGGCCAGATTTTTCACCCGATCCCTCAACACCAACTTTTTGGTCAGAAAAGCACAGCAGTGCCTCTACCACTTTCTGAGGAGATCGAGGTGAGTGAGACACCCACCACCCTTCCCATTCTAATCCAGTTTTACAGGAGCACCATCAGAGTGTCCTGACCAGCTGCAACGCCGTCTGGTACGGGAATTGCAAGGCATCTGACCACATGCATCTATAAAGGATTGCGAGGACTGCTGACAGGATCTTCAGGGTCTCTCCTCCACCCGTCAAAGATACTCATCAGGAGTGCTGTATATGTGTAACATTGTCAGTGATCCCTCCCTTCCATCCAACAATCTCTTTGACCCCCTGCCATTTGGCCGGAGGTATCATAGCATGAGGACAAGAACTGTTAGGATGGGACACAGCTTCTTCACCCAGGTCATAAGACCACTGACCTCCGTGACACCACCCAGGTCTCATCACACATGAAGCACCAGTAGTGTTGTACTGTTTACTTTTTAACTTGTGTTGAAAATACACCTTATTATTTGTTAATTTATTTGTGGTAATATTAATTTAGCTGTTATGTGGTTTAAGATGTATGTAGTCTCATTTGGCGGTATGCATGTATATGGTTGAATGACAATAAACTTTAACTTGAATTCTGTCCCTATGTTTTGTGGCTTGATAGGCCAAATAGCCCAATTTTCTCTTACATCATATGGTCAGGATTGAACCTGGATCTGTGAGGGAGCTACTCCCCTGGCTGTGCCACTGGGCCGCATTGCAATAAAGACCAATGTGCAATTTGCTTGCTGCCTCTGTGCGATAACTATCAGTGATGTATGTACAAGGACACCAAGGTCCTTCACCACACTAACACCTTCCATCTCTGACCACTCAGAAAATAATCTGTCTTTGTTTTCCACCAAAATGTAGATCTATGACATTTGCTATCAACCATCAAGGATAATAACTGATGCTGTTGTGGATAATGTCGCTGGGAGCCAAGCGTTCTCAATTTTTTACAGAGAGAATTACCACAGAATCATAAACAGAGATAGATCATAGTCGTACAGTACTACACTACAGAAGGGTGTCATCTTCCTTATGCCCTGAATAAAGCAGTAGTTTCCCTGTCATCAGCCACATCTACCTAGACTGTGAACATCTTGTCTCTCTGATGCCAAACTCACTCAGATTGTTGTGGTCTCTTTCCATTTTCATGTACATTCCATGTTCCAATGCTGTTGGTCCTCAGTGACAGAAGGATGGTAAGACAATAAGAATTAGAAGCAGAATTAGGCCATTCAGCCCATTGAGTCAGTTCTGCCATTTCATCATAGGTGTTCCAATTTTCCTCTCAGCTCCAGTCTCATGCTTTCTCCCTGTATTCCTTCATGCTCAGACTGATCAAGAATCTATCAACCCGTGCCTTAAATATACATAAAGACTTGGCCTCCACAGCTGCCTGTGGCAATGAATTCCACAGATTCATCACTGTCTGGCTGAAGAAATTCCTCCTCATCTCTGTTCTGAAAGGACACCTCTCTATTCTGAGGCTGTTTTCTCTGATCCTAGACACTCACACCATAGAAAATAGCCTCTCCACATCCACTCTATCAAGATTTTTCACCATTCAATAGGTTTTAATTAGTTCACACCTCATTCTTCTGAATTCTACTGAATACAGGCCCAGAGTCATCGAGCACTCTTCATGTGACAAGCCATGCAATCATTTTTGTGGACCTCCTTTGAACTCTCTCCACTGTCAGTACATCCTTCTGAAGATAAGAGGCTCAACACTCCAAGTGAGACTTCACCAGTGCTTTACAAAGCCTTAAAATTACATCCTTGTTTTTGTATTCTAGAACTCTTGAAATGAATGCTAACATCGCATTTGCCTTCCTCACCACAGACTCAACTGCAAAATAACTCTCAGGGAATCCTGCACAAGGACTCCCAAGTCCATAAGGGCCTCAGAGTTTTGAATTTTCTCTCCATTTAAAAAAACTGTCCACCATTTTATTTCTTCTACCGAAGTGTATTGCCATACACTTCCCGACACTGTATTCCATCTGCCATTTCATTGCCCATTCTCCTAATGTCTTAAGTCCTTCTGTGGCCTCCCTACTTCCTCAAAACTATCTATCCCTCTACTTATCTTTGTATTGTCCACAAATTTTGCAACAAAGCCATCAATTCCATCACCCAAATCAGTGACATGTGAAGAAAAATGAATTGGTCTCAACACAGACCCCTGTGGAACATCACGTCACCAGCAGCCAGCCAGAAAAGGCTCTCTTTATTCCCACTCTTTGCTTCCTGCCAATCAACCACGGCTTTATCCATGCTCAACTCTTTCCTGTAGTACCATGGGCTAGTAGCTTGTTGAGCATCCTCATGTGTTTTACCTTGCAAAGGCCTTCTGAAAATCCAAGTACACAACATCAACCGATTCTCCTTTGTCTATCCTGCTTGTTATTTCTTCAAAGAATTCCAACAGACCTGTCATGCAAGATTTTCCCTTGAGGAAACCATGCTGACTATGATCTATTTTACCATTGCCTCCAAGTACCCTGAAACAGTTGATTCCAACAACTTCTTAATCACTGAGGTTAGAATAACTGGCCTGTAATTTCCTTTCTTCTGCCTCTCTCCCTTCTTGAGGAGAATTTTCCAGCCTTCCAGAACCAATCCAGAATCTAGTGATTCTTGACAGATCATTACTAATGCTTCCACAATCTCTTCAGCCACCTCCTTCAGGACTCTGGGGTGTACAGCATCTAGTCCAGGTGATTTATCTATCTTCAGACCTTTCATTTTCCCAAGAGCTTTGTCAACAGTAACGGCAACTTCCACACACTTCTGACCCCTGACACTTTGGATCTTCCACCATGCTGCTAGAGTCTTTCACAGTGAAGACTGATGCAAAATACTTATTCAGTTTGTCCAGCATTTCCATATCCCCATTACTACCTCTCCAGCATTGATTTCCAGCAGTCTGATATCCACTCTTGCTTCTCTTTTACATTTCATGTATCTGAAGAAACTTTTTGTATCCTCTTTAATACTATTAGCCAGTTTACTTTCATATTCCATCTTTTCCTTCTTACTGACTTTTATAGTTGCCTTCTGTTGGTTTTCAAAAGCTTCCCAATCCTCTGACTTCCCACTATTTTTTTTGTCTATTATATGCCCTCTTTTTGGCTTTTATGTTGGCTTTCATTTCTCTTGTTAGCCACAGTTGTGTCATCTTACCGTTAGAATACTACTTCCTCTTTAGGATGCATATATCCTGTGCCTTCCAAATTGCTTTCAGAAATTCCAGGCCATCATCCCTGCCAGTGTACTTTTCCAATCAATTTTGGTGAACTCCTCTCTCATGCCTCTGTAAGTCCCTTTACTCCACTGTAATACCATACATCTAACTTTACCTTCTCCTTCTCAGATTTCTCAAACCTGTTCATTGCATTCAGAATAGCTGGTCCCCTGCTGGGTTCACCCATGAGCTTCTCTGAAAAGCCAACTTGTAGGCATTCTACGAATTCCCCATCTTGGGATTCAGCACCAACCTGATTTTCCCAAACTACCTGAAAATTGAAGTCCCCCATGACTATAGTAATATTGCCCTTTTGGCATGAATTTTCTATCTTCCATTGTCATTTGTAGATCACATCCTTACTGTTGCTTGGGGAGGTGTGTATATAACTCCCATCAGGGTCTTTTTACCCTTGCAGTTCCTTTGCTCTACCCACAATGATTCAGCAATTTCTGAGCCTATGTCACCTCTTGCTAATAATTAGATTTCAATTTTTCCCAACAGAGCCAGGCCACCCTCTCTGCCTTCCTGCCTGCCTTGTTGAAACAACGTGCCAACATCCTGTTGACTGCAATTTTGCCCCGTCATCAGCCTCTCCTTGCTAGAAGTCTCACTACACATTGCCTTTGTTTGTAAACCAGCTATCTCATACTTAGCACTGTCACCCTGGTTCCCATCCCACTGCCAAATTAGTTTAAACCCTCCCGAACAACTTTAGCAAACCTACCCATAAGGATATTTACCCCTTTGGGCTTAGGTATAACCTATCCCTTTTGTACAATTCATACCTTCTCCAGAAGAGATCTCAATGATTCATAAATCTGAATCCCTAGCCCCTGTGTTCCTCAGCCATGCATTCACCTGCCAAATCATCCTATTCCTACCCTCACTGGCACATGGCGCAGGCAAGCAATCCAGAGATTACTACCCTGGAGGTCCTGTTTCTCAGCTTTCTAATGAGCTCCTTGAAATCTCTCTTCAGGACCTCCTCACCTTGTCTACTTACGTCATTGGTGACAATATGTAGCAAAACTCCTGGCTGGTCACCCTCACCCTTGAGAATACCATGGACCCAATCCAAGACATCCATGACCCTGGTACCAGGGAGGTAACATACCATCTGGGTGTGTCTATTGCATGCAAAGAATCTTGTCTCTGTTCCTCTGACAATGGAATCTCTTATCCACACAGGAGTCCTCTTCACCTCTCTGCTCTTCTGAGCCACAGCACCAGACTCAGTGCCAGAGACCCGGTCACTGTGGCTCCCCCAGTTGGTCATCTCCCTCAATAGTATCTAAAACTGTATACTTATTATTGAGGGGAATGGCCACAGGGGTACTCTGCACTGATTCTGTCACCTGCAATCTAGGGGTGACTACCTCCCTGTACCTCTTCATTCTCCCGTATGAGCTGAAGGTTATCGAGCTGCAGCTCCAGTTCCTTAATACATTCTCTGAGGAGCTGCAGCTCGATGCACCTGGTGCAGGTGTGGTTATCCAGGAGGCTGGAGGTCTCCCAGAATTCCCACACAGTATAAAACACTACCCCCAGAGTCATTCTGACTGTACGAACTGTGCCCTAATGGATGAGCTCAAACCTGATGAGCCAAAGCCACTGCAAAGACTGACACACTCAAAGGAATGGCCAGTCCACTTACAATTACATTACTTGTATTCCCTCTTTGTTAATTGGTTGCTGTACAGCTCAGAGAAACCACGGTGAAACTCTGCCGTGGAGATCAGGTAACTGGCTCTGAGCATGGGTCCATGGTGCAGGAGGGAAAGAGGGTGAATTGGGGAGTGTTTGCTGTAGGGCACTCAATAACCAGAGAAAGAGGCAGGAGATTCTGTAGATGTGAACGAGACACCAGATGGCATGTTGCCTCTCAGGTGCCAGGGTCAGGGACATCTTGGAATGTGTCCACAACATCCTGGAGGGGGAAAGGTCAGCAGTTAGATGTCTTGGTACATATTGGTGCTAACGACATAGGAAGGAAAAGCAAAGAGGTCCTGAAAAGAGGATTTAGAGAGCTAGGCAGACAGCAGAGAAGCGGGACCTCCAGGGTAGTAAATTCTGGATTGCAACCTATGCCACGCACCAGTGAGGGTAGAAACAGGATAATTTGGCAGATAACTGCGTGACTGAGAAGCCGGTGCAGGGCGCAGGGCTTCAGGTTCTTGGATCATTGGGATTTCTTCTGGGGGAGGTATGACCTGTACAAAAGGGACGGGTTGCAGCTGAACAGAGGGGGACCAATATTTTTGCAGGGAGGTTTGTTAGAGCTGTTGGGAAGGGTTTAAACTAACTGGATGAACCCAGCAGATTGGAGTTTATCGGGTCCTGAAGGGGAGAGGGCAGGACGGAATCATACGGGCCTGAATGGTGATGGCTAGGTGGAGCGCATGTGGCACTGTAAGTGAGACAGCAGTCAATGTGGACCAACAGACTGTGAAAGATGAATGAAGACCAAGGCTGGACAGAGCGAAGTGGTGACCTGCCAAGAAGAAGCCAGATGAAATGAGCACGGGAGTGGCAGGGGAAGCGTGAAGTGAGTGTGGATGCAGCAGGGTGAAGCAGAAACAGTGTGGGTAAATGAGTTAGCATGGATAGTACGTGGGTGGCATGGACAAGATGGGCCAAAGGGCCTGTTCTCATGTTATATAGCTCTCTGAATTAACCTCATCTGTGATTCTGCAGATGCTGAAAATCCAAAGCACCATACATAAACATACTGGGGAACTCAGCAGGTCAGTCAGGACTCTGGCAATGAATAAACAGTTGATCCTGGCCAGGATGCTTCTTCAGGACTGGAAGGAAAGGGGGAAGACACCAGAATAAGAAGGTGGAGGAGAGGAAGGAGGGGAAGGCAATAGGTAATCCATCATTATACTTCTCAACCCCTTTCCCCATCCAGCTGCCTTCACCTAGCACCTTTCAGTTTGTCCTCCTTCCCTTCCCCCCACCTTCTCGTTGTGGCTTCTTCCCCTTCCTGATGAAGGGCCTCTGCTGGAAACAGCAACTGATCGTTCATTTCCATGGATGCTGTCTGACCTGCAGAGTTCTTGGATATGTAGGATCAGTTTTACATTATATACTGTTAAACAATAAAATAGCAATAGCTAGAGAAACAGCAGGGGTTGAAAAGTGGGGAGATAACACAGTTTATACTGGTGGGATGCCAGGGGGACATTCCAATACCAAACTGGAAGGGTCCCATTCCTTCCAGAGTTCTCCGAGGTACAACCCTGTGACAGAAGGTGGGTCCAGGGTAAGGTTGGGCCTATTCCTTTCAGCAAGCTCTGGGGTACAACCCCTGACAGAAGGTGGGTCCAGGGTAAGGTTGGGCCTATTCCTTTCAGCAAGCTCTGGGGTACAACCCCTGACAGATGGCTGGTCCAGGGTAAGGTTGGGCCCATTTCATTGCGAGCAGCTGGTTCAGCCTCTGCATGACCTCGACGGGTGGTGAAGACCTGAACACTGAGCTCAATAGGACAGGAGCTTTACAAGCATTGAGGAAGCATTTGAGCAATGTCATCCGTTCCGCCAACAAGGACACATATACAGAAAGGTGCTGGGTAAGGGCCAGTAACCCCACCCACCCTGCTCATGGACTGTTTGTCCCACTCCTATCAGGGAGGAGTGTGCCAGATTAAATTCTTCATAGTCTATATCTCTTCATCTGCGTTTTGCTTCTCTCTGCAGAACATCATCCCTCTTCATTTATCCCTGAGTGGAATCCCAGACAGTCATTTGTCTGTTTCAAAACAAAAAAATCAACTTCACCAAGTCATGAACTTAATCCAGCTTAAAAATAACATGTTATCTAACCCAGGGTCACCTCTGAAGGTTGATACAGAAAAGCAAACCTTGGAGCATCTCCACTCGGTCTGCAATAAGCTGGATCTCCCGCAGGCCAACCATTTAAATTCCTATCCCTGTTCCTATTCCCTGGCCTCCTCTGTGGCCACAGTGAGGTCACTCACAGATTGGAGGAGCAACCCTCATATTCCACCTCAGGATTCTCCAACCTGATGGCATGAACATCAATTTCTCTAACCTGCAGTAGTTTCTCTCCCGCTCCCCTCCTCTCTACTTCCATCCCCCATTCTGCCTCTCCTCTTACCTCTTAGTCTCCTCACCTGCCTGTCACCTCCCCCTGATGTCAATCCTCCTTCCCTTTCTCCCATGGTCCACTCATTTCTCCTATCAGATTCCTTCTTTTTCAGCCCTTTATCTTTTTCACCTATGGATATTGATTTCTCCAAGCTTTGGTCATTTCTCCTTCCTCCTTTCTTTTTCCATTCCCTATTCTGGTTCCTCTCTCACCCCTTTTCTTCTCCTCACCTGTCCACCACCTCCCTCTGTTTCCCCGCCTTGTTTCCTTTCTCCTACGGTCCACTGTCCTCTCCTATCAGATTCCTTCTTCCTCAGCCCTTTACCTCCTTCATCTATCACTTCACAGTTTCTTACTTCATTCCCTTCCTCCTTCCACCCACCTTCCCCCTTACCTGGTCTCACCTGTCACCTACCAGCTTGTACACCTTCCCCCTTACCTGGTCTCACCTGTCACCTACCAGCTTGTACACCTTCCCCCTTACCTGGTCTCACCTGTCACCTACCAGCTCATACACCTTCCCCCTTACCCACCTTCTTATTCTGGCTTCTTCCCTCGTCCATTCCAAACTGATGAAGGCTCTCGGCCCAAAACGTTGACTGTTTATTCATTTCTGTAGCTGCTGCCTGACCTGCTGAGTTCCACCAGCATTTTGTGTTTGTTACTCTGGTTTTAGAAAACCTGGATTGGAGGATAACACCATTATCCCTGACATCAGAATCTTTGTGGATAGTGGCATTGCTCAGAGTCTGCTCTGGATCTGGGCTCTGTTGTGTACCCGTGAGTATCTAGTGACTGTCACATGACCATGATGTAATTGACGCTCTGCTGGGCATGATGTAATGGTCTTGTGATGGTGGAGTGATGTAATTTTCCCGCCAGTGAGAGGTCATGTGATGGCCTCTTTCAACAGGTATAAAAGGAGCACGCATTGCTGTGACGCAGGTCAGTTTGTGGTTTAATTCGTCAGTGACTCCGCTCTGCTGCGTATTTGATTTTATGACGCAGCTTCATTTAAAAGTGGAGTTTTAATTTCTACTGTAAGAATCATTGTGCCGGCAGTTCTGAAAATCACTGCCAGTTAAAGCCCAGTTGGAGAGTGAAGAATTTATTGAAGTATGGAAAACCCGAAGGATCGAGAAAAGTTGGTGGTGTTGGCGGTGAAACAGGTTCAACCTTATTTAATCTTTATTTGGAAGGAATTAGTAACCTGCATCCAAGATAGTCCCTGCTAAACAGTAGAAAGGACTGGAGCAGGGTTTCGCCGAGGAAAGATCAGTGGCTTTAAGCCGTTTTATTTCCTTCGTCGTAAATCCTTTGGGCAAGGCATATTTCGGCTGGGATCAGCAGTAATGTTGTGACGTCAAGGAATTCATTACTTCTAGAAAAATCTCTCCTAACTGACTGTGTAAATCATTTGGACTTTTGCATTTACTACTTTTAAGAACTGTGTTCGCATTTCTCGTTTTAAGAACTGTTCGAGCTGCTGTATAGCAGCCGACTTCCGATTAAGTTAGTCGTTTGTTTACTTTTTATTTTTAGCAGTGTTTAATAAATGTTCTATTTGTTTATAAAAACCTCTCTCAATTCTATATTCATTGTTGCTGAAGCGTAACAGCTCCAAGAGTCCAACTATTCAAGTTCAAAGCTCAAAGTTCAAAGTAAAATTATTATCAAAGTTCATATAGAGTCAGAATCATAGAACACTACATCATAGAAATAGGCCCTTAGGCCAATCTAGTCCATGCTGAAGTATTAATCTGCCTAGTCACATCGACCTGCATGTAAACCATTGCTCTCCATATTCCTACCATCCATGTACCTATCCAAATTTCTCAAATTTTGAAATTGAACCCACTTCCTCCACTCGTGCTGGCAGCTCGTTCCACACTCCCACCATCCTCTGAATGAAGAGGTTCCCCCTTACGTTCTCCTGAAATGTTTCACCTTTTACCCTTAATGCATGACCTCTAGTTGTAGTCTTACCAACCTCACTGGAAAAAGCCTGCTTACATTTTTCCTAATAGTGCCTCTCATAATTCTGTATGTCACTGCAATTCAGGGCCCCAAACAGTTCTTCCTGGTGAGGCGACACTTTACCTGTGAGTCTGTTGAGGTCTTTAATCCCTCCCACTCTGTCATGTTGTAACAACAGAACCCTGGAATACAGAGCTGCCCAAGTCCTGCCCCTCCTACAACCAAGTCTCTCTAGTGGCTACAATGTCATAATTCCATGTGCTGGTCCATGATCTGAGCTCATCCACCTTTCCTACAATACTCCTTGCATTGAAATATACCTAGCTCAGAACATTAGTCCCACCATGCTCAACCTTTTGATTCCAGACTTTGCGTGTAGGCTTAACATCTTTCTCCACAACCATTCCACCGTCTGTTCCAGCACTCTGGTTCCCTTCCCCCTGCAAGCCTGGTTTAAGCCCTCCCTCCACCTGCATGGAGAACTTGCAAACCTTCCTGCTGGGATATTAGAGCTCTCCTATTCAAACAGTTCCTTCTGTGTATCTCCCTCCTTTCCTGGAAGAGAGCCCAATAATCCAAAACTCTGACATCCTCCCTTCTGCACCATCTCCTTAGCTATGTGTTAAACTGTATGATCTTCCTATTTTTGACCTCACTAACATGCGGCACAGGTAGCAATCCTGATATCACAGCCCTGGAGGTCCTATCTATTAACTTGGCACCTAAATCCCTGAACTCACTTTCTAGGACATTGTCACCCCAAATACTCATCTGATTGGTACCGATGTGGATCATGACCTCTGGCTACTCACCCTCCCACCTGAATGCTGTGGACTTGATCTGAGATGTTCCTGACCCTGGCATCTCATCCACAGAATCTCCTTTGTGTTCCCCTGTGCAGCAAATACCCTATCACCGCAGCTCACCTCTGCACCCCCTTCATTCTGATCCACAGAGCCAGACTCAGTGACAGAGACTTGTCTACTGTGACTTTCCTCTGCTAGGTCATCCCCCCCAACAGTATCCAAAGTGGTTTACCTGTTGTTGAGGGAAATGGCCACAGGGCTTCTCTGCACTGGGTGCTTATCCCCTTTCCCCCTCCAGATGGTCACCCAGTTTCCTGTGTCCTGCACCTTGAGTGTAACTACTTCCCTGGATGTCCTGTCTATCAACTTCCCAAATGATCTGGAGTTCATCCACTTCCAGCTCTAACTCCTTAATGCAGATTGTTAGAAGCTGCAGCTGGATGTACTTCTCACAGTTAAAGTCATCTGGAACACAGGAAGTCTCCCTGCCTTTCCACATCCCACTATCCTGCCTGGTATCCCCACTGTTTCAAATGTGTATAAGAAAGAAACAAAAATAAATACAAAAAAAATTATACCTATAGCCTCTCCTTGCTGAAACTTTAATAACCTTCAACTCCCCACTCCCACAATGGCCACTCCACCTAAATTTAACTTTTTTTATTGGTCCTTGACAAGTGCCTAATTATGTGCAATCCAATGTCTCCTTAGGAGCTGTAGCATGAAACATGAGTCGACTGTCGCCATTTGTTTCTTTTAAACACACGCGATCTGCTGTCTTTTCAGGACTGTGACATGCAAAATGTGCCAACTGCTCCCACTCACTTCCTTTGAACTCCCTCCACCTCTACACGTTCCAGAGTCTCCTTGGGACAATGGCACACATGGTATATCACCACACCATATACTCCACACATACGTCACCACATACTTACCTGACATTCTTTTCATTGCAGGTATTGACAACAAATAGAAGGAACACAATAGAATCAATGAAAAACCGTATACGACAGAGATAGACAAACCACTAATGGGTTTCAAAACACATACAGGTTAAGGCTAAGGTTAGTGAGTTGTGGACATGCTATGCTGGCGTTGGAAGCAGATGGCACTTGAGAGCAGCCTCCAACACGTCCTCAGACAGTGTTGTTCATTGGTGCAAAGCAACACATTTCATGGTATGTTCCGAAACACGTGTGATAAAGAAGTCTAATCTTTTGTCCTTTAACTAATCTTCAATCTTTAAAAAATAGAGCAAAAAGGGAGCTGGTGCTCATGGGTTCACGGACTGTTTGGAAACCATGTGGATGACATCAATTCCAAATTACATCATAAAATGTTATCCAATCACAAACAAGAGCAGCTTTAGAAGGTAATAAGGAAGATTGAAACAGCGATATATTGTTACAATAGACATGCAGAAGATGCTTCCAATAGTGGGACAGTCTAGGAGCAGAGGGCACAGCCCCAGAAAAGAGGGGTGTCCCTTTAGAACAGGGATGAGGAGGGATTTCCTTAGTCAGAAGGTGGTGAATCTGTGGAATTCATTGCCATGGATGGCTGTGGAGGCCAAGTCACTGGATATATTTAAAGCAGAGGTGTTTGATTAATTGGCATGGTGCCAAAGGAAATGGGAAGAAAGCAGGAGAATGGGGTTGAGAAGGAAAACAATCAGCTATGATAGAATGGCAGAGCAGATTCGACTGGCTGAATGGCCTAATTCTGCTCCTATGATTTACGGTGGGCCGAAAGGCTTGCCCTGTTCTGTGTTCTATGTTCGATCTCCATCTCCATCTAAACAACATTTAGATTAACCCCATGCAAAGAAATGGTGATAGAAGAGGGGAGGTCAGGCAAACCCATGGGGCTAGGATTGATAAACAAACTCAGCCCCTAAAGGCACAACAAAAACAAAGTATGCATGTACTGAATGAAAGATCCAAATTATTGCTGTCAATCACTATTTTTATTTTCTTTTGTCTACATTAATGGAAGTCCATAACCTTTTCTTTCAGGAGAACCCTCAGGCAGTTATGAAATGCATCCAGCTAATTACATTGACCACTCAAGCAAAGTAGGTCTGGATGTTTCAAATATCTTTCTGTATCAAACAAAGGCAAAGCCCCAGTTCCATTAAATTTAGTTGGAATACTTTGACAACTGAATTAGTTAAAAGCATTTTCTCGCACATAAATGCAGGACATTCTCAAATCTAATCAAAGCAATCAATTTAGGTTATCGTGACCATCAGTAATCTGTTGCTATTAAATGTCCCTCGCTCTGTTTTTCTTGTCCTGGTTGCTGTCAGTCTCTTGCCAGACAGTGGTTACACTTCAGCAGGAACACTGTCCTTTGTATTCAATAGTGTTGCTTAATAAATCAAGGCTTTTCAACGTGTCAAACTGCTATGAGATGCTTCCAGAAGGCAGCATTGATTGCAGACAAAGATGCCAAATAAGGCTGGAGATTTAACGATATGGCAACAGAAGTGTTGAAGCAAAGAGCACAGTAGTTTCCAAGCCAGACTCCAATTAACATGGGATCTCCCCAGAGATGCACTCAAGCACTAGATTGAAACCACTGTGGTCTGACACTATACATTACACTCAGAGGCCACTTTGTTAACTACACCTGCACACCTGTCTGTTAATGCAAGTGTCTAATCAGCCAATCATGTGGCAGCAACTGAATATATTACACGGAGCCATGGTCAAGAAGTTCAGTTGTAGTTCACACCAAACATGAGAGTGGGGAAGAAATGTAATCATAAGACATAGGAACAGAATTAGGTCATCTGCCCCATAGAGGCTATCAACCTCCACTGTAAATATACCCAATGACTTGGCCTCCAGAGCCGTCTGCAGCACTCACTATGTGCTCACTAAAGAAATCCCCCTTCATTTCTGTTCTTAATGGATATCTCTCTATTCTGTGACTACTTATGTTTTCATTTTTCAAAGAATATTCTGGTAAGGCCAACACTAATTCCCCATTCTGAATTCCCTTGAGAAGGTGATATTACACTCCTGATCAATGTGCTCCCATATATATAGCTGCTATTGCAGAAGGAATTCAAAAGGTTTGTAGGCTCAACCAACTCCAACGTGACCACTAGCCTCCCCGCCATTGAGGACGGCTTCAAAACTCAAGAACGTGGCATCTGTCAGCAGACAATTCTCATTACTACCATCAGAGAGGAGGTACAGGAGCCTGAGGGTGCACACTCAACATTTCAGGAACAGCTTCTTCCCTCCACCATCAGATTTCTGAACGGTCCGTGAACACAGGAACAGTTCCTAACTGTTTTGCTCTCCTTTTGCACTGATTTATTTTCTTATAACTTACGTGGACAAAAGAAAGATGGAGGGCTATGTAGGAGGTAAGGGTCAGATTGAACTTAGAGTAGGTTAAAAGATTAGCACAACATTGCAGGCAGAAGGACCTGTACTGTGCTGTAACGATCTATGTTTTGTGTACTTCTGTTGTGTACAACTGCCACAAAACAACTAATTTAGAGGTAATAGACCTGATTCCGATTAGACCTGGAGACAATGAAGAAACAGAGATTTATTTCCAAACCAGAGGGCTGTGCAATAAATACTAGGGGACACTGCAGTTGCTAGTGTTTCTCTGTATCTCCTGTCTATGTGCCTCTTGGTGAGGGAAGCTGAGGATTGCGGAGAAGCTGTGGGTGAGGGAAAGAGCCAATCAGATGGCTCTTCACAACACCACCTCTTTTGAGAAGGCACAGCGGCATCCACTCTTTTAGGAGATATTGCAGTGTGCAAGGTCCCTGCCTCTAATTAAACAACTTTCTACAGGAGCACCATTGAGAGTGTCCTGTCTGGCCACATCATTGTGTGGTACAGAAGCTGTATGACATCGAACCATAAGACCCTACAGAGGACAGTAAAGACGAGAGGATCACCAGGGTCTCCCACCACGATAGGTCCCTAACCAGTGTTGAGGATCCCTAATACTCATCCGAAAATCTCTTTGATTCACGACATCAGGAAGGAGGTACAGGAGTATCGACTGTCAGACTGGGTAATTTCTTCCCTCAGACTGTGAGACTAATGAATACCTTGCCACCATTGAGGTCCCATCACTAGGAAGACGAGCTGTTTACTGTTCAGTTTACTGTTTCATTTTTAAAGATTACCTTTATCTGTCACATGTATACCAGTGAAATGCATCATCTATGTCAACAAACAACATAATTGAAGGATGAGCTGAAGGCAGTCCACAAGTGGCGAAATGCTTCTGGCACCAGCTTACTAACTTCAACCCAGATGGCTGTGGAGGCCAAGTCACTTGGTATATTTAAAACTGAGATTGATAGGTTCTTAATTAGTCAGGGTGTCACAGGTTAAGGTGAGAAGGCAGGAGAATGGGGTGCAAGGGTTAATAAATTAGCTTGATAGAATAGCAGAACAGACTCGATGGGCTGAATGGCCTAATTCTGCTGCTGTCTTTTAGAAACCTGAGCACCCAGAGGAAACCCACATGGTTACGAGGGGACAAACAAACAAATTTGTCACTGGTTAAGCAGCCGCTGGCCTGTCATTGAAGCTACAGTGTTGGTGTCCCTGGTCCAGTTCTCATCATGAGTGACTGCCAGTACACTGACCTTGCAGGGACCCAGGAATGGTAATGGCATTGGATGTTAAGGGCTACTGC
This sequence comes from Hemitrygon akajei, assembly GCF_048418815.1. NCBI lineage: Eukaryota > Metazoa > Chordata > Chondrichthyes > Myliobatiformes > Dasyatidae > Hemitrygon > Hemitrygon akajei. The sequence continues at coordinate 3,405,044 of NC_133133.1, forward strand.
TTAGATTTCTGAAGATTATCATCGTCTGGTACGTGATGCACAAAACAAAATAGCTGAGAGTCATATCACCTGCAGAGAGTTGTAAACTCAGCCAATTCCATCATCAGCACTCACCTCTCCAACATCCAGACATCTTCAAAATGCGCTGCTTCAGAAAGACAGCATCCATCATTAAGGACCCCCATCACCAAGGACAAGCTCTCTTCTCATTGCTGCCACCAAGGAGAGGGTAGAGGGGCCTGAAGACACACACTCAGTGTCTCAAGAACAACTTCTACCCCTCCACCATCTGAATGAACAATGAACACTTGTACACAACACCACTACCTTTTTTTGTCTCCTTTTTGCACTACTTATTTAATTTTAAAATATATAATTCTTATTGCAATTTATAGTTTTATTACTATGTATTACAATGTACAGCTGCTGCAAAACAACAAATTTCATGACGTACCAGCGATATTAATCTTTGCCTCACAATTCACCAGAGAAGAGATTTCACACTATAGGAATCCACGTGTTAACATTCATTGTAAATTCCACACTTCACCACAGGGGAGATTTTACACAATAGGAATCCACGTGTTAACACTCATTGTAAATTTCACACTTCACCACAGGAGAGATTTTACACAATAGGAATCCACGTGTTAACACTCATTGTAAATTTCACACTTCACCACAGGAGAGATTTTACACAATAGGAATCCACGTGTTAACACTCATTGTAAATTTCACACTTCACCACAGGAGAGATTTTACACAATAGGAATCCACGTGTTAACACTTATTGTAAATTCCTGTTCCTATCACTGAAGGAATCACGTTTATATGTAATGGAGTAGGACTGATGCCCCTTCCAATGAAACAGAAAACTAAGCACAAATAGTGAAAAGCAAAAACCGTTAAAAACTAACTAAAGAAGCGCCACACTGCACGGAAACATTTCCGAAATCTGCATATACACAGCTAAAGAAACAATTCCACAAAATGCTCTTCAGGTTTTCAAATCAGCACCAGGGCAAATGAGGCAGATCAAATGACAACTGGAGATAGGATATGTAATTCTATGTCTCTCTCCATCTTGATGAGAATTGATGGTAGCATTGTGTTTATTCCATATTGACTAAGAAGTACTGTATGTTAGTGAAAATCAAGGACATTGGCCAGTGGCTTCACTTTGCTAAAAGATTTTTTGCTAAGGTTTGTATGGTCACTATCTGTAATCCCGCATGTAACTGTAATTTTCTTGTGTTACAGTCAACATTGGTGTTTTTGTACCTTCACTCTATCTCACCATAACATACCTTATCAATTCTGCAGCACAGCAAAATGGATATGGGGAGGACGTTTCCTACAGTGGGCGAGTCTAGGGCCAGAGGGCACAGTATCAGAACAGAGATACTTCCATTTAGAACACTAAAGAGATGAAGAGGAATTTCTTTAGCCAGAGAATGGTGAATCTATGGAATTCATTATCACAGATGGCTGTGGAGGCAAAGTCATTGAATATATTTAAAGTAGAGGTTGATTGGTTCCTGATTAGTCAGGGCATCAAAGGTTACGAGGAAAATGCAGGAGAACGGGGTTGAGAGGGAATGGGGGAACCGACTTGATGGGCTAAATGGCCTGGTTCTATTCTAATGTTTTATAATTTTATTTCACTTCATTCTGGTTTTACTTTATTTTTTTTTCCCAAAGAAATTCAATTCCACAGAGCAAAGTACTATATATTAGTACTACAAGTAAATAATGGCCTAAAAGTGGGAGCTCAGGTAGACGTTCTGGTGAAGAATGCATTTGGCACATTGACCTTCATCAGCAGGGCACTGAGTATAGGAGTTTAGACATTAGGTTACAGTTTGCCAAGGCGTTGGTGAGACCAAGGCTGGAATATTGTGTTCAGATTCAGTCATCCTGTTATAGGACAACACACAAAATGGTGACGGAACTCAGCAGATCAGGCAGCATCTATGGAAATGAATAAACAGTCGATGCCTTGGGCCGAGACTCTTCATTGGGACCGGAAATGAAGGGGGAGGAAGGCAGAATAAAAAGGTGGGCTGAAGGGAAGGAGGACAAGCTAGAAGGTGATAGGTGAAGCCAGGTGGGTGGGGGAGGGAGGGAAGGTGGGAGGTGATAGGTGGATAGAAGAAGGCAGTGGACCATGGGAGAATGGGAAGGAGGAGAGCCATCAGTGGGAGGTGATAGGCACGTGAGAGTCAGAGATAAGGGGAAATAATCACTGAATTTTGGAGAAATTGATTTTCATGACAACAGGCTAGAGGCAACAGATTACATGAAAGATGAGGTGTTGCTCTCCCAACCTGAGGGTGGCCTCATTCCATGGGGCAGCATGTCAGAATTGGAATGGGGATTGGAATTAAAACCATTTTCTCCGGGAGATCCTGCGAGTTGCAGATGGAGCGAGTATGCTCTAAGGTTTGATTTTCTCTATCAAACTGTTTGAGGTGATCCCAGATTAGGTAACATGATATCTTTAAGCTAGACAAAGTTCATGATTTGGTGAAGTTATTTTTTTGTTTGAAACAGACAAATGACTTTCTGGGATCGACCTTTGAATAGTTTCATCATATTCCACTCCGAAACAAATGAAGAGGGATGATGTTCTGCAGGGAGAAGCGAAATGCAGCAGAAGAAATAAGCAGGTTAACTACTGGAATTTCCAGCATCTGCAGAATCTATTGTGCCTGCTATAGGAAAGATGTCAATAAAGTGCAAAGTGTGCAAAGCAGATTTATGAAGATGATGTCCAGACTCAATGGGACAGATTGGGCAGGCTAGGATATTTTATCCTGGAGTCTAAGAGGTGACTTTATCATCATCACCATCATTATGTGCTGTGTCGTATGAGACATGATCACGGTGACCATTACTGTCCTTGGCAAATTTTTTACTGAAGTGGTTTGCTATTGCCTTCTTCTGGGCATTATTAAAACTCTTTAGAAATTGTCTCCCTGGCTTCAGCGGTCACCCAACCAGCTGCTCCCCTGGCTTCACGTGATCCTGATTGTGGGGTGGGAGGGACCTTCCCTGAGAGTGACCTGCAGGCCTATGGAGGGAAGGAGTACCTTACACCTCCTTCGGTAGAGACCTATCTCCACCCAGTACAGACTCTGTAGAGGTATATAATTTCATGAGTGGCACAGATAGGGTGAATGGTCACAATCTTTTTCCCAGGGAAAGGGAAGCAGAAACTAGGGGGCGTAGGTTTGAGGTGTGAGAGGAAAGATTTCAAAGAAATCTGTGAGGCAACTTCTTCACACAAAGGTTGGTACATACAGAGGCAAGCTGCCAGAGGAGTTGTTGCTCAGGCATATACAATAACATTCAAAGGGCATTCACATAAATGTAAGGATAGGTAAGATTTAGAGGGATATGTAAGCTACCTGCAAAACATCACTATGTCCTTCCCCACAATCACGGGTAAAGCCCTCCCGACCATTGAGCGCTGTTGCAGGAAAGTAGAATCTATCATCAAGGATCCCCACCATCCAGGTCGTTCGCTCTTCTCGTTGCTGCCATCAGGAAGAAGGTAAACGAGCCTCAGGACTCACACCACCAGCTTCAGGAACAGGTTCTTGAATCAGAGAGGATATCTTCATTCAACTTCCCTCACAACATCACTGAACTGTTCCCAGAACCTATGGACCCTTCATTTCATGTTCTCAATGTTTGTTAATTAGCATTTTCCTGTTTTTTCACTTTTTGCATTTGCACAGTTTGTTGTCTTTTGTACATTGATTGTCTGTCTTATGTGCAGTCTTCAATTGGTCTGTTGTGTTTCATTTGTTTTTACTGTGTACACTACAAGAAAATGAATCTCAGGGTTCTTTATGGTGATATATATGTACTTTGAGCTTTGGATACAGGCCAGTCGGAGGCAAACAGTCGATGGACATCTTGGTCAGCATGGATGAATTGGGATAGGCCTTTCCAGGCCTTTGAGCTGTGTCACCAGCAATAGACAATAGACAGTAGGTGCAGGAGTTAGTCATTCGGCCCTTCTAGCCAGCACCGCCATTCACTGTGATCATGGCTGATCATACACAATCAGTACCCCGTTCCTGCCCTCTCCCCATATCCCTTGACCTCACTATCTATAAGAGCTCTATCTAACTCTCTCTTGAATGCATCCAGAGACTTGGCCTCCACTGCCTTCTGGGGCAGAGCATTCCACATAGCCACCACTCTCTGGGTGAAAAAGTTTTTCCGCATCTCTGTTGTAAATGGCCTACCCCTTATTCTTAAACTGTGGCCTCTAGTTCTGGACTCACCCATCAGCGGGAACATGCCTCCTGCCTCCAGCATGTCCAATCCCTTAATAATCTTATATGTTTCAATCAGATCCTCTCTCATCCTTCTAAATTCCAGTGTATACAAGCCCAGTCGCTCTAAACTTTCAACATATGACAGTCCCGCCATTCCGGGAATTAACCTTGTGAACCTACGCTGCACTCCCTCAATAGCAAAAATGTCCTTCCTCAAATTTGGAGACCAAAACTGCACACAATACTCCAGGTGGGGTCTCACCAGGGCCCTGTACAGCTGCAGAAGGACCTCTTTACTCCTATACTCAATTCCTCTTGTTATAAAAGCCAGCATGCCATTAGCTTTCTTCGCTGCCTGCTTGCTTTCATTGACTGATGTACAAGAACACCTAGATCTCGTTGTACTTCCCCTTTTCCTAACTTGACTCCATTTAGATAGTAATCTGCCTTCCTGTTCTTGCCACCAAAGTGGATGACCTCACATTTATCCACATTAAACTGCATCTGCCATACATTTGCCCACTCACCCAACCTGTCCAAGTCACCCTGCATTCTCATAAGATCCTCCTGACATTTCACACTGCCACCCAGCTTTGTGTCATCAGCAAATTTGCTAATATTACTTTTAATCCCTTCATCTAAATCATTAATGTATATTAACCACCGATTTAACCCTAGCCTAATCATGGGACAATTTAATATGACCAATTAACCTACTAATCAGTACATCTTTGGAGTGTGGAAGAAACTGGAGAAAACTCAGGTATTCCAAGGGGAGGATGTCAGGATTGAACTCTGAACTCCACTATGTTTCCGTGGCTACTGCAAATTTATCCATGGTATGCTGAGTAATTTATGATTGTGCTACACCAGCTGGATGTTCCACTATTAAAAACAGAAACTATAATATGATGAATGTATCTCCAAACACACAATCGATAGTGTCACTGAAAGGAGGAGAAGCATTTAATTTCTCAGTAGACACACATTTCACTCTTCAAATTGACTAATTAATCTGTGGTTTTCAACCACATGCATTGCACCAACTATTGCAGACATGCACCTTTTAAAAAACATTTTTAAATTACTTTCTCAAACCATTTAACTCCTCAGAAAGATGAATAGCTGCATCTGTTCAGTGAGGTAGACATCCATCTCACTCCTGATGTGCTGTACTGTATTATGCTCTGATGTTATTGTTTCACCTTGTTCTACCTCAGCACACTGCGTAATGATCTGATCAGCATGAACAGCATGCACAACAAGTTTTTCACTGTGTCTTGGTACATGTGGCAATGAAGAAAAACAATACCAATGCCAACAATGCATGTCAACCAAGCAACTTGGATATCATTGTTAAAAACTTCTGGAACGATGTAATTGGCATAGATGAAGTAGGGAAGGCAACCCCTTGTGAAGTGTGTGAATAACACCTTTCAAAGCCAGGTATAAGGGAACAGGAAATGGTAGTTAAATGATCCCAACATCTGATGTACAACACAACTAATCCACATTACTCACGCCAAGGCAGGTACCATTGACTATTGGACTGACCTACATCTAACCTGCTCTGTTATCTCTATCAACTTAGCCCCAAAACAATGCTACCGCAAGAAAATCAATATTTAAAACTTCAGTGATTAGTTAGATCTTAGGTTGCCTTAACATGGGTTTTCTAATGTAAGTCCCAAGCGAGGTATTCAGTCATGCCACTCAAGGACTTGGGGTAATTTCTTTTTCATTTTTGCTGCTGTATGTTTTCTGAAGTAATAACCATTTATACTATGTTTTATGTGCATTATGTGCACATATTATTATTTAATTATTTATGGTTTTATATTGCTACATTTCTTCACTGTTCTTGGTTGGTGTGGCTGTAATGAAACCCAATTTCCCTTGGGATCAATAAAGTATGTCTGTCTGTCTGTGCAGTATGCTGTGTGCTGTTGCTAATGTGCTTTGGACCTTGGCCCTGGAGGAAGGCTGTTTTGCTTGGCTATATACATGAATGGTTGCAACTTGAACCTCTCAGTCAGTGCCTCACCAGCATCCCAAGACTCTCCAGTCAGTCACAACGCCAGGGCTGCCTCACATCCAATATAATTGACACTGGCAAAGACTGGGCATTAATGTGGTGAAGCTGGTAGAATGATTGCCTCACATCACCAGAGGGCCATGTTCAACCCTCAGCCCAGGTACTGTCTCAGTACTGTCTGTACGCTCTCTGTGAGCACATTAGTTTCTTCTGAGAGCAACGACTCCCTATCATTTTAGTTTTATTTTATTTAGAGAAACAGCATGGTAACAGTCCCTCCTGGCCCAATAAGCCGCTTACAGCCCATTAACCTACTAACCTGCACGCCTTTGGAATGTGGGAGGAAACTGGAGCACAAAGAGGAAATAAACGCAGCCACAGGGAGAACGTATAAACTGCTCACGGACAGCAGTGGGAATTGAGCCCGGGTCACCAGCGTTGCAATACTGTTAATATTGCATATAATTGCTAATACAGTCGGCCCTCCTTATCCGCGAGGGATTGGTTCCGGGACCCCTCAGGGATACCAAAATTCACGGATGCTCAGGTCCCTTATTCAACCTGTCTCAATGCGGTGGATCTTAGGACCCAGTGGAACCCAAGACCTTATTTAACCTGTTTCAGTGCGGGTGGATATTAGGACCCAGCGGTAGAGATCTGAATCCACAGTGTTTCTGTTCATAAAAATAATCACGATAACGATTGAAAATAAAGTGGAAATAATAAAGCGATCGGCCGCTTTATTCGCGGTTGGTTGAAAGAGGTGAAACGCCATCGGTCATTGGAAAAGTGTTAGGCTAGGTCGGTCAACGATCGGAACAATTTTAAAGGATGAAGTGAGAAAGACTGTGCCCCAGTGAAAGCTACAATTATTACCAAGCAACGCAGTGGTTTAATTATTGGGTTGTGGGGGGGTGGGGGGGGGTTGATCCTCCACATCAACCCAGCACGGTGGAGAGCGCACTCGATAGCGATCTGTCACTAGATCGAACTCGGGAACTTCCCAAGCCCGGCGCTGAAACCTACGTTCTTAAGTGTTTTATATGCATAGAAAGGTAAAATATATACTATATACGAATGCAAACGTTTGACTAACTAACGCTAAATAATACCGGATGTACTTGTTCCGACTTACTTAGTAAGAGAACTTCCGATTTTTTTCGATCCCGATCCACTATAACCCACACACATCCTCCCGTATACTTTAAATCATCTCTCGATTACTTATAATACCTAATACAATGTAAATGCTATGTAAAATAGTTGTTATACTGCATTGTTTAGGGAATAATTACAAGAAAAAAAGTCTGTACATGCTCGAACAAGTGCTGGAAGAGCACTTCCGGGTTTTCGTGATTCACGGTTGGTTGAATTCGCGAATAAGGAGGGCCGACTGTATACAGGCCAGGAGATTAACTGTCTGCTGTAAATTGCCCCAAGTATGTAGATAAATATTAGAAACTGGGAAGAGATTTAATGTATCGATAGATGCACTGCAGGCAAGCCCTACTGACCCTGCGAGCCTCGCTGCCCAGCAGCCTCATCACAGGAGAATTTACACGGACCTATTAACCTACCAACCGTATGTAGACTGAAGGAGGAAACCGGAGCACGTGGAGGAAACCCACAGTCACAGGGTGAAGGTCTAAACTCCTTACAGAAGGCACTGAAATTGAACTCTGAACTCCGAGCTGCCCCGAGCTGTGACTGTGTCATGCTAATCGCCGCACTACTGGGTCATCCTAACGTTCAGAATGTGGCATGGAAGTTAAGATGGCACTGAACGCGACTCCTCAGCTTGCAACTTCGGAAGCAGTTCTATCTTTAATATCTTTATTTTTCCCTTTTGGGGTTCTTTTGAAGACCCTGACCTGGAGTTACACGCTGACTATGGTTCTTTGTGCTTGGTGATGGTGCCGATGCTTGCTTTTTTTGGGGGGGAGGAGGATTGTCGCTCGCTGCCACTTACGCGCGAGAGGAAGGGGAGCTGGGGCTGCACTTTGGGGTCTAACACTTAACTGTCATTCATTCTGTTTTCATGGATCGATGTGAAGAAAAAGCATTTCAGGATGTATATTGTATACATTTCTCTGACATTAAATTGTACCTTTGAACCTTTGAATAAGAATGGAGTTGAGGTAGGATTAGGGTAAATGGGTAGTTGATAGCACATGTGGTCTTGGAGGGCTGAAAGGCTTGCTTCCATTCTGTATCTCCCTGACTCTACACTCTATGACTCTTGCTTTCAATTTCACTGTATAGCCATGAGATTCAGGAGCTAATTATCAGCAAGTGTAAGATGTTGCTGGACTGGAAGCTCCAACAGCTCAAAGGAAAACAAACCAGAAGACATAAGACATAGGAGCATATTTAGGCTATTTGGCCTAACAAGTCTGCTCCACCATTCTATCATAGCTGATTTATCATCCCTCTCAATCCCATTCTTCTGTCTTCTCCCCGTAACCTTTGACGCCCTGACTAATCAAGAATCTATCAAACTCTTCTTTAAATATACTCAATGATTTGGCCTCCAAGCCATCTGTGGCAATGAATTCCACCGATTCACCACCCTTTGGCCAAACAAATCCTTATTTGTTCTAAAGGAACGTCCCTCTAGTCTGAGGCTGTGCCATCTGGTCCGACCGTAGACTCCCCACTCGAGGAAGCATCCTTGCCACATCACTCTATCGAGGCTGTTCAATATTCAATAGGTTTCGATGAGATCCCCTTCACTCTTCTAAACTCCAACAAGTACAGACCCAGAGATATCAAGCAGTCCTCACATGTTAACCCTTTCATTTCCATACTCATTCTCGTGAACCTCCTCTGGACTCTCTCCAATGCCTACTGATTCTTGAAAGGTCATCAGGAATGCCTCCACAATCTCCTCAGGTAGAAAAGGTGCAGGAGATTGATAACCATCTGAGTACTCCACAGGTTAAACCAGGACCAGCCGGAGGAGGTCTTCTCAGTGGTAGTCAAGACAGTCTGGAAGGAACCTTTTGAAGAACTCCTCAGCCAATTGTCTGTGATTTTATCTCACAACACAGGTTGTGGCCAAAGTGCGCCTTATAACTGTTTTACTGCAGCCACTGGACTGCAGTGCTGGGGGGATTAATGGTGAGAATGGTGGTTCCAATCAGAAGGGTTGCTCTGGATGGAGTGATATTGAGTATCTTAAGAGTTGTTGGAGTTGTACCCATCCAGCAAATGGGAAGTATTCTGTCATGCTCCTGACTTGTGATCTGTAGACAGAGGAATGATGGAGGGGAAACTACACAAGATCAGAAAAAGCTGCAGAAAGTTGCAAACTCTGCCAGCTCCATATTCTTCAAAAGGCGATGCCTCAAAAAGACAGCATCCATCATTAAGGACCCCCATCACCCAGGACATGCTCTCTTCTCATTCCCACCATCAGGGAGAAGGCACAGGAACCTGGAGATACACACTCAACATTTTAGGAATAGCATTTTTCCCTCTGCTATCAGATTTCTGAATTGACTAAGAACCCATGAACACTACCTCAATATTTTATTGCTCCATTTTTGCAGTACTTATTGAATTAAATTTGTTATATATAAGACCATAAGATATAGGAGCAGAATTAAACCATTTTACCCATCGAGGCTGCTCCACCATTTCATCATGGCTGATTCATTTTGCTTCTCAGCCCCAATCTCCTGCCTTCTCCCCATAACCTTTCATGCCCTGACCAATCAACTTCTGCCTTAAATATACAGTGCCTATAAAATGTATTCACCTCCCTTAAATATTTTCATGTTTTATTGTTCTATAACAGTGAATCACAGTGGATTTAATTTGGCTTTTATTGACACTGATCAACAGAAAAAAACTCTTTTGTGTCAAAGAGAAAACAGGTCTTGTAAAAACGCTATCCACTTCTCTCAATTTCTCTGTCTCCACTGCACCTGCTCTCAGAATGAGGCTTTTCATTCTAAAACAAAGGAAATTTCCTCCTTTTTCCAAGAAAGGGGGTTCCCTTCCTCCACCATCAACATTGCCCTCAACTGCATCTCTTCCATTTCATGCATGTCTGCTCTTACCCCATCCTTCTACCACCCTACCAGGGATAGAGTTCCCCTTGGCCTCACCTACAACAACTAACCTCCACATCCATCACATAATTCAATGAAAATTCTGCCACCTCCAACGGGATCCCACCACCAAGCACATCTTTCCCTCCCTCCAACTTCTGCTTTCCACAGGGATTACTCCCTACGCGACTCCCTTGTCCATTCAACCCTCCCCACTTATCTCCCTCTTGGCACTTATCCTTGCAAGCGGAACTAGTGCTACACCTGCCCCTATATCTCCTCCCTCACTGCCATTCAGGGCTCCAAACAATCCTTCCAGGTGAGGTGACACTTGGGGTCATACTCTATGTTCAGTGCTCCCAGCGTGGCCTCCTGTATATCAGTGAGACGACGTAGATTGGGAGACTGCTTTGCCGAGCACCTACGCCCCATCTGCCGGAAAAAAGTGGGATCTCCCAATGGCCACCCATTTTATTTCTACTTCCCATTCCGATTCCAATATGTCCATCCATGGCCTCCTCCACTGTCATGATGAGGCCTCACTCAGGTTGGATGAACAACACCTTATATTACATCTGGATAACCTCCAACCTGATGGCATGAACATCAATTTCTCTAACTTCCAGTCATGCCCACTACCACCCTCTCCTTCACCATTCCCCATCCCCTTTCCCCACTCTCACCTGATCTCCTTGCCCGCCCTTCACCTCCCTCTGGTCCTCCTCCCTCCTTTTCTTTTGTCCATGTCCATGGTGGTCTCTTCCACCAATCAACTTCCCCGCTCTTTACTTCATCCTTCCACTTCCAGGTTTCACCGATCACCTTGTGTTTCTCTCTCCCCTCTCCCCACCTTTTAAATCTACTCCTCAGCTTTTTTTCTCCAGTCCTGCTGAAGGGTTTTAGCCCAAAACATTAACTGTACTCTTTTCCTAAGTGCTGAGTTCCTCCAGCATTTGTGTCTGTTACACAAATCTCTACAAAGTGATCTAAATTAATTATAAATATAAAAACACAAAATAATTGATTGCATAATTACTCACCTCCTTCAAGTCAGTATTTAATAGAAACACCTTTGGCAGAAATTACAGCCTTGACTCTGTGGATAGGTCTCTATCAGCTTTGCACATCTGGACACTGCAATGTTTCTCCATTCTTCTTTACAAAACTGCTCAATTTGTCAGATTGCTTGGAGATCATGAGTGAACAGCCCTTTTCAAGTCCCCCCACAAATTCTCAATTGGATTGAGGTCTGAACTCTGACTTCACCACTCCAGGAGATTAACTTTGTTATTTTAAAACCATTCCTGTGTAGCCTTGGCTCTATACTTGGGGTCATTGTCTTACTGGAAAACAAATGTTCTCCCAAGTCACAGTTGTCTTACAAACTGATTTTCCTCTAGGATTTCCCTGTATTTTGTTGCATTCATTTTACCCTCTAGCTTTACAAGCCTTCCAGGACCTGCTGCAGTGAAGCATTCCCATGGCATGATGCAGCCACCACCATGCTTCACGGTAGGGATGGTGTGTTTTTGATGATGTGCGGTGCTTGGCTTATGCCAAACGTAGCATTTAGTCTGATGGACAAAAAGCTCAATTTTGGTTTCATCAGACCATAGAACCTTCTTCTAGCTGACTTCAGAGTCTCCCACATGCCTTCTGGCAAACTCTAACTGAGATTTTATGTGTTTTTTCAACAGTGGCTTTCTCTTTGTCACTCTCCCATACAGCTACGACTGGTGAGGCTCCAGGACAATAGTTGTTGTCTGTGCAGTCTCTCCTGTTTCAGCCAGTGAAGCTTGTAACTGCTCCAGAGTGGTCAGACGTTTCTTGGTGGCCTCCCTCACTGGTCCGCTTCCTGCACAGTCACTCAGTGTTTGAGGATGCCCGCTCCAGGCAGATTTACAGCTGTGCTATATTCTTTCTGTTTCTTGATGATCGTCTTAACTACCCCAAGGAATATTAAGTGACTTGGAAATTTTCTTATATCCATCTCTTAACTCATACTTTTCAATAACCTTTTTGTGGAATTGCTTTGAGTGTTCTTTTGTCTTCATGGTGTATTTTTTGCCAAGATATTGACTCACCAGCAGTTGAACCTTCCAGATACAGGTGTATTTTTACTACAATCAATTTTTGACTACACACAGGTCTCCAAAAACAGATCTCCATTTAACTAATTATATGATTTCTAAAGCCAATTGGTTACATCAGTGATGATTTGGTCTGTCATATTAAGGGGGGAGGGGTGAATACTTAAACAATCAATTATTTGGTGTTTTATATTTTTAGTTCTTTGCAGAGATCTGTTTTCACTTTGACACGAAGTAGTTGTTTTCTGTTGATCATCTTCAAAAAAAAAAGCCAGATTAAATCCACTATGATTCAATGTTGTAAAACAAGAAAATGTGAAAACTTCCAAGGAGGGTAAATACTTTTAGGCACTGTATATCTATATATATATAATTGTAATTTATCAATTTTTATTATGTATTGCATTGTACTGCTGCCACAAAACACTATATTTCATGTCAAAGACAGTGATATTAAAACTGATTCAGATTCTGATTTGGGGAGTTAGGAAGTGAGTCATTTACTGCAAGACACAGTCTTTGACCTAAGGTATTTATGTATCTTCTCCTGTAAAGTTTCTGTCCGAGATGACTCTGGATATTGAAGGTAATGGATATTGATGGAAATATCACTGAATGTCAAGGATGGGTGGTTAGACGCTCTCTTATTCGAGATTTCAGATTCATTTATTTATCACATGTACATTGGAACACACTGAAATGTGTTGTTTGTGTTAACAATTGATGTTTCATCAGAATTAGAAAGGAAGCCTGAATAAGAAAGTGGGGAGAGGGAAAGGAGTACAAGCTGGCAGGTGAGAGGTGAGACCAGATGAGCAGGTCTTTTTGTGGCTTCTGCCCCCTTCTGTTCAAGCCCTGATGAAGGATATCATGCCAAAATGTAACTGATTATTCCTCTCCACAGAAGCTGTCTGATCTGTTGAGTTCTACAGAATTCTCTGTGTGTTGCTCTGGATTTCCAGCACCTGCAGAACAATTTGTGTTTGGATGTGTCATGTCTGTTATTGACTGGATATGACTGGACAATTTTCCACATTATCAGATGGACACAAATGAGTGTTGTAAACAGATTAGCAAGCGGCATGGAGACGTGAAAGACAGTAGATGCTGGAATCTGGAGCAACAATCAATCAAGTGAAGGAACTTAGGTGTGTGTGTGTGTGTGTGTGTGTGTGTGTGTGTGTGTGTGTGTGTGTGTGTGTGTGTGTGTGTGTGTGTGTGTGTGTGTGTGTGTGTGTGTGTGTGTGTGTGTGTGTGTGTGTGTGTGTGTGTGTGTGTGTAAGAAATTGTCAATGTCCCTCTCACAGGTAGCTTCCATAATGGAGCCACCCCCTCCCCCTTCTCTCTTCTTCCATTCCACACTCTGGATCCCCTCTCACCTCCACTCGTCTTCTTACCTTCCTATCACCTCCACCTGGTGCCCCTCCTCCTTCCCTGTCTCCAATGGTCCACTCTCCTCTCTATCAGGTCCCTTCTTCTCCAGCCCTTTAACATTTCTATCTTCATCCCTCCTTCCCCTTCCCACTCATTCAACCTGACATTATTGCCTTCCACTTACTTATCTGAAAAGCTTTATCTGGAGGTGCTGTACAAACAACTGTACACCCATCATAGAGTCACAGGGTCAGAGTTCACTACAGTACAGAAATGGCCCTTCGGCCTATCTAGTCCCTGCTGAACTACATATTATTCTGCCTAGTGCCATTGACCTGCACCTAGATCACAGCCCTCCATCCATGTACCATCCAAACTTCTCTGAAACTTTGCAATTGAACCTACAAACAGCCAGCAATGTCCCATGAAGGAGAATTTCATTTGCAGGATTTATTCCCAAAATACCAAAGTCAAAGTCAAATTTATTATCAAGGTTTGTATGTGTTACCATTTACTACCTTGAGATGCATTTTCTTGCAGGCATTTACACAGAACTGCAATAGAAGTTATGAAAATCTATACACAGTGACTGATGAATAACCGACGTACAAAATAAAGGAAATGATGCTAATAATAAAAAATAATACTGAGAACATGAGTTTTAGAGACCTTTGAAAGTGAGTTTGTAGGTTGTGCTGTGTTGAGTGAAGTTATCCATGCTGGTTCAGGAACCTGATGCTTGAGGGGTAATAACTGTTCCTGAACCTGGTGGTGTGGGGCCCTGAGGCACCTTTACCTCCTTGCTAGTGGCAGCAGTAAGAAGGGCGAATGGCCTGGATGGTGGGGGTCCTTGTGATGAATGTTGTTTTCTTGTGCCGGTGTTCCACGTCAATGGTGGGGAGCGCCAAGTGTGACACCAGCCTGACTCAAATCTGTAGCCAGATGACAGCCCACTCCCAGGTGGAAATAAGCTAGTTAGTCCAGTGGAAGGTCATGGGGTTACAGTGGCTTTGGCAGTGAAGGACATGAGCTGACTGAGAGGCAGAGAGCCGTCATGAACTGTTGCCTTTCTGATTGGGCTGGAAGGGCTGGGGTAAAGAGTGGGGTTCCCCCACCAGTTTCTCAGAGGACCAATCCTCGCTTTAATGCACCTTAATAATCGTACCTAGCTACACTGGCATCTTTCAAAATCTGCAGATGATCAGAAATCAGAAGTTTCACAATGAACATTCTACCAATATGAAAGCTTTCGAGAGGGTGCAGAGGAGATTTACCAGGATCCTGCCTGGATTAGAAAGTACGTCTTGTGAGGATAGGTTGAGCGAGTTTGGGCCTTTGCTCTTTGGAGTGATGGAGAATGAGAGATGACTTGATAGAGGTGTAATATACACAATATTCTGGAGGAACTCAGTAGCTCAGACAGCGTCTAAGTAAATGAATAAACAGTTAACATTTCAGGCCAAGACCCTTTTTGAAGATTGGGAAGGGAGGGGAAAGATGCCAAAATAAGAAGGTGGGGAGGGGAGGAAATGGAGGACAAACTAGAGGGTGATAGGTGAAGCCAGGTGGGTGGGAAAGGTAGAGGGTTGGAGAGGAAGGGATCTGATAGGAGCGGAGAGTGAACCATGGGAGAAAGGGAAAGAAGAGGAACACCAGGGGAAGGTGATATGGCAGATGAGGGGAGGAATAAAGAGGCCAGAGTGGAGAATAGAAGAAGAGGGAAGGGGGAGGAAAAATACTGGAAGGAGAAGTCGATAGTTTGGAGGCTACCTAGATGGTATATGAGGTGTTGCTCCTCCACTCTGAGAGTCTCCTCATCATGGCAAAAGGGGAGTCCATGGACCAACATGGCAAAATGGGAATGGGGATTGGAATTAAAATAGTTGGCCACTGGGAAATTCTTCTTCAGCCCTTCACCTTTCCTACCCACCTGGCTTCCTCTATCACCTTTCAGCTTGTCCTCCATCCCCTCAACACACCATCTTATTCTGGCAAATACCCCTTCCTTTGCAGTCCTGAGGAAGGGTTTTGGCCCAAAATATCAGCTGCTCATTTCCCTGCACAGATGCTGCCTGATGGATTGAGGTCCTGCAGCATTTTGTATGTGTTACTCTGGACTTGCGGCATCTGCAGAATCTCTTGTGTTTATTGACGAGATAACTACACCTCCCCTGTTCCACTCTTAGCCCTGCTGTAATGCTCCCCTTGGAAACCTGCTGGTCATGGACTCTGGGATTAGGAGGGAGTGTCTAAAAGCCTTTCAGGGTAACACTTCTACATATAGAATATAGAGCAATACAGCACAGGAACAGCTCCTTAGGCCAACAATCTTGTGTCAATTAATTACACTGATCCCTTCTGCCTGCACATGATCCATATCCAGGAATCCGATAGGAGAGGAGAGTTGGAATAAAGAGAACCTCTTCTGGATGACTGCCAGTGACTAGTGTTGTCCCTCAGGGGTCTGTATTGGGAACACTTCTTTTTATGTCAATGGATTGGATGATGGAATTGATAGTTGTGTGGCCAACTTTACGGATGATACAAAGATAGGTAGAGGGGCAAGTACTGTTGAGGAAGCAGGGAGTCTGCAGAAGGACTTAGACAGATTAGCAGAATGGGCAAAGAAGTGGCAGATGAAATATCATGTCAGGAAGTGTATGGTCATGCACTTCGCTGAAGGTGCAGATATTCTGTAAACAGGGTGAAAATTCAAAAAACAGAGTTGCAAAGGGACTTGTGCAGGATCCCTAAAGGATAACTTGCAGGTTGAGCTGGTGGTAAGGACAGCAAATGCATTCATTTCAAGAGGACTAGAATTTAAGAGCAAGGATGGAATGCTGAGGCTTGATGGGACACTGATGAGGCTTCATGAAGTATTGTGAACAGTTTTGTGCCCCTTATTCGATTTACTAGGATGTTACCTGGGTTTCAGCACTTAAGTTACAGAGAAAGGTTAAACAAGTTAGGTCTCTATTCATTGGAGCGTAGAAGGTTGAGGGGGGATTTGATCGAGGTATTTAAAATGTTGAGAGGGATAGATAGAGTTGACGTGAATAGGCTGTTTCCATTGAGAGTAGGGGAGATTCAAACGAGAGGACATGATTTGAGAGTTAGGGGGCAAAAGTTTAAGGGAAACACGAGGGGGTATTTCTTTACTCAGAGAGTGATAGCTGTGTGGAATGAGCTTCCTGTAGAAGTAGTAGAGGCCAGTTCAGTTGTGTAATTTAAGGTAAAATTGGATAGGTATATGGACAGGAAAGGAGTGGAGGGTTATGGGCTGAGTGCGGGTAGGTGGGACTAGGTGAGATTAAGAGTTTGGCATGGACTAGGAGGGCCGGAATGGCCTGTTTCCGTGCTGTGATTGTTATATGGTTATCTAAGAAAGGATGCACTGGTACTAGAGAGGGTCCAGAGGAGGTTCATAAGAATTATTCTGGGAATGAAAGAGTTAACACATGAGGAGTGTTTGATGGCTCTGGGCCTGTATCTGGTGGAGTTTAGAAGAATGAGGGGCATCTCATTGAAACCTATTGAATATTGGAAGGCCTCAACAGAGTGGATGTGCAAAGAATCTTTCCTACAGTGGGGGAATCTAGGACTCAAGGGTACAGTGTTAGAATAGAGGGATGTCCATTTATAACAGAGATGATACGGAATGGCTAGCCAGAGGGTGATGAATCTGTGGATAGCCAAGTCATTGGGTATGCTTAAAGTAGAGGTTGATAGATTCTTGATTAGTCAAGGTGTCAAAGGTTGCAGGGAGAAAGCAGGAGAATGGGGTTGAGAGGGATAATAAATCAGCCAAGATGGAATGGCGGAACAGACTCAATGGGCTGAATGGCCCATTTCTGCTCCAATATTTTATGCCTTATATCTCATATCCCTCCACTCTTTACAATGTTCATCTTCAAAGTTCAAATTCAAAGTAAATTTATTACCGAAGTATCTATTTCACTATATACAACCTGGGATTCATATTTTGCAGGCCGTCACTGTAGATATAAAGAACCACAATAGAGTCAATGAAATACTACAGGCAAAGACAAACAAACAATGTGCAAAAGAAGATTGGCTAAAAGGGTAGCTGATACTTTGGGATTAAACATTGCATCAGGACTCAGAAGTATTTACAGTACTTGTGAGAGCAATTATAGCAGGAAGGGAAATGTATTCCATCATACTCAAACCCCACGGCAGGTCATTTCCATCATACTAAGACTAGTAAACATCTCCATCATATCTGCCTCCACCACCACCTCTGTGCATTCCATGTACACATCACTGTCTGTGTAAAACACTTCTCCTTTAAACACATGCTTTCTAATATTAGACATTTCAACCACAATGAGACATCAACTGTCTACCTGTGCTTCTCATAATTTTATAAACCTCGTGTATCTGCCTCTAGCACCACCCCAGGCAGTGCATTCCAGGCACCTACCACGCTGTGTGTCAAAAAACTTGCTGCTCACATCTCCTTTGAAATTACCCTCCGTCACCTTAAATGCATGTGCTCTGGTATTAGACATTTCAACCTCGGGAAAAAGAGGTGGTGGTACCTCGAGAAAGCAGCACCCATCATTAATGGCTTCCCCATCCAGGACGTGCTCTTTTCTTGTTTCTAACAGTAGTGGGGAGGTACTAGAGTCTGAAAACCAAAACTCAAAGGTTCTGAAAGAGCTTCTTCCCCTCACCATCAGATGTCTGAATGCTCCATGAACACTACATCATTATTCCTTGTTTGTTGCATTACTTACATATTTTTAAAATTTACAGTAATTTCACACCTTTGCACTGTGCTGCTGCTGCAAAACCAAGAGTTTCATGTCACACACTCAGGGGCTACTTTATCAGGTACACCTGTACACCTGCTCATCCAATCGTGCGGCAGCAACTCAATCCACAAAAGCATGCAGACATGGCCAAGAGGTTCAGCTGTTGTTCCGACCAAACATCTGAATGGGGAAGAAATGTGATCTAGGTGATTTTGACCGTGGAATGATCGTTGGTGTCAGACAAGGTGGTTTGCATATCTCAGAAACTGCTGATCTTCTGGGATTTTCATGCACAACAGTCTCCAGATTTTACTGAGAATGGTGAGAGAAACAAAACAGATCCAGTGAGCAGCAGTTCAGTGAGCAAAAATGTATTTTTAATAAGAGAGAACAGAGGAGAATGGCCAGAAAGATTTATGACAGAGAGACAACAGTAATTCAGATAACTGTGCTATAACAGTGTTGTAGCCAGTGGTGCAGTGGCATCCACACCGGACATCAAGGTGAATGGATCCGGGTTCGAATCGCACTGGCTGCTGCACACTTCCATTCCGTGCCGGGTTTGGCATCAAACTAACAACTCGACCTTGTAAAAACAGACAAATGCTAAAGAAATAAGAAGGATGTTTCCCAATGCACCACAAGACACAGAGAGGAACAGCAACAACACGTAGAAGAGCAATTCCGAACGCACATCGAACCTTCTACAGCAACAGAAGACCATGAAAATACACTCAGTGGCCAGTTTATTACAAACAGGAGGTACAAGAGGTACCCAACTGATAAATTATGGGTTTCTGATTTCAATGTTTTACAAAGTTGTGATATGACTCTTCAACTAATAAAGTCAAGCATGTCATATGCCTTCATTCCTATCCTTCTACACTGGCAGGGCAGAAGTGTGGAATTTTCTGTCAAGTAGCAAACATTATTGAGTCAGTTGTTTATTAATTTCCATTTACAATACTTTCATAGACATGGGTGCACGCAGTTAGGTCACAGATTACATAGGACCACCATAAATATTGGATCCTTGTCCAGTGTGGTTGGGGGTGGATGAGTGAGACTGAGTTTCCTTCCCTATGTTATTTGCAGTTCAGAACCTTGGAATCATGAAATTGGTAGGGTGGAGATTTGGGTGCCTCAACATATTAAGGGTGCTTCTTTCTCCAGAATATCCAATCACTTCCATTCCTGGGAGTCTTGAAAATTAAAGTCCCTCGAGTGCCTCTCCAGTTGATCCTGTCAAAAACACATGAGATTCTGCAGACGCTAGAAATCTAGAGCAACACACACGCAACATGCTGGAGGAACTCAGCGTGATCGGCAACATTTATGGAAAGGCAAATGGTACCGCAGCATAAAAGCCAGGACCAAGAGGCTCCGGGACAGCTTCTTCCACCAGGCCATCAGACTGATGAACTCACGCTGATTTGAGTGTATTCTATATTACATTGACTGTTCTATTTATTATAAATTACTATAAATTTCTATGATTTCACATTTAGATGGAGACATAACGTAAAGATTTTTGCTCCTCAAGGATGTAAGAAATAGTCAATTCAATTCAACTGTCGACATTTTGGGCCAAGGCCTTTTATCAGGACTGGAAAGGAAAAGGGAGGAAGCCAGCTTGTCCTCCTTCCACAGTCCCCATCTTTTTATTCTGGCTTCTGCCCCCTTTGTTTATGGTCTGGTTGAAGGGTCTCAGCCCAAAATGGTGACTGTTGCTGCCCAACCTGCTGAGTTCCTCCAGCATTTAGTGTGTGTTTCTCCTGTCAAAAGTCCTGAATGCCTGTGGGTCCAACGCTATCATGGAGAAGAGGAACGCTACAGTCTAAGGACACGGGTGCTGAGACCCTGTCCGGGAAGGACAGACAAGTGCCGGTGCAGTCTGAAGAAGGGAGAGATGTGCTTTCTGTGGCTGAGCTGTGCCTGCACTGCTGGCAGTGCGTGGGCGTTTGAATTTTATCTAATTAAACTGTGGGAAAACCAAGAAGCAGAATTCCTAGTCTCTGGAAGTAATCACCATGGCAATCATATTTTCCCACATCACAGAGGCTCACTGGCATTGCAAATTTAAGGACTGCCATTACCTGCATTAATTGCAGCAGGATAAAAGCAATTCCATGACCTATAAGCAGAGAAATGTCAAAATAAAAACTCACAACTGTTGTGATGTGATCACATGGAAAGCTTAAATCACCCGTGTAAATGCTCCATTTCATTCTCTTGAGCAAGGTGTCAAGTCATTTACTTTATACCCATCATTAAAATGTGGAAATGAATTAGATATGAACATATTAAATGTTAATATCACTGGCTGGCTTCTGCAGCCCTCCCATATTGATAATAAATAATCCAAATCCAGCTTCGTTAACTATTCTAGGTCAAGGTTTCACAGAGCAGATTAATTGTTCTTTTTTCAAGTCTGAGTTTTGAAATTAATATCTGATTTTAGCCACCAATTTAGATTTACTAATGCATTTTTAAAGAATGTGTCATATCTTCTTCTTACTTACAATTTGAAGAGGGGATTATCCCTCCTTGTAAGATAGATAGACATCCGTTAGTCTCGTGAGACCATAGATTTGCGCCTTGGAAGGTTTCCAGGGTGCAGGCCTGGGCAGGGTTGTATGGGAGATCAGCAGTTGCCCAAGCTGTAGGCCTTCCCCTCTCCATGCCACCATGTTGTCCAAGGGAAGGGCACTAGGACCCAAGCAGTTTGGCACCGGTGTCATCGCAGAGCAATGTGTTGTTAAATGCCTTGCTCAAGGACACAACACACTACCTCAGCTGAGGCTCGAACCAGTGACCTTCAGATCACTAGACTGATGCCTTATCCACTAGGCCACGCGCCAACACCCCTCCTTGTAAATATGCCCAGATACCATGTGGAACTCTTGTAATCACTCTACCTTGGGATGCTGTGTGTGCAGACATCGGAGATAATGAATTGCTGAGCTTTGGACAATCTTAATGACCAGCTCCTGTCTTTAATCAAGTTATTTCTTTATTCGGAGGTTGCAAAAGGAGCTGAGATATGTACTTGACTCTGCCATGAACGTTTCCGATCCCAGCTGCGAAAGGAGGAGGGTTGGGCAAGGGGCGAGCGACCCCATCCCATAAAAATTCAGAGCTACGGAAACACTAGAAGCTCCACAGACTCAACCCTGGGAGAGCAAGGAAAGCCTGGCCCAGGACAGAGGCTATCAGCAGTCTACACCCCAGTAGTGGTGATGGGCTTAAGTCAGTAAGCAGTGAGATATGTACAGTACTTCAAAACAAAAATGTGAAAAACATTTCTTTACAAATATAGACACAGTATTACAACACAGAACAGGCCCTTCGGCCCACCATGTTGTGCCGACACTTCAACCTACTCTAAGATCAATCTAACCCTTCCATCCCACACACACAACCCTCCATTTTCCTATCATCCATTCACATATCTAAGAGTTTCTTAAATGTCCCTAATGCTCTGCCTCTACCACCACCCCCGGCAGAGTGTTTGATGCATCCATGACTCTCTGTGTAAAAACAACCACCTCTGACATTCTCCCTACTACATTCCATCAATTATACCTCCTAGCATTAGACATTTCCGCCCTGGGAAAAAGTCTCTGGCTGTCTGCTCAATGCCTCTGATCACCTCTCATCCTCCATTGCTCCATCTACCCTGTCTCTGCCCCTCAACTTCCCTCACTGAGCTTCATTACTCACAATTTTTGCTCTCTTTTTGTATATCTATATATACTGTAAATATTTTATTGTAATGTACACATTTTTTAATGTATTGCACGGCACTGCTGCCACAAAACAACAAATTACATGACACATGTCAGTGTTATTAAACCTGATTCTGATTTGGAGATTCGGCACAGTAACAGGCTCTTCCAGCCCAACGGGTTTACACAACGACACCCATGTGACCAATTAACCCTAACCCATACACCTTTCGAATGTGGAGGAAATTGAAGCCCCTGGAGAACACACACATCGTTCAGGGGAGAACGTACAAACTCTTTACAGACAGCGGCAGGAATTGAACCTGGTGAGGTAAAGCGTTACGCTATCGTGTCACTGTTTACTATATTGCAGAGGAAATAACCAACTTCACAGAAAGATCTTTGAATTTGCACATTCACACAATTGGAATGTATCAATGTGATGTGCAATTGGTAAAAATTGACTTTGCAGACTGCTGTGAGCTTGTTCTTGCTGACAATATCCCAATGCACCATCAATCTACAGGCCATGACCCTCAGGAACTTGGGCTAGATTATTCATTTTCTGTGGCTGTATGTTTACTGCAAAAACATTATAATTACATGTGTGCTTTGTACTGCATATGCCTGTTGGCACCTTGGCCAGAGTAACGCTGTCTCATTTGGCTGTATTCATGGTATTCACATATGGGTGAATGACAATTAAACCTGAACTTGAATTTGATAATGAATCAATTTCTTCCCATGGAATTTCAATTGCATTTCCTCTTTTCTGCCTCTATACATTACTTCACATATAAACCAGGCTACAATATACTACAGCTTGAAATCGAAACAGATTTACTTTCTCCACCATAAACCAAGCTTTTATCCATTCAGTCAGGTTGTTATCACACTTCATGGCATGGAAGGAGGGCACCTGCCCTTCACATGCCAACACTTTGAAGGAGCTAGAGGAGTTCAGGCAGCCTCTGGGCTGTTTGGAGTCGAGATCCTGGTCAGAAGGAGCAGAGACAGGCTATGTAAAAGGATGGGGGAGGGTAGGGGGTGAGAGTGACAAGTGATAGGTAGATCCAGGTGAGGGGGTGGTGATAGGCAGCTGAGGAAAGGGGAAGGGAGGAAGTGTGGAATTCATTGCTGTAGGTGGCTGTGGAGGAAAGTCAGTGGGTTTATTTAAAGTGAGGAACGATAAGTTCTTGATTAGTCAGGGTGTCAAAGATTACAGGGAGAAGGCAAGAGAATGGTGTTGGGAGGGATAATAAATCAGCCATGGTGGAATGGCGGAGCAGAGTCGATGGACCAAATGGCCTAATCTTACTCCTACATCTTCTAGCTTTATGGCACTGGGAATAACGTAAGAAGCTGGAGGTACGAGGTAGAAGTAACAAAGGGCCGAAAGAAATTGGGATCTGACAGGAGAGGAGAGGGGAGCAAGGGGGCGGAGAGGAAATCAGTGGGGGGCATGTGTGGGTGATGGGCAGATTGAAAGTGTGGGGGGAGAGTAAAGAGATGGTGCGATGAGGCCAGTGGTTAACCCACATGGTCCCATTCCTCTGCTTATACTCCATTACCTGGAACTTACTTTCTGCTGCACAAATCCCCCTTCCAAATTTCCATTCGAGTTTGCCCTCACTGTCCTCTCAGGTTCAAGTTCAACTTTATTCCAATCTAATTGTATATATATGCAACCAAACGAAATAACATTCCTCCGGATCACGGAGCACCCACAAAACATATACACACGCAGCAAATAAACCAAAATATTACCGTACATAAGGTAACAAAATATAATTCAATGTAGTGCACACATCATACAGATTTCAACAACTTTGGCATAAAAATGAGACCCCTGGATTTGAGTTTAACATCTCTCTGAAATTGACAAACTGGCTCCCTGACCTGAAACATCAATAGTTTCTCTTCCCAAAGATCCTGCCCTTCCTGCTGAGTGTTTCCAACAATCTTCATAGAACCATAGAACGCTACAGCACAGTACAGGCCCTTCAGCTCTCCATGTTGTGCTGACCCATATAATCCTTAAAAAAAGTACTAAACCCACACTACCCCATAACCCTCCATTTTTCGTTCATCATGTGCCTGTCCAAGAGGCTCTTAAATACCCCTAATGTTTTAGACTCCACCACCATCCCTGGCAAGTCATTCCAGGCACTCACAACGCTCTGTGTAAAAAACTTACCCCTAAACTTCCCTCCTTTAATTTTGTACATATGCCCTCTGGTGTTTGCTATTGGTGCCCTGGGAAACAGGTACTGACTATCCACCCTATCTATGCCTCTCGTCCCCTCTCATTCTTCTATGCTCCAAAGAGAAAAGTCCCAGCTCTGCTAACCTTGCTTCATATGACTCAGTTATACTTGAATTAAATATAGGAAAAGAAATCATGTTTCAGACATGTGTATGCATCCTTTCTGTACGATGAAAGGAATGAGAATTTCATGTGAACTAAGTAAAGGAGAATGAAACAAGGTACAAACGGGAAAATACCCAGTAGCCACTTTAGTAGGTACACCTGTACATTAATGCAAATATCTAATCAGTCAATTAAGTGGCAGCAACTCAATGCATAAAAGCATGCAGACACGCTCAAGAGGTTCAGCTGTTGTTCAGACAATACATCAAAACGAGGAAGAAATGTGATCTAAGTGACTATGACCATGGAATGATCGTGTTGGTGCCAGATTAGGTGGTTAGAGTATCTCAGAAACTGCTGATCTCCTGGGATTTTCATGCACACCAGACTCTAGATTTTATAGACAGCGTGTGGGAAAATCCATCCAGTAAGCAGCAGTTGTGTGGGCGAAAATGCTTTGTTAATGAGAGGGGTCAGACGAAAGTAGGCAGATTGTTTCAGGCTGACAGAGAGGAGACAGTAACTCAAGTGAACACACGTTACAACGGCGGTGTGCGGAAGAGCATCTTGGAACGCACATGTCCAAACGTGGTGGGTGGGCTACAGCAGCAAAAGACCACAAACATACACTTAGTTTGTGCTCTTTACTAGGTACAGGAGGTAAAGGAGCCACTGAGTAAATACAGTGATCATATTATAGTATTGTTTATGATACCATTGGATAAGGATATGACTGGGACCAAATCCAGACTGTCTAGAGAAAAGCTGATTCTTGTGATGCTGAAATTAGCATTTCAGAAAATAAAATTTGCAATAATTTGGGAAGTGCAACCAAAAACAGTCCAAGATTTTTTGTTAAAGTCTCACTAAACATTAGTAAGACAACATTGTTTAACAAAGGAAGAAACTTTCCATAAGTACAGAGACACAGAATGTTTGTAGGGCATTCTACGGAATGAGTTATAGAATCACTGGTTGATTCACAATGTACCACAATGCGTCCTGGGATGAAATACCAAGTTAGAGGCCTGGTATCCATGAGTCTGAGAATCTGTGGACAAGGACTGGAGCCCAGGGCTAGCCTTTCTAGGGTTAGAGGCCTGCCTCAGTGTGACAAGGAGAGATGGAAAAGGGGTTAGTTTTGCTGTTGGTGTTTTGTTTTTGCTGCTTGTGTAGTTCTGTGGAACATGGTGCACACGTCATGTTGGTGTCAGAATGTGTGGCAACATGAGCCGTCTGCCCCCCAAGCAAATCCTTGGGTGTGTTGGTTATTAACGGCAACCACACATTTCACTGCATGTTTCATAGAACACTACAGCACAGAAGCAGGCTCATCAGCCTATCTAGTCTGGGCTGAACTATTAACATGCCTAGTCCCATCGACCTGCACCCAGCCATAGCCCTCCATACCCCTCCCATCCATGTACCTATTCAAACCTCATCAGTGTTGAAATCTAACCCGCATCCACCACTTTCACAGGCAGATCATTCCTCGCTTCAACATGCACTGAGTGATCCCCTTAAACATTTCACTTTTCACCTTAACTTATGACCTCTCATTCTAGTTTTTTGCATTTTCCCGATCAATACCCCTCATAATTTTGTATGCCTTTACCAAATCTCCCCTCACTCTCCAATCGTAGGGACTAAAGTTGTGATGCACATGTGACAATTAAATCTGAATGAATGTCCCCAGACAGAACTTTACAGTATAAAAGAGAAGCCAATCCTCATAGAGGGTGTATGGGGTGTCTAGGGAGGGGTAGCCCCTCTGATGGGGGGGCCTGCCGTGCCCTTTTCAGGGCAGCTCATCCACCTTTGGTCCCCCCCGGCGCTCAGCTCTCACCTGTGGCTCCAAGTAGCTGTAACACACGCAGCGGCCACACCCCGGCAAACCGTCTCGGCAGACAGGGCAAACCAGCTGAGGGTAGCCGACGGGTCTTTGACCCTCGGTGAGGTAGGGGATCTGTCTGTCCCAGCGTGTGAAGTGTGGCCCTGGCAGATTGAGCGGAGGAGACCGATTAATGGCCCAACGGTCAAGAAGACAGGCCAGCAGGCGTTGGTGGAACGCTAAGAGCACGACAAGACACGTAGATGTCCTGGTCATCCCACAAGAGGTGGTGATCTCTCTAAACTCACCCGGCAGTAGCCAAAGGCAAACCGCTGCTGTAACCTGCCAGTCCATGATTTCTCAATATGTCAGAGCAGCACGGAAGGAAATCGTCCGCCAACTGGAAATTCCAGATACGACCTAACAACGACGAATCCTCACAGGGCAATAATAACTGGAGAAAGTGAGCAATTTCAAATTTCTTGGTGTCAAGATCTCTGAGGATCTAACCTAGTCCCAACATGTTGATGTAGCTATAAAGAAGGCAAGACAATAGCTATATTTCATTAGGAGTCTGAGGAGATTTGGTTTGTCACCAAAGACATTCAAAAACTTCTACAGATGTATCATGCAGAGCATTCTGAGGGGCTGCATCACTGTCTGGCACTGGGGGGAGGCTACTGCTCAAAGACTGAAAGAAGCTACAGGAAGTTGTAAAATTAGTCTGCTCAATCATGGGTACTAGCTTCCGTAGTATCCAAGACATCATCAAGGAGCAGTGCCTCAGAAAGGAGGCATCCATCTTTGAGGACCCCCAGCACCCAGAACATGCCCTCTTCTCATTGTTACCATCAGGGAGGAGGTACAGAAGCCTAAAAGCACACTCAGCAATTCAGGAACAGCTTCTTCCCCTCTGCCATCCAATTCCTAAATGGACATTGAACCCATGAACACTACCTCACTTTTTTATCATTTCTGTTTTTACACTGCTATTTTATTTTAACTATTTAATATACATATATACCCTCAATGTAATTCATTTATTATTTTCCATACTATCATGCATTGCATTGTAGTGCTGCCTCTAAGTTAACAAATTTCACAGCATGTGCGATGGTATTAAAGCTGATTCGATTCTGATTCTGAGGTGCCATTCCAATGTTAATCAAACAGTCCGTTACTATGGTAACATCCTCTCAAATCAGGCTCCACTGATTTGGCTTGGAATCTAAAGGAGGGAGGGAATCACACTGCTAGGGGTATATTCTTTATTTTATTTTATTTAGAGATTCAGTGTGGAACAGACCCTTCCGTCTACTGAGCTGCCCTGCCCAGCAACCCACTAATTTAACCCTAGCCTCATCACAGGACAATTTACAATGGCCAATTAACCTACCGACCAGTACTTCGGACTGTGAGGAAAACGGAACAACCGGACGGAACCCACGCACACACGGGAAGAACATACAAATATTACAGGCATCCAAATGGTCCACAGGAACTGGAGAAACAGGTAAATAGACACATCACAGGGAGCAGCGCTCTCACTTAATCTTCGTCTGAAATACCTTGAACTCCTTAAAACAAAAGAGCTGAAATGTGGCCACTGCAGCCCACTCACGCCCATCTGATACCGGTGACACTTACTGTAACTACTGCCTTCCTCCTTCGTCCCATCGATAACGCCATCTGGTTGTAACTGCAGGTGAAAGCCTTGTCTGCTGTACAACTTGGTTACGATGCCTTTAAGCTGAGGCTCTGTAAAGGAAAGTTGAGATCTCTGTTAGAACAGTGCGGGCACTGGGAAATAAAATGCAGATCACTGCGCACATTCATGGTTTTGTTTTCTTTGACATTCAAAGCCCGAGATGACTGGAATACTAACAGAAAGGCACTCGAAGGGTCAGACCTGTGGAACTGTTGCTGTGAAATTTATATTCTCCCCATCTCTTGAGGAAGACCCAAAAAGGTGTTGAGCTCACTGCTCTGAGAGGCTTTACACACCTCGGCACTGAACTGGCTCTGTGGCTGTGGACTCACGTTCAGGGACTCTGTGGTTCATGCTCTGTGGATTATTTGTTTACTTTTATTGTTTGCATGATTTGTTCTTTTTTATCACATTGGATGTACAACGGTCTTTGGTGTGTGGGGTTTACGTGGATTCTATTGATTTGTGGCTGCCTGTAAGGAGATGAATCTGAATGTTGTATACGGTGTCCATACTTTGATAATAAATGCACTTTGTACATTGAGGTCACAAAATGAACCAGAGGGTACTCCCTTAAGGTGAAGGAGGGTAATTTCAAAGGAGATGTGAGAGGCAAGTTTTTCACAAAGAGAGTAGTGGGTGTCTGGAATGCGCTGCCTGGGGTGGTGGTAGAGGCAGATTCATTGCAGACTTTTATGAGACATTTGGATAGACACAGGGATGTGAGGTCAATGGAAGGATACGGACATTGTTTAGGCAGAGGGATTAGTTTAGTGAACCAATTAATTCCTAATTTAATTGGTTTGGCACAACATTGTGAGCTGAAGGGTCTGTCCCTGTGCTATACTGTTCAATGTTCTGTGTTCTGAATCTACTGCACTATTTCATTTATATATATATAGATATATATCTATATATATATATATATGTGTGTGTGTGTGTGTGTGTGTGTGTGTGTGTGTATGTATACTTCTTATTGTATTTTTATGATTATCTATTGCAATATACTGCTGCCACAAAACAACAAATTTTAAGATATGTCAGCGATATTAAGCCTGTTTCTGACTCTGATTCTGAATGCACAGAGAGTCAAATCTAGCTGAAATTCTGTGGAAAGTGTTAATGCCTTGACACGTGACTCTGAAGGAGAGTAGGGACCAGATATTGAAATGTGCTGCTCGATAGAAAGGAAACACTCAGTTGTACCTATTTGCGAACATATATCTGGCCTTTTCCTTCTGATGGATGATATGTTACCACAATACATGCATTTCCCAAGAGCAGCCTACCAGTCATGCATACAGAAGAGTTACAGTTTCTTCATAAGATGCCCTTGGCCCACAAGAGAGTGGATTCATCAAAGCATAAAATGGAGCCTAACCATGCCCATTTTTATCATTTCCCTCAGAAACGTTGATACTGAGCTCCTGCAGACTCTTGGAAAGACTCTGGTGCCTCAAATATTCCTCCCACAGAAAATGACCATTTCTTTCAGCATCTATGGAGAGGAATAGATAGTCGAAGTTTAGGGCCAAGACCTTTCACCAGGACTGAAATGTCTCGGTGGTTCAAAGCATTGACTGTTTATTCCTCTCCATAGATGCTGCCTGACCTGCTGAATTCCTCCAGCATTTTGAGTGTTATTCTGGATTTCCAACATCTCTTTTGTTTATGATCATCTGTGCCAATTAGTGTTGTACACACCCAAGGGTTGCTTCATTACAAGCCTCCTGTACCTAATAAAATGGCCACTGGGTGTATGTTCATGGCTGCTGTAGCCCATCCACTTTAAGGTTTCACGTGTTGTGCTTTTAGAGATGCTCTTCTGCACATCTCTGTTGAGTTACTGTCACCTTCCTGTCTGGCTATTCTCCTCTGACCTCTGTCATCAACAACCCTCAGAACTGGTTGTTGCTTTTGTTTTTCACACCATTCTCTGTAAACTCTAGAGACTGTTGTGCATGGTATACCCAATCCACCCTGTCCAGCAAAGTCACTTAGATCACATGTCTTCCCCATTCTGATGTTTGGTCTGAACAACTGGTCTTGACCATGTCTGCATGCTTTTATGCATTGAGTGGCTGCCTCATGATGGGCTGATTAGCATTAACATGCAGAGTACAGGTGTACCTAATAAAGTGGCCACAAGTTCTGGAAACCACACTGAGGACAACTGCCTTCCTCCTCTCGCAGCGTGTTGAATTCAAGTGGAAAGGCTCAGAACGGATGAAAGGATCAATCCCAGGGACCTGTTCATTGGACACACCTACCAGGCTGCCTGGAACCTCAACCCAGGATCTGCTCAGACTGCACCAGGCAGAGAACCACAGTAAATGACGGGTGGTATGGTGGTGTAGTGGGTAGCACAGCGCGTGGCAGCACCAGTGATCAGGTTCAATTCCCGCCACTGCCTGTAAGGAATCTGTATGTTCTCCCTGTGACTGCGTGGGATTCCTCCCGGTGCTCTGGTTTGTCCAGAGATATACTGGCTGGTTGGTTTATTGAGTATTGTAAATTGTCCCCTGATTAAGCTAGGATTAAATCGGGGTGGTGTATCTCAATAAATAAATCGGTAGACACCATGTACACCACTATTACTGCAATAATACTGTTTTAACCCTTTGTGGACTGAAATAGGAGTTACTGCTGTACTTCAGACAACTGCATTGCTAGAATTGTACCCAGTCTCCAGAGAATACTGGACATGACTTCTGTTGTCCATCCTGCCTGCAGTCAGTCACAGGCATATGGAAACAGACCTTTCAGCCCATCTTGTGCATGCTGATTACCGTAAACACCACTGAGCAGCCAGCCAATCACAGCTCGGGTTAGATTGATGAGGGCAGTAGCAACAGGTTGGGTCATGGGGTCTCCCTCCACGCCTCTATAAGTAAACAGCAATGATGAGGAGGGAAGATGGGTGGCAATCTTCAGCCAGAGGCTGGTGGATCTGTGGAATTCATTGCCACAGGCAGCTGTGGAGGCCAAGTCTCCAAAACAGAGGTTGACAGGTTCTTGATTAGGCAGAGTGTCAAAGATTTCGGGGAGAAGGCAGGACAATGGGGTTGACAGGGAAAATAAATCAGCCATGAGAGAATGGCGAAGTCTGGATGGGTCAAATGTCCTAACTCTGCTCCTGTGTTCTGTACTCTGCCATCTTATACCTGTAACCACTGGTTCTCAGGGGGAGGGGAACAATCCAACAGCCCCACCTCACCTCCTAGTGCCACGCATACGTCCCACTTCAACTACACTACCAAGTAATTTAACCAATTCACTTTTTTCGGTGGCCATAAAGGGCTCCTCAGCCGTGGCTTCTGCTGTCTTACTGCCTTACCCGCTCATGGGGAAGGCTGGGGGAGGGGGGTAAACCCCGAGAAAAATTCCGGAGCTGGAGTCCTATGTTGAATTCAACCTGACTGTTAAATCGTACCAGGTGTATCGGTCCCTACCGTTCCTTTGGCTTCATCAGGTGCGTGGAGAAGGGAAGCCTGCCCAAGGCCAACAGCTTGATCCCCGTATCTTACTGCCCTGACTTGCTTAAAGACAGACAGCTGGGACCTCGATCTACGGTCGAGTCCGTCACACGGAGAGCCTCCGCAAACTTATTTCCCGGCACGTCTTTGAGGTGTGGGTTAAAGCGGAGGAACAAATCCAGCCAGGGAGAACGTGCAAACTCCACAGGGACAGCAGTCCAGGTCGGAATCGAACCCGCGTCCCTGGAACAGCGGAACTGAAGGTCGTTCTGCTCTTTCGGTGGCCTTGCAGGGCGCCCTTGGCTTCCCACTGGGCGTCCCGAGACGTCAAGTTTGCGGAAGCTCGTCAGGAACTTTGGCTGCTTTCGGGAGCTGTGTCCCAGGTATCTTGGGGGCTACAGGTGGGGAGAAGCGCTCCCGTATAGTCAGAGCACTGTCTGGGCCCGCTGGCACGTCCCCGGAATCAGGCACGGGGGGGGGGATAAAGGACACCCGGAGAGACAGGACATTGGACACCAGGGGGTCACTGGACACCGGAGAAACCGGGCACCCCGACACTGGACACCTGGGGACACTGGACGTCCCGGACATTGGACACGGTGGGGCGGGGGGCGTCACTGGACACCAGAGAAATCGGGCACTCTGACATTGGACACTCGGGGACACTGGACGTCTCGGATATTGAACATCCGGACGCACCGGGCACTGGGCACCCAGAGGCTTGGCCCCGCTGTCTGCCTCTGTTGGGGAGTCGTGATCTCCTAGATCCCACCGTTAAGTTCGGGCGGTGGGAAGAGGGTCCTGCGGTGCCGGGCCTGTGGTAATCCACCACTCTGTCCGTAGACACCGTCAACTCTTCCCCACCCACCCCGGTGGAGCCCGACCCTCTCAGCCTTCACCCGAGTCCATGGCCAACTCTGTCCTCTGCTCCCACACAACTTGGTCTGTGCAGAGGCCAGGAAGACAGGGACAGGCTGGACCGGACCTCGGCATGGAAGGGCACTGTCCTCTCCCCACGGGAAGCCGGTGAGTGTAGCGGAAGGGAGGGGGGGGTCAAACCTGGTCGCCTCCGGCGTCGCTTTTTCAACCCAAAGATCCGGACCTTGGAGAAGACGGCGAACCAGTGCTTCTCGCAGATGCCTTTGCTTTCACTGGGGCTGCTTATTCTCCTCGAGGGAATCGATCGGTCTCTGTGCTCCCTGGCGAGTCTCTTCTGCCTGATCAGGGAGCTGGCGATGGCTGCAGCCATTGCAACGCAGTGGGACAGGAGGCAGCAAGGCTTCCGACTCAGACAAGCGCTGGGCGAAGAGCGAATCTGGTCTTGAATTCAGTCTTCAAATCTTCAGTCACCATCGTCTCCCGAAGAGAGCCGGCGCCGGTCTGCTGCAGGGAGACATCGTTACCACTGCGAGCCAGCGCCGTTTTGTTGGGGTCCACTCTTCTCCCACACACCGAGAGCCATCGCCAGTATTTCTCGGTGGGTTCAGCACTCCGGGCAAGTCCAAAGGAACTCACTCCGCGCCCCTTCTCTCACCGCTGCCTGCTCATCTCCAAACACCTGTTAAACCAGCTGCCTGCCGCCTGTCTACCTCGTCGCTCACCTCCCTGTGAGCCCGCTCCGGGATTAACAGCTTCTCCCTCTCCTACACGACGGAGAGAGACCCTCTATAACAGCCCCGCCGCCGTTAGCAGCCGGTTAGAGAGCCGGTGATCCGTACACCAGGTGGAGATGCGACCAGTCTCCCTTCATGTCCCAATAATAATTATATTCAACACATATATAAATATATTAAACACACACACACACACACACAACCGCAGTACTGGCGTCAAAGTCACACAGCTAGACGTGTCGCGTACGGGTTGCTAGTGAGCGGAGCCAGCGAGCCCGAACCCCAGACTTGGCGAGTCTGACAGCGCACAACAGCAGACGGAACGTGCTCAGCGCCCGAGCCCAGGCATCTCCCTGCGTTGCAGAGTTGTCTGTCTGCGACTGGAGCGAGAACAAACCCAGGTGCTCCTCAGAGAGAGGGGAGGGGAGGGGAGGGAGAGCGGCTTTTCACTAAATCCATGCGAAGATGAGCCGCGATAGCAGGAACAGCTATTACGCCTCAATAACCGGCTTTCTGAACCAGCGAGGATAATTTCACGCAACTTCTCTCATATCAACTCTGGAATGTTCCCACAGCCTATGGACTCGCTTTCAAGGACTCTTCATCTCATGTTCTGGAAATCTATTTATTTATTATTATGACTATTATTATCACTATTTCTTTCGTTTTGTTTTTGCACAGTTTACCGTTTTTGCACATTGATTGTCGGGTGTGTGTGTGTGTGTGTGTGTGTGTGTGTGTGTGTGTGTGTGTGTGTGTGTGTGTGTGTGTGTGTGTGTGTGTGTGTGTGTGTGTGTGTGTGTGTGTGTGTGTGTGTGTGTGTGTGTGTGTGTGTGTGTGGTCTTTAATTGATTCTAAGGTGTTTCTTTGTAATTACTGTGAATGCCCATAAGAAAACGAATCGTGGGTTGCATGTGGGACAAGTATGTCTTCGATAATAAATTTACTTTGAACTCTGAAGTCACCGAGTGTGAACACGAAGTCGGGATGGTGCCCTGGTCACCTTTCACCCACTTTAATGTAACCAGCAGAGCCTAACCCCAGGAGCAGAGTTAGAGTAACTCACAGAGTTCGGGAGTAACTCAGCAGGCCAGGCAGCATCTAGCCGTCTCCACCTGAAACCCGACTGTTTATTCCCTGCCAGACCTGCTGAGTTCCTTGAGCACTTTGGATTTCCAGCATAATGCACAGGATTTCCAGGATTTCCAGCATAATGCACAGTCTCCGAGTAGAGCAGGGTTCCCAACCTTTCTTTATGCCTTAGACCCCTACTATTAACTGAACCATCCATGAACCCTGCATGGGAACCCCTGGAATATTTAGAACATGAAGAATTTCTTTAGGCAGAGGTAGTGAATCTGTGGAATTCATTGTCATTGACAGCTTTGGAAGCCAAATCATTGTGTATATTTAAAGCAGTGGTTAATAGGATCTTGATTATTTATTTATTTATCCATTTTAGTGTGGAATACGACATAGGAGAACAATTAGGCCATTTGGCCCATCAAGTCTGCCCTACCATTCAATCATGCTCGATCCTTTTTTTCCCTCCTCAGCCCCATTCCCCAGCTTTCTCCTCATAATCTTTGATGATGTGGCCAATCAAGAACTTTTCTTTCTCCGCCTTAAATACACCCAACGAACTGGCCTCCTTAGATGGCTGTGGTAACAAATTCCACAAATTCACCATCCTTGGCTCAAGAAATTTCTCCCCATCTCTGTTTTAAATGGAAGCTGCTTAATCCTGAGGCTGTGACCCCTCTTGTCCTAAGCTCCCCTACCATAGGAAATATCCTTTCCACATCTACACTGTCTAGACTTTTCAACATTCAGAACGTTTCAATGAGATCCCCTCCACCATCCTTCTGAATTCCAGCGAGTGCTGACCCAGAACCATCAAACGTTCCTCGTATGATAACCCTTTCATTCCTGGAATCATCCTTGTGAACCTCCTCTGAACTCTCTCCAATACCAGCACATCTTTTCTTAGACGAGGAGCCCAAAACTGTTCACAATACTCAAGGTGAGGCCTCACTGGTGCCTTATAGAGCCTCAGCATCACATCCCTGATCTTGTATTCTAGACCACTTGAATTGAATGCCAACATTGTATTTGCCTTCCTCACCACCGACTCTACCTGCAAGTTAACCTTCAGTATGTTCTGCACAAGGACCCCCAAGTCCCGTTGCATCTCAGATTTTTGGATTTTCCTCCCCATTTAGAAAATAGTCTGCATATTTATTTCTGCTACCAATGTGTAAGACAATGAATTTTCCAACATTATATTTCATTTGCTACTCTCTTACCCATTCTCCTAATCTGTCTAAGTCCTTCTGCAGCCTATCTGTTTCTACAACACTACCTGCCCCTCCACCAATCTTCATATCATCTGCAAACTTGGTAACAAGGCCATATACTCCATCATCTAAATAACTGATATACAGCAAGTGGTCCCAACAGTGAACCCTGCAGAACACCACTAGTCCCGGCAGCCACCCAGAAAAAATGTTCCCACTCACAGCTTCCTACCAATTAGCCAATGCTTTAAACATGCCAGTAACTTTCCTATAATACCACGGGTTCTTAACTTTGTAAGCAGCCTCATATGTGACACCTTGTCAAAGGCCTTCTGAAAATGCAAATATACAACTTCCATTACATCACCTTTATCTATCCTGCTTGAAGTCTCAAAGAATTCAAACAGGTTTGTCAGGCAAGAGTTTCCCTTAAGAAAACCATGTTGACTTTGTCCTATCCTGTCCTGTGTCACCAAGTATTCCATAACCTCATCCTTAACAATTGACTGCGACACCTTCCCAACCACTGAGGTCAGGCTAACTGGTCTATAATTTCCTTTCTGCTGCCTTCCTCCTTCCTTAAAGAGTGGAGTGCCATTTGCAATTTTTAGTCATCAGAACCATGCCAGAGTCTAATGATTTGTCAAAGATAATTACTAATGTCTCCACGATCTCTACCACTACCTCTTTCAGAACCCTATGGTGTAGTTCGTCTGGTCTGGGTGACTTATGTACCCTTAGGTCTTTCAGCTTTTTGAGCACCTTCTCCCTTGTAATAGTAATGGCACTCACTTCTCTTCCCTCACACCCTTCAACATCTGGCACACTGCTAGTGTCTTCCACAGTGAAGGCAGATGCAAAATACTCAATTACTTCATCTGCCATCTCATTGCCCCCAGTTATTATTTCTCCAGCCTCATTTTCTTACTTTCATTTTTCATCTTTTCTCTCCTAATGATTCTTTTAGTTGCCTTCTGTAGGTCTTTAAAAGCTTCCCAATCTTCTATCTTCACACTAATTTTTGTATTGCTCTATGCCCTCTCTTTTACTTTCAGATTAGCTTTCACTTCCCTTGTCAGCCATGTTTGTACTATTTTGCCATTTGAGTATTTCTTTGTTTCTGAAATACATCTGTCCTGCATCTTCCTTATTTTTTCCCAGAAACCCAAGCCACTGCTGCTCTGCTGTCATCTCCTTCCAATTTACTTTGGCCAACTCCTCTCTCATACCACTGTAATTTCCTTTACTCCACTGAAAGACTGCTATGTCAGACTTTATTTTCTCCCTATTAACTTATTAAGTTGAACTCAATCATATTGTGATCACTTCCTCCTGAGGGTTCCTTTACCTTCAGCTTCAGAATTGCCTTCAGTTCATTATATAAGACCCAATCCGGTATAGGTGATCTACTGTAGGCTCAGCGATAAACTGGTCTGAAAAGCTATCTCATAGGCATTCAAAAAATTCACTCCCTTGGGTTCCATCACCAACCTGATTTTCCCAATCTACCTGCATGTTAAAATCTCCCATGACTATCATAATATTGTCTTTTGACATGTCTTTTCAATTTCTCATTGTAATCTATAGTTCACTTCCCTGTTCCCATTTGGAGGCCTGCAGGGTCCTTTTACCCTTGCTGTTACTGAACTCAACCCATAAAAACTCATCATTTTCTGATCCTATGTCACGTCTTTCTACTGATTTAATGCCATTCTTTACCAGCAGAGCCACACCACCCCTTCTGCTGCCCTTTCTGTCCCTCTGACACAATGTGTAACCTTTAACATTCAGCTCTCAACTATAACTATCCTTCAGCCGCAATTCAGTGATGGCCACAACATCATACCTGACAATCTGTAAAAGTGCACAAGATCATCCACCTTATTTAATACTCCGTGCATTGAGATATGACACTTTGTGTTCTGTATTTGCTACCCTTTTTGATGCTGTATCCCTAATGCACTGCTGGCTGCAATTTTGTTCTAACATCTTCCTGCACCTTCCTGACAGTCTGACTGCACGCTATCTTTGCTTTTTTACCACCCGTCCTATCCTGAATCTCTTCACTCCGGCCCTTCGAGCTTTACTGCCCCAGCAACCCCTCAAACCCAATTAATCCTAACCTAATCACAGAACCATCTACAGTGACTAATTAACCTACCCGGTATATCTTTGGACTGTGGCAGGAAACTGGAACACCGGAGGATAAACCCGTGCAATCGACGGGGAGGACGTACAGAGAATCCTTACAGAACAGCGTTGGAATTGAACTCCAAACTCCAGAGCACCCTGAGCTGTAATAGCATCATGTTGATTCCTGTACCATGGCACCATTTGGCTGGGACATGAATGTGAGGACAATGGATAGATGTGTAAATGTGTAGGCAGAATGGATTAGTTTAGTTGTTCATTGATTACTGATTTAATTGGTTCAGCACGACATTATGGGCTGAAAGGCCTGTTCCGGTGCTGTACTGTTCTATGTTCTATGTTCTATCTTTTAAAGATGCGTATGATCTTTCCATAGGTCCATAAGACAGATTACGCCATTCAACACATCACGTCTGCTCTACCATTCCGTCATGTCTGATTTATCACCCCCGCTCAACCCCATTGTCCTGCCTTCACCCTTTGATACTCTGACCTAATCAAGAACCCATCAACCTCTGCTTTAAATATATACAATGACATGGCCTCCACAGCCATCTCTGCCAATGAATTCCACAGATTCACCATCCTCTCATTTTTTTTCCTCATTTCTGTTCTAAATGGATGTCCCTCTATTCTGAGGCTGTGATCTTTGGTCCTAGACTCCCCCACTATAGAAAACATGACTTCATTCACAAGATCTATTCAGTTTCCTGAAAATATATTAGAACCATAGAACATTACAGCACAGAAACAGGCCTTTTGGCCCTTCTTGGCTGTGCCAAACCATTTTTCTGCCTAGTCCCACTGACCTGCACCTGGACCATATCCCTCCATACACCTCTCATCCATGTACCTGTCCAAGTTTTTCTTAAATGTTAAAAGTGAGCCCGCATTTACCGCTTCATCTGGCAGCTCATTCCACACTCCCACCACACTCTGTGTGAAGAAGACCCCCTAATGTTCCCTTTAAACTTTTCCCCCTTCACCCTTAACCTCTGGTTTTTTTCTCCCCTAGCCTCAGTGGAAAAAGCCTGCTTGCTCACTCGATCTATACCCATCATAATTTTATATACCTCTATCAAATCTCCCCTCATTCTTCTACACTCCAGGGAATAGTCCTAACCTATTCAACCTTTCTCTGTAACTCAGTTTCTCAAGTCCTGGCAACATCCTTGTAAACCATCTCTGCACTCTTTTAACCATATTAATATCCTTCCTGTAATTCAGTGACCAAAACTGCATACAATACTTCAAATTCGGCCTCACCAATGCCTTATACAACCTCACCATAACATTCCAACTCTTATACTCAATACTTTGATTTATAAAGGCCAATGTACCAAAAGCTCTCTTTACTACCCTATCTACCTGTGATGCCACTTTTAGGGAATTTTGTATCTGTATTCCCAGATCCCTCTGTTCTACTGCACTCATCAGTGCCCTACCATTTACCTTGTATGTTGTACCTTGGTTTTTCCTTCCAAAGTGCAATACTTCACACGTCTATATTAAACTCCATCTGCCATTTTTCAGCCCATTTTTCCAGCTGGTCCAAATCCCTCTGCAAGCTTTGAAAACCTTTCTCACTGTCCACTACACCTCCAATCTTTGTATCATCAGCAAATTTGTTGATCCAGTTTACATTATCATCCAGATCATTGATATAGATGACAAATAACAATGACCCAGCACTGATCCCTGTGACACACCACTTGTCACAGGCCTCCAATCAGAGAAGCAATCCTCCACTACCACTCCCTGACTTCTCCCATTGAGCCAATGTCTAATCCAATTTACTACCTCTCCATGTATACCCAGCGACTGAATCTTCCTAACTAACCTCCTATGCGGGACCTTGTCAAAGGCCTTACTGAAGTCCATGTATACAACATCGACTGCCTTCCCTTCATCCACTTCCCTTGTAACCTCCTTGAAAAACTCTAATGGATTTGTTAAACATGACCTACCACGCACAAAGCCATGTTGACTCTCCCTAATAAGTGCCTGTCTATCTAAATACTTGTAGATCCTATCTCTTATAATAATAATTTACCTACTACCCATGTCAAACTTACCGGCCTATAATTTCCTGGATTACTTTTAGAGCCATTTTTAAACAAAGGAACAACATGAGCTATCCTCCAATCCTCCGGCACCTCACCCGTAGATACCGACATTTTAAATATATCTGTGAGGGCCCCTGCAATTTCAACACTAGTCTCCTTCAAGGTCCGAGGGAATACCCCGTCAGGTCTTGGGGATTTATCTACTCTGATTTGCCTCAGATAGCAAGCATCTCCTCTTCAATCTGTATAGATTCCATGACCTCACTACTTGTTTGCCTTTTTTCCATTGTCTCCATGCCAGTTTCCTTAGTAAATACAGATGCAAAAAAACCATTTAAGATCTCCCCCATTTCTTTTGGTTCCATACATAGCTGACCACTCTGATCTTCAAGAGGACCAATGTTATCCCTTACTATCCTTTTGCTCTTAACATACCTGTAGAAGTTCTTTGGATTATCTTTTACCTTGACTGCCAAAGTAACCTTATGTCTTCTTTTAGCCCTTCTGATTTCTTTCTTAAATATTTTTTGCACTTTTTATACTCCTCAAGAACCTTATTTGCTCCCTGTTTCCTGTACATGTCATACATCTCACTCTTCTTCTTTATCAGAGTTTCAATATTCCTTGAGAACCAAGGTTCCTTATTCTTATTCACTTTGCCTTTAATCCTGACAGGAACATACAAACTCTGCCCTCTCAAAATTTCTCCTTTGAAGGCCTCCCACTTAGCAATCACATCCTTGCCAGAGAACAACCTGTCCCAATCCATGCTATTTAAATCCTTTCTCATTTCTTCAAATTTGGCCTTTTTCCAGTTTAGAACCTCAACCAGAGGACCAGATCTATCTTTATCCATGATCAAGTTGAAACTAATGGTGTTATGATCACTGGAACCAAAGTGTTCCCCTACACACACCTGTCACCTGTCCTAACTCGTTTCCTAATAGGAGATCTAATACTGCATCCTCTCTAGTTGGTACCTCTATATATTGATTTAGAAAACTTTCCTGAACACATTTTACAAACTCTAACCTGTCTAGACGTTTAACAGTATGGGAGTCCCAATCAATATGTGGAAAATTAAAATCCCCTACTATCACAACTTTATGTTTCCTGCAGTTGTCTGCTATCTTGCTGCAGATTTTCTCCTCCAATTCTCACTGACTGGTGGGTGGTCTATAATACAATCCCATTAATGTGGTCATACCTTTCCTGTTTCTCAGCTCCACCGATATGGTCTCGGTAGACAAACCCTCTAATCTGTCCTGCCCGAGCACTGCTGTAACATTTTCCCTGACGAGTCATGCCACCCCCTCCACCCTTCATCCCTCTGCCTCTATCACGTCTGAAACATCGGAACCCTGGAACATTAAGCTGCCAGTCCTGCCCCTCCTGCAGCCAAGTTTCACTAATGGCTATAATGTCGTAATTCCATGTGTCAATCCACACCCTCAACTCATCAGCCTTCCCCACAATACCCCTTGCATTGAAATAGACACACCTCAGAAGATTATTTGTGACTTTGCATGAACTTTTAACATAATTTATTTTCACCCCCGCTCCACTATCTGCTCTAGCACTCTGGTTCCCATTACCCTGCAAATCTAGTTTAAACCCTCCCCAATAGCACTAACAAACCTCCCTGCAATTTTAATAAATTCTGTAGATTCTAATCTTTCATCATTATGTGCTATGTTGTATTACGTAGACAATCATAGTCCTTCCATGACCATGACTGCTTTGACAAATTTTTCTACAGAAATGGTTTGCCATTGCCTTCTTCTGGACAGTGTCTTTACAAGATGGGTGACTCCAGCCATTATCAGTACTGTTCAGAGATTGTCTGCCTTGTCGAGTGTTTGCACAACCAGGACTTGTGATATGCACCAGCTGCTCGTACACCATCCACCAGCTGCTCCCATGGCTTCACGTGACCCTGATTGGGGGGGCTAAGCAGGTGCTACACCTTGCCCAAGGGTAACCTGCAGGCTAGCAGAGGGAAGGAGCAGCTTGCACCTCCTTTGGTAGAGACTTAACTCCATCCTGCCACTGAAAGGTTTTAATCTAACATTATTTAAAAAAATTAATTACTTCCCTTAATGCATTTCAGATGATATTATCCTGCAAAGGAGCAGAACCCTAATTCTGATTGCAAACCTTTTTTCATATTCACACCATCACCTTTCACACATCATTCCAACTCCTTGTTCAATGCTGATGTTATCTCTGCTTCCCTCACTCGCTGGCTCCAGCTGTGTGTTCAACAGCTTCCCACACTATCTTGTTTAAAAATACAGTGTGGAATAGGCCTTTCTGCCCTCTCGAGTCACACAGCCTAGCAACCCCCGATTTAACCCTCACCTAATCAAGAGACAATTCACAATGGCCAACTAAATGGTACATCTTTGGACTGTGGGAGGAAATCCAAGCACCCGGGAGTAAATTCACATGCACATGGGAAGGATGTGCAAACTTTTTTACAGAGAGTGAACTCCAAACTCTGAGCTGTAATAGAGTTGTGTTAACTACTATGATATATGAAAAAGCCTCTGCTCTCTGGGTTTAATCCTTTACATTGAATCTCATTTTATTGGTATTGCCTCAAACAGTAACTTGAAATTCCTTGGCATTATTATATCAGATCTGTCCTGGGACCAGCACATAACTGCCATTACAAAGAAGGCACTCAAGAAGTTTGCATAGGTTCAGCATGTAATCTAAAACCTTGTGCTTCGATAGATGCACAGTGGAGAGTATCCTGATGGTTGCTTGACAGCCTGATATGGAAACACCAATGCCCCAGAACAGAAAAACCTACAGAAACTAGTGGATACAGCCCAGTGCGTCACAGACAAAATCCTCCCCATCATTTAGCACAACTACAAGGAGTGCTGCCACAAGAAAGCATTATCAACGACCCCCACCATCCAAGCCATGCTCTTGTCTCACAGCTGCCATCAGGAATGAGGTACAGGAGCCTCAGGACCCACACCACCAGGTTCATGAACAGTTATTACCCCACAACAATCAGGCCCTTGAACCAGTGAGGATAGTTTCACTTATCCCAACACTACAGTGATTCCACAACCTATGGAATCACAAGGACTCTTCAACTCGTATTCTCAGTATTATTTATTTACTTATTTATTATTATTAAATTTTTATTTTTTCTCAGCTCAAACCGGTAAAACCTAAGGTACCGGCATAGTCAAACACACTCATTTCTCAATTGTTACGAACTTTGTACTAGTATACTAGTTTAGTATTGTGGCTTTATGGAGATTTACATAAATATTGCTGTGTAGACTAATTGTTTAATGCTACAGTGTAGCGATTTGGGAATGATACCAGCTGTAGATATTACTATCGGGACAATGTATACCCTGTTCATGTTCCAAAGTCTTTCAATTTCCTCTTTTAATTCAGCATATTTCTGGTGTTTTTCACTTACTGATTTCTGTATGTTATGTGTGTTTGATGATGAGAGGTATTGATCGTGTGGATAGTCAGAGGCTTTTTCCCAGGGCTGAAATGGTTGCCACAAGAGGACACAGGTTTAAGGTGCTGGGGAGTAGGTACAGAGGAGATGTCAGGTGTAAGTTTTTTACTCAGAGAGTGGTGAGTGTGTGGAATGGGCTGCCAGCAATGGTGGTGGAGGTGGATATGATAGGGTCTTTTAAGAGACTATTAGATGGGTATATGGAGCTTAGTAAAATAGAGGGCTATAGGTAAGCCTAGTAATTTCTAAGGTAGGGACATGTTCGGCACAACTTTGTGGGCCGAAGGGCCTGTATTGTGCTGTAGGTTTTCTATGTTTCTATCTGTTAAGTTGTTCCTGCTTGCTTATCCTGTAATATCGTTCCTGGTCAGTTATTATGGATTGTCCTATCTGTAGTAACAAATCAGTCATAATATAATTTGTAGGACTCTAACTCTAAAACTGGATTTATTCCCTCTAATTTGTAATGACCAGTGTGCACAAAAATCTTGTGCTGTGCAATGTTTTGCCCAGTGATAACAACATGTACGCACTAAATGTTATATTTTATATATAGAGGTTTTCATTTGAACCGCTAGCAAAACACTGTCGATAAGAACTCTTCTGGATTTCATCTGCACTCTCACAAAACACACGTAGCAGGCCTGTAGCAGGTAATGAAGGATTTTCTTGCCAGAGAATTTGCAAACTGTCTACATGTGATTTGCTTGCTAAATGATGCTTTAAGAAGCCAAGTTTCCAAATATCACTCCACTTCTTCCCACTTGCAAATAGTGAAGCAATAATTTCTTCAATAAAATACAGTAAAAATAAGTGATTTCTAAAATCTTCAGACAAATCATCACAAACTCCTTGTTGTTAACACCATCTGCATCAGAAACCAGAAAGGAAATGTGATGGAATACAACAGTGAAATATACATGCCAACAAGGTATACATGACAACCTTTTGTGCGCAGTTTAAATTCCTTTGAGTGCTAGTAACAAAAGATGTG
Organism: Hemitrygon akajei; assembly: GCF_048418815.1. NCBI lineage: Eukaryota > Metazoa > Chordata > Chondrichthyes > Myliobatiformes > Dasyatidae > Hemitrygon > Hemitrygon akajei. Next base: position 3,449,402 of record NC_133133.1, read on the forward strand.
TACACGCGCACATGTTCCCTTAGAGGAAACATTGTGTGGCTTGTATTTATTGTAATTTATGGAGTTGGAAGAGATTTGGTATGTCAACAAAAACACTGTAGATGACCTGTAGAGAGCATTCTGACAGGCTGCATCACTGTATGGTATTGGGGGGGGGGGGGGGGGGCTACTGCACAGGACTGAAAGAAGCTGCAGAGGGTTGTAAATTTAGTCGGCTCCATCTTGGGTACTAGCCTACAAAGTACCCAGGACATCTTCAGGGAGCGGTGTCTCATAAAGGCAGCATCCATTATTAAGGACCTCCAGCACCCAGGGCATGCCCTTTTCTCACTGTTAGCATCAGGTAAGAGGTACAGAAGCCTGAAGGCACACACTCAGTGATTCAGGAACAGCTTCTTCCCCTCTGACATCTGATTCCCAAATGGACGTTGAACCCAAGAACACTAGCTCAGTTTTTTAATGTATGTTATTTCTGTTTTTTGCACTATTTTTAATCTATTCAATATACATATACTGTAATTGATCTGCTTATTTATTTATTTTTTCTTCTTGTATATTATGTATTGCATTGAACTGCTGCTGCTAAATTAACACATTTCACAACACATGCCAGTGATAATAAACCTGATTCTGATTCTGGTCTGTTTTATGATTTAGTATTTTAAAAGAAGATTTTGGTGAGTGATGTTTGCCGTTTGATTGCGCCTCTGTAATTAATCAGATTGAGTTAAACTCCTGTAGGATTCTGTATTGTGTTGGATCGTTTCTGGTTTCTCCTGGCATTTTCTGCATTTATTATCATGAATCTATTGGTCTTTTATCATGTATTCTTGATATTTTTTTTATTTAACCACTTGGTCCTGCATAAGCAAGTCTACTGTTTCTGGGAAGAGGTCTCTAACTCTAAGCCAGATGATCAACGCTTCCTTGTTGACATCGAGTCTGCTCAGATCATGGGATGTCTTCCATGGAGGGTCACCATCTTCTATTAACTTTTTCTTCTATAGTGGTAATTTCTTCATTTTTCTGGATTGTGCTCTCATTTAAGTGTAGCGGTGTTTACTTCTTGTCAGATTTGCATATGTTCTCGTGCTGTGCTGAATCCTGTTTTTGTCAATGAAAATATATCCTTAGAAGTTTTATCTGACTATGCTGTAAATTTTTTATGCCTGTTATTCCTTGTCCTCCTTCTGTCCTAGGGAGTGTTTATCTAAGCATGTTTGAGGGTATATCATGTTTTCTAAAATTTGTTATTTCAGTTATTTTTCTTTGTAAGTTTTCTGATTGGTTTCAGAGCAAGATATTATGCCAAAAGAATATGCTAATATGGGTATAGCAAAAGTGTTATTGCATTTATTATATTTTTTACTATTGGGGTCTATTTGGAAGATCTTCTTAAGCCTTGAAGATAATTCTGTCGAAAGTTTTCCTTTTATCATATTATGTCCTATTTTCTTTGCTTGTTGATATCCCAGATACTTACATGTGTGGTATTCATCCATTGGTTGTATTATATTCTGCTGCTCTGTTTTATACCCTATGCGCTTTATTGCATCCTCATTATTATAATTGCTATTTGCATTAGCATAGATAGTTTCCTTTTGCACGTCAGTCTTTGTGTGTAATGTTTCACTGATACTACTCTACTTCTTTGTTCTACTGTAAATGCCCACAAGAAAATGAATCTCAGGGTTGGACATGGTGACATATATGCACATTGAAAATCCATTTACTTTGAAGTTGAAACACTGGAAACATTAATTTCCACTAATGTGCCCCAACTGTTCAAATCGTTCCACAAACTCAAATTTGCTTTTAAATCCAATTCTAAATAAAAGGATAAAAGGCAAGCAGCCTCAGTTATCATACGTTCAAACAGCCATGATCATCATTGGAACGCATATAAAATGCTGGAGGAACTCAGCAGGTCAGGCAGCGTCTATGGAGGGGAAATCACTCTTTTCAGTTCAAGTACCCATCCTGACACGACTGTCTATGGCCTCCTCAACAGCCAAACTCAGTTTGGCAGAGCGAAACTTCATATTCTATTTTGGTAGTCTCCAACCTGACTATGGTCTTCAGTTCCTCCAACTTCATGTAATTCATTTCCCTTCTGTCCTTCTCCTTTTTTCTATTATTGATTCAGTTTGCCCTCTCATCCCTTCTCTTCTCCTCACCTGCCCACTACCTCCCTCTTTTTTCTTCCATTGACCACTGACCTCTTCTATTATATTCTTCTTTTCTTCAGCCATTGAGCTCTTCTACCTATCCCCTCCCAGCCTCTCACTTCATCCCCCCTCCCCATTGCCTTGTCTCAAATATCACTCGCCAGCTTGCATTCTTTTCCCTCCCTCCACTTTCTTATTCCGGCTTCTTCCGTTTTCCTTTCCAGGTGAGGGACAAGGTAAGTGGGGGATAAAGTGATAACATTTATCCCTTTATTTCTCTTCATAAATGCTGGCTGAATGCTGCATTTCTCCAGCATTTTGTGTGTGTTGCTCTGGATTTCCAGCATCTGCAGAATCTCTTGTGGCTAGTATGGGAGGGAAGGGTTAGATTGATCTTGGAGTAGGTTAAAATGTCGGCACAACATCATGAGCTGAAGGGCTGTAATGTTCAATGTTCTTGTGAATCCAGATGAACAGTGTGAAAAGTGTTCAAGTCTTGCAAGTGGGATCCAAAGACCTGGAACATTAGTAGCTTTTGACAGAGAATTAGATAATTTGCTTGAAGAGGGAGAACTGGAACTGCTTCAGACATGATGAGATGAACAAACTCCTTTCGTGTTAATTTAAATAAAATGTGACAGTATAAGTTTTCACAAACACCTTCACAAGTCACTGATGGCAAGATATGGTGAAAATGGACTGGGCTCACGTCCATCGCCTCCAGCACAGATCCGCAAAATGATCATTTGTCAAGATGTCTTATCTCAGAAAATTAAAAGCAACAATGTTGTTCCATTACAGAATGTAAAAATCAAACACTTCTTGAGAATAAACCAGGAGAGCCAGTAACAAGAATTTCTTCTTTCTAAGAATGATGCACAAGCTATTAAATACTTGGCATATGTCTTGATTACATTATGAATCAATTTTAATGAGCCAAAGACGTTCTTAGTGTAAAAATGATGTAACAATCAGTAACTCTATTTCATATGATTGTTTTCAATCCCCTTTGTTGTCTCACTTCTCCTTCCTCCTACCATTTTTACAAAGAAATAAAATAATAGCTTTTTTGTCACATGTATATCAAAATATTGAAACATACATGGGATATGCGCCATTCATGTTAACAACCAGCACAGTCCAAGGATGTGCTGGGGGCAGCCCACAAGTGTCATCATGCTCCAGTGCCAACATAGCAGTCCCACAACTCACTAAGACCATAAGACACAGGATCAGAATTAGGCCATTCAGCCCCACGAGTCCACTCTGCCATCCCATCATGGCTAAATTATTATCCCTCTCAACCCCATTCTCCAGTCTTCTCCCCATTGAGGCGGCACGATAGCGTAGCGGTTAGCACAATGCTTCACAGTACCAGCGACTCGGGTTCAATTCCTGCCGCTGCCTGTAAGGAATTTCTAAGTACTCCCCATGACTGCATGGGTTTCCTCCCAAAGACGCACCGGTTGGTAGGTCAATTGGCCATTGTTAGCTGTCCTGTGATTAGGCTAGGGCTAAATTGTGGATTGCTGTGCAGCACAGCTCAAGGTGCTGGAAGAGCCTATTTCCCATGGTAGCTCAATAAATACATCAATAACCTTTGATACCCTTACTAATCAAGAACCTATCAACTTAAATACACCCAATGTCTAAACAGCTGTCTGTGGCAATGAATTCCTCCTGATCTCTGTTCTAAATGGATGTCCCTCTTGTGAACCTTCTCTGGGCCCACTCCAATACCAGCTCATTTTTTCATCGATAAGGTGTCCAAATAATACTCCAAGTGCGTTCTGATCAATTATAAATCCTCAGCATCACACCTCTGCTTTTATATTCTAATCCTCTCAAAATGAATGCTAACATTGTATTTGCCTTCCTTACAACCAACTTAACCTGTGAGTTAACGTTTAGGGAATCCTACATGAGGAGTCCCAAGTCCTCTTGCAACCCTGATTTTTTAATGTTTTCCTCATTTAGAAAACAGTCTATGCCTTTATTCCTCCACCAAAGTGCATGACCATACATCTCCCTACACTATTTTCCATCTGTCTCTTCTTTGTCTATCCTTTCAATCTGTCTAAGTATTTCTGCAGACTGTCTGCTTCCTTGACACCTCCTGTCCCTCCACCTTTCTTCATATCGTCTGCAAACTTTGTCACAAAGCCATCAATTCTGTCATCCAAGTCATTGATAGATAACATGTAAAGAAGCAGTCCCAGCATCAACCTCTGCAGAACACCACTAGTCACCGGCAGCTATACAGAAATAACCCTAACCTGCATGCCTTTGCAGTTTGGGAGGAAATTGGAGCACCTGGCAGAAACCTAAATGATTACGAGGAGAACATACAAACTCTTTATAGAGAGTAGTGGAATAAAAACTGGGTCGCTGGTGCTATAATAGTATCATGCTAACCACTACACTGCCATGTCACCCAAATCTTGTACATCTCTATCAATCACCTCTCACCCTTCTTCACTCCAAAAAGAAAATCCAGGCAGCATCCTGGTAAACCTCATCAGCATCCTCTCTGAAGTTTCCACATCCCTCTTATAACAAGGTGACCAGTAATGAACCTTATAAAGCCTTGCTCCAGTTCCATGTATAGCATTTGGTGTTCACAGTGTTGTCTTCTCTACAAATAGAGATTGATGATGGGAGGACACAGTTGTTAGTCTGCAAGGGGGACCTGAACTTTCACCTGCCTGTCAGTTATTTCCTCATTGCCTCCAGAGAGATCCAATGTGTTAACAAGCCTCCACAGTCTTCTTACACTGTAACAAGACAGTGAAGACAGTGTCAGGCTCTCTCGTCCAATACTTATTTTGCAGTTCTAATGACAGGTCATAAAACTGAATCATTCACTCGTTTACCTCGCCACAAATGCTGCTCAACCCAAACTTACTATTGTTACTCAGACTTCTGGGAAATGAGTATTTTTAATTTTTAATATAAAGCAGCAGATGATGTTAGGCCAGAAAAGTGCCAGTAACATCATGAAAGGTCCCACCCACCCTGCTCATGGACTGTTGGTCCCACTCCCATCAGGGAGGAGGCTGCATAGCATTCACCAGACTCAAAAACAGTTACTTTCCCCAAGCAGTAAGGCTGATCATCACCAGTAGCCCAACCACCACTACTTTATCATTTCCTGTCAGAGTCACCTTAAGTACAGACACACTTGTGCCTAGTGTCACTTTATGGACACACAATTAAGACCATTAGTCTATGTATATAAGCTATCTTATGTACTTATATTTATTGTGTTCTTTGTGCAGCATCAGATCCCATGTAACAATAATTTTGTTCTCCTTTACACTTGTGCACTGGAAATGACGTTGAACCACTTTGAACTTGATATTGACAGACTAATGATACCAAGTCACAGGGAGAACATACAAACTCCTTACAGATAGCAGCGGGAATTGAACCCCGATCACCAGCTTTGTAATGGTGAATGCAGAAATATTCACAGAAATCAACAATTCAGGATTCCTATCACACCAGCATGTAACATGAAGCCACAGCGATCTTTGATGTCTTGAGTTGCTCTGGCAGCTGGCATTGAATTTAACTGTGTTTGGAGAATGTCTGAACTGTGTTGCACTGGATACAGGAGGATACAGCTCCCCCCCCCCCCCACAACGCTCAGCTCTGATGTGTTCAGTCACTTTGAGTGGGAAGGGGGCAGGAGAGCGGGATCATGGTTGGGAAAATGAGAAGGGAGTGGGGAGGGAGCGGGAAGCATCAGAGAGACGTTCTGTGATGATCAGTAAACCAATTCTTTGGAATCAAATGACCTTGAGTGTTATCTCAGGGCTGGGTGTGTCTGCACCTGTGCCATTCCCTGCCACTGGCACTCCTTCTCTGCCACCTGCCCCACACCCCTCCCGCAGTGCTCCACCATCGCCATTCTCAACATCCTTGGCTCCCGCCAGATCTATAAAGTCGCTCCCTGCTCCACATTGACAACCATAGTGCTGTGCAAAAGTCATAGGCACCTTCGCTATGTATAGTGTATATATCTCTCTCCCTAAGACTTTGGCACTGTACTGTACTTATTGTAATTTATAGTTTTGTAATTATGTATTGCATTATACATAACGATGCTGCAAAACAACAAATTTCACGACATATGCCAGTGATATTAAACCTGATTCTGATTCTGCCGATGTGCAGGCATGGGATAGGTTGGTCAGCTCATCAAAACCCTGCAGAGACTTGTGGCAGGACACCCTGTGACCTTTGCTGTGAGACTTACAGGTGCAGACATCATCAGCATACAAACAATTTGAGAGCTTTTCTGTCAGCATCCAGAAGCTTAATGCAGAGATGTGCTGTTTTAAATTATTCAGAACCCCATGAGGTTTAATTTTATTCAAAAATATAAACTTCTTAGCACATTCTGGTATGGTTTGATTGGTTGACAGCTGAATGATGCTGCACTTGGGGACACCAAGTTAAAAGATGGAAGTTCAAAGTAAACTGATTATCAAAGTACATTATTGTTACCATATACAACCCTGAGATTCATTTTCTTGCAGGCGTTCATAGCAATCAATGAAAGACCACAAACAACAAAGTTGGACAAACAACCCGTGTGCAAAAAACAACAAACTGTGCAAACACAAAAAAAGAAAATATAATAATGATAATAGATAAATAAGCAATAAATATCAAGAACATGAGTTGAAGAGTCCATGAAAGTGAACTCGTAGCTTATGGATACAATTCAGTTTTGGGGTGAGTGAAGTTATCACCTTTGTTTCAAGAATCTGATGGTTGAGCAGTAATAACTGTTCCTGAACCTGGTGGAGTGGGACCTGAGACTCCAGTAGTGAGAAGAGAGCATGGCCTGGATGGTAGGGGCTCATCATGATGTGTGCTGCTTTCCTGTGACTGCGTTCCATGTAGAGGTGCTCAGTGGTGGGGAGGGCTTTAATCATGATTGGCTGTGCCATATCCACTACTTTTGTTGGCTCCTCCATTCACAGACATTGGTGTCTCCATAACAGACCATGATGCAATCAATCAGTATAGTCTCCAGTCAATATTGATAGTATACAGTCAGTATATCATCAATACCATACTCTCCAGTCAGGTTGGGTGGCTAATTCTTCGCTTGACATGGCAACAGCTGGGATGTGGCGCTTGGGTAGTCAGATTTTTCCTGCATCTCCTCTTCTTCTCGGCAGTCGCTGTTCTGGGTTCCTCAGAATTCTTGGCTGTGTGGAACAGCGTTCTCCAGTGGACTCTGTCACAAGCCGTGGATCAGCGTTCTCTGTCACAAGCCATGGACAAGCGTTCTCTGTCACAAGCCGTGGATCAGCGTTCTCTGTCACAAACCGTGGATCAGCGTTCTCTGTCACAAGCCGTGGATCAGCGGTCTCTGTCACAAACCGTGGACAAGCGTTCTCTGTCACAAACCGTGGACCAGCATTCTCTGTCACAAACCGTGGATCAGCGTTCTCTGTCACAAGCCGTGGATCAGCATTCTCTGTCACAAGCCGTGGATCAGCGTTCTCTGTCACAAACCGTGGATCAGCGTTCTCTGTCACAAGCCGTGGACCAGCGTTCTCTGTCACAAACCGTGGACAAGCGTTCTCTGTCACAAACCGTGGACCAGCGTTCTCCAGCGTTCTCTGTCACAAACCGTGGACAAGCGTTCTCTGTCACAAACCGTGGACCAGCGTTCTCCAGCGTTCTCTGTCACAAGCCATGGATCAGCGTTCTCTGTCACAAACCGTGGATCAGCGTTCTCTGTCACAAACCGTGGATCAGCGTTCTCTGTCACAAGCCGTGGACAAGCGTTCTCTGTCACAAACCGTGGACAAGTGTTCTCTGTCACAAACCGTGGATCAGCGTTCTCTGTCACAAACCGTGGATCAGCGTTCTCTGTCACAAGCCGTGGATCAGCGGTCTCTGTCACAAACCGTGGACAAGCGTTCTCTGTCACAAACCGTGGACCAGCATTCTCTGTCACAAACCGTGGATCAGCGTTCTCTGTCACAAGCCGTGGATCAGCATTCTCTGTCACAAGCCGTGGATCAGCGTTCTCTGTCACAAACCGTGGATCAGCGTTCTCTGTCACAAGCCGTGGACCAGCGTTCTCTGTCACAAACCGTGGACAAGCGTTCTCTGTCACAAACCGTGGACCAGCGTTCTCCAGCGTTCTCTGTCACAAACCGTGGACAAGCGTTCTCTGTCACAAACCGTGGACCAGCGTTCTCCAGCGTTCTCTGTCACAAGCCATGGATCAGCGTTCTCTGTCACAAGCCGTGGACAAGCGTTCTCTGTCACAAACCGTGGATCAGCGTTCTCTGTCACAAACCGTGGATCAGCGTTCCCTGTCACAAGCCGTGGACAAGCGTTCTCTGTCACAAACCGTGGACAAGTGTTCTCTGTCACAAACCGTGGATCAGCGTTCTCTGTCGCAAGCCGGCGGCTGCCACTCATTGACCTCAATATCTGCCTGAGGGAGCTGCTGCTTAGGTCGGTCTTGATAGTTCTTGCGCAGGGCACCACGATCTCTCTTGCCCTGAGAGAGTTCCCTGCGGCGTGCTGCTTTCGGTAACATGGAGCTGATCATGTGAGACACACAGTCTGACCAGGATAGCTGCCTGAGCAACAAGGTGGTTCAATTCTTGGAAGTTCTGTCTTCTCCAGGACCTCGTTCTTTGGAGGCATGAGCCAGCCAGCTGATACTCATGATAGATCCCCTCCCTCTTAATTTGGGGAAAAGGCTTAATCCTCATCATCTCTGCCCCTCATAATCAGAAACAACCTATCCCAATCCACACTTGCCAGGTAATTTCTGATGCCATTAAAATTGATCTTTCACCAATTTAGAATCTCAACAAGGACCAGACCTATGCTTTTCCATAAATACCTGAAACTAATGGTATTATGATCAGTAAATGCAAAGTGTTCCCCTATACACACTTCAATCACCTCCCATTGTACCGTGGTGCCCCGGTAAAACTTGCAGTGCAAAGGTGAGCCGCGGAAATCCGCACCAGCCACGGCAGGTGCAGGAATTTGGAAACGAATGCAGACAATACAGAAACACTCGGCAGGTCAGGCAGTATCGGTAGAGTGAGAAACAGCTGACACATCCCTGATGAAACAGATGTTACAAGTAGATAGAGCCATTAAGAGAGGTTTTGGTACGTCAGTCTTCATAAATCAGAGTCTTGAGTACAGGAGATGGGTTGTCATTTTGAAGTTGAATAAAATGTTGGTGCGGAGGCCTAATTTGGAGTATTGTGTGCATTCTTGTTATCTGCCTATATGAAAGATATCAATAAGATTGAAAGAATACAGAGGAGATTTGCAATGGTGTTACCAAGACTTGAGGAGCTGAGATATAGGGAAAGATTGAATAGGTTAGGACTTTATTCCTTGGAGCGTAGGAAAATGAGGGGAGATTTGATAGAGGTGTAGACAGTGTAAATGCAAGCAGGCTTTTTCCACCGAGGTTGGGTGAGACTAGAACTACAGGTCGTGGGTTAAGGTTGAAAGGTGAAAAGTTTAAAGGGAACATGAGGAGGAACTTCTTTACAGAGGGCAGTGAGAGTGTGAAAGGAGCTGCCAACGCAAGTGGTGGACACGGTCAATCTCAACATTTAAGAGAAGTTTGGGTCAGTACGTGGATGGCAGGGGTATGGTCCAGGTTCAGGGACTAGGTAGATTAATGGTTCATTACAGACTGGAGGGGCCGAATGGCCTTTTCATGTGCTGTAGTTTTCTATGATTCTGTGACTCATAACGCTATTGCAGTGCAGGACGTCAGAGTTCGGTGTTCAATTCTGGCATCCTCTGTAACAAAATGTCTACGTTCGTTCCTGAGTCTGTGTGGGTCTCCTCCAGCCGCTCCAGTTTCCTTTCGCAGTCCAAAGACGAACTGGTTAGTAGGTTAATTGGTCATTGTAAATTGTCCTGTGGTTAAATTGGGAGTTGCTGGGGGCCCGTTCCGCACTGTGTCTCTAAATAAGTAAAAATAAAATAATTGCAGGGCAGTGTATTTATTGGGCTGTAATGTTGGTCCAGTGGGAGATTCCAAAATCATACCATAAACAGTGTACCAACATTTTAAACATATAAATAAACCAGCTGCGAGCTGTCATTCTAATGAGATAATCTCCGTAATTGCTTCAAGAAGAGAGCTCTTAAGAGTGTCTTTGAGTGATTTTTGTAATTTGTCAACAATGCCAAAGAGTGCCTGTTAGTTCATCCAGAAAACTGAATTACGATGGTGCAAGAGTAAAGAGAGTGAGGCACATTGAATAAAAAGACTCCAAATTCTGGTGATGCACACAAGAGATTCTGCAGATGCTGGAAATCCAGAGCAACACACACAAAATGTTGGAGAAACTCAGCAGGTCAGGCAGCGTCCATGGAGAGGAATAAGCATTCACATTCTATTCAGATCTTGGAAAGTTTATGTGAAGTCTTTACTTGGAAAGGTTGATGGAGCTGGGCTGCTGTTCTTTGGAGCAAAGGTGTGTAAGAGGTGACTTAATGAAGGTGTACATGATGATAAGAGGCATAGATTAAGTAGATATCCAGAGGCTTTATTCCAGGGTGGAAATAGCTAATACCAGAGGACATCCTTTTTAGATGAGTAAAGAATCGGGGAAATGTCAGAGCTAAGTTTTTTACACAAAGACTATTAAATGCCTGGAACAAGCTGCCAGGAGTGGTGATTGAGGCAGATACATTAGGAATATTTAAGATACTCTTAGATACACAATGGAAAACAACAGAGAAATATATGCTGCATAGAGGGAGGGCCAAGTAGGTGTGCAATGGTCAACACAACACCATGGACTGGAGTGCTGTGCTGTACTGTTCTGTGTTCTTAAGTAAGCTGTCCTTTGTTAGATCTTCAGGAGTATGTATGCTGTGAGGAAGCATCTGTCTGTGCTGGGAGTCGAGTTAACTAGACTGTGTTCATCTTCAAAAGGTGGCATCGATCATTAAGGACCTCTCTCATCCAGGACATGCTCTCTTCTCATTGCTACCATCAAGGAGGAGGTACAGGAGCCTGAAGGCACACTCAGTGTTTTAGTAACAGCTTTTTACTATCTGCCATCAGATTCCCGAATGGACAATTAACCCATGAACACCACCTCATCACTTATTTTGCTTTTCTTTCTTCTCCTTTTGCACTGCTTATTTAATTTATTTCATATATATTTCTTTTTGTAATTTATATGTTTTTATTATGTATTGTGCTGTACTACTGTGGAAAAACAACAAAATTTCACAGCATAAGTAATATGAAACCAGAATCTAATTCCCTTGTAAGAGAAATCGCTCTCTCTCTCAGTACAGACTGGGATGTGCTGTTGCTTTCTACAGTATGTACACACACACACACACACACACTCACACACACACACACACACTCACACCCCCACACACACACACACACACTCACTCACACTCACACACCCACACACACACACACACACACACTCACTCACACTCACACACCCACACACACACACACACACACACACACACTCACACACACACACACACACACACACACACACACACACACACACACACACACACACACACTCACACCCCCACACACACACACACACACTCACACACACACACACACACACACACACACACACACACACACACACACACACACACACACACACACACACCGCCCCCCCCCTCCCCGGGGGCATCTTGATGCTGTGTATACAGCATAAGCAATTGTCTGTCGCTTTAAACACTCCGTCTGAAGATCGAGAAAGTATGCAAGCTTGAGAAACAAAAGCAAAACAGCAAAAAAAAACAAAAAAAGGAGAAAAATGTTGTAAGTTTACTTTGAAAACATGCAGCAATAATTAAATGCTGAAGAAATGGGACGTTTGTTATTTTCAGAACCTGAGAACATCACTGACAAGAATGAATACACACGAGATTCCACAGACGCTGGAAATCCAGAGCCACACATACAAAATGCTGGAGGAACTCAGCAGGTCAGGCAACATCTATGGAGAGGAACAAATAGTCAATGTTTTGGGCCGAGACCCTTCATCGGTTCAAAAGAATTAATATTTGTCACCTCATTAAAGGATGTTTACACTTGAAAGATTGGACACACATTTTTAGAATTTGTGTTAAAGGTAAATACAGCTGTTTCTCTCTGCACAGATGCTGCCTGTCCTGCTGAATCCCTCTAGCATCTTCTGTTTTTATCTCAGATTTCCAGGATCTGCAGCTGAATCCTCAGTTTCTGATGAACTTTCAGTGAGCTATTGGTAGGGGGAGGAACTGAATGACAGGAGCCATTTGGTTTTCTACATTTATCTCCATCTGTGTGTTCCATAAGACCACAAAGTATAAGAGCAGGATTAGGCCATTCAGTCCATTAAGTCTGCTCTGCTGATTTATTATTCCTCTCAACCCCATTCTCCTGCTTTCTCCCTGTAACCCCCGATGCCCTGATTAACCAAAAACCTATCAACCGCTGCTTTAAATATATCTACTAATTTGGCCTCCACAGCCATCTGTGGTAATGACTTTCACAGATTCACCATTCTCTGGCTGGAGAAATTCCTCCTCATCTTTGGTCCATATGGATGTCCCTCTATTCTGAGACTGTGCCTCTGGTCCTAGACTGCCCCACTGTAGGGAATATCATCTCCACATCCACTTTATCTAGGTCTACCAAAATTCAACAGGTTTCAATTAAATCCCCCATCATTCTTCTGAACTCTAGTGAGTACAGGCCCATAGCCGTCAAATGCTTCTCATACATTAACCCTTTTGTTCCTGGAATCATTGTTGCAAACCTCCTCTGGACCCTCTCCAATGTCAGCACATCTTTTCTTAGATATGAGGTCCAAAACTGCTCATGATTCTCCAATGGTCTGACCTCAGGTGCTGTATGTCTGGAGTTTGAATTTCTCTTTAAGTTCAAAACTGCTCACCATATTCCAGGTGTGTTCTAACCAATGGAAACCGGTTCACTGACAACTGGTATCATGTCTGAACATAAATGACCAATGTCCTGTTCACAGTTAACTTTTCACCAGCATCACGGTTTCTCTATTTTAAGCTGATCCATGTCATAACATTATGTCAGATAGGTGGAGATAGATGCTTTTTCCAATTACAACTTTGTCAGCTCGTCAGAAGTTCACCTTTAAACAATGTGTCAGATAACAAATTGTGCAGATACTCTTTATGGAAGAATAATGGAAAGAAGACATTTATTTCAGCAAAGCATCCTATTTAACTGGGTATCCCTCAAGAAAAGTTACATAAATGTGCAGATTTCCTTTCCTGGGCGACATTAGGACACCTCTCCACCTACTCATCATCACAGCTCCACAGTTAGCATAGTTTCACCACTCGAGTTCCTGGGCATCGTTATTTTGCAGGCCCTCATGTGAGAGAACCACATCTTCATGAACAGAAAGACTCAGCAGAGGATGTAATTCTTGCAGCCGTTGGTAAAATTCCACCTTTCCCAGAACATACTGGCGTAATTCTGCACTGGCATCATAGAGGGCTTCCTCCTGTCAAGCATTACTCGTCCTGTCAAGGACGTTTGGTGCAACGTCCTCTCACAATATAGGAAAACTACAGCAAGCAGTCAGCACAGCAGAAAAGGCCGTTAGCTGCAGTCTACCACCACTGCAAGACTTGTATGTATTCAGGACAAAGACGCAGGCAGAAAAAATCATCGTGGACACTACCCACCCTGCACACTGTCTTTTTCCAAAAGCTCCCTTCTAGAAAGCATTATCACTTTCAAGATGTCACACTATCTTGAAAGTTTCTTCTCCCAGGCAATTAAACTGATCAACCATTCTAATTACCCACCCCCACCCCTCAATCAATTACCTGCATCACTGCACTGTAAACACTTTAGATCTCTTTTCATAATGTTTTTTACATTGTAAATATATATTGGTATTTATGCACATTTTGTTCCATATCTGTACTTTAGCTCTAACTTCATTGTAATATAATTCTTCATACTTTTAAAATGTTGTTTATTATTGCATGTCACACCAACACACCACAGAAAATTCCTAATACATGCAAGTACATACAAAAGAAGGTACAGGAGCCTCAGGACCCACACAACCAGGTTCAGGAACAGTTATTACCCCTCAACCATCAGGCTCTTAAACCCATGGGGATAACTTCACTTGCCTCGTCACTGACAGTTCTCACAACCTATGACTCACTTCAAGGATTCCTTGACTCATATTCTTGATATTTATTCCTTATTTTTAATTATTATTTTCTGCTTGTTTGTTTTTGCTTGTTCCTTTGTATTTACTGTGAATGCCCATGAGAAAATGAGTCTCAGGATTGTATATGGTGCTTAATATAATGTACTTTGTAGTGTAATGTACTTTGACAATAAATTTACTTTGATCTTTGAAATGCATATGGTGAATAGATATGTTTCGGTGCTGCAGAATTCACTTTCATCCGCTCTTCAGAATCAGAATCAGGTTTAATACCACCGACGTATGTCATGAAATTTGTTAACTTAGCGACAGCAGTACAATGGTAATAGATAGAAAGGTTGTTAGAGCTGGGGGTGGGTAATGGAGACAAGCTCCCACTACCTATTAAATGTTCCCAATGGTGTGCACCTCAAGTAGCCTCTGACAACCAAGTCCAGCTCCTGGCCTTTATGTGTGGTTTAGCTACTAAGCCCGGGGAGCTGTTTCTACTGACAGAAGGGGCAAAGGCAGGTTACTACCACCTGAAAACCAGTCACTTCAGGCAGATGAGGCCCATCAGCCATATAAGGGAAGGAAAACTCTGTTCTCAAACCTCCGCTGCCTTGCAGCTATTCCCGCTTATGGGGAAGGCTTTCGGAGTAAAACCCAAGGAAAAATCCAGAGCTGGAATCCCTAAGGTAATTCTACATTGAATTCAATACTGACTGGCAACTTCTGCAATGCTGCTGCTGCCAAACTGTATCGGTCTCTGCCGTTACTTTGGGTTTATCGGATGCATGGAGAGGGGGAGCTTGCTATACGGGCAACAGCTTGTTCTCCATATCGTACTGCCCAGGCTCGTGTATCTAGATGACTAGGATGCAATATCCATGGTCACCTCCGACCAACGGAGGCCTCAGTCACTCAGAGAGAAAAAATAAATAGGTAAATCAATTACAATAAGTATATATATGTATATTAAATGTGTATTTAATATTTATATTACAAAGTTTGTAAATAGTTAAATTAAAAATAATGCAAAAACAGAAATAATAAAAAAGTGAGGATTCAACGTCAATTTAGGAATCGGATGGCAGAGATGAAGAAGCTGTTCCTGAATCACTGAATGTGTGCCTTCAGGCTCCTGTATCTCCTCTCTGATGGTAACAGTGAGAAAAGGACATGTCCTGGGTGATGCGGATTCCTAATAACGGATGCCGCCTTACTGAGGCACCGCTTCTTGAAGATGTCTTGGATACAATGGGGGCTAATGCCCATGATGTTACAACTTTCTGCAGCTTCCTTTGGTCCTGTGAATTAGCCAGCCGATCCTCACTCCAGCCAGTGATGCAGCCAGTCAGAACACTCTCCTTGGTACATCTATAGAAGTATTTGATTTTTTTTAGTTGATAAACCAAATCTCTTCAGACTCTGAATGAAATATAGCCACTGTCTTGCCTTCTTTATAGCTGCATCAATATGTTGGGACCAGGTTGTATCCTCAGAGATATTGACACCCAGAAACTTGAAATTGCTCACTCTGTCCACTTCTGGTCCCTCTATGAGGATTGGTTTATGTTCCTTCGTCTTAGCCTTCCTGAAGTCCACAATCAGTTCTTTGACTACAAGGCTGTTGCTGTGAAACCACTCAACTAGCTGATATATCTTGCTCCTGTACGCCCTTTCATCTCCATCTGGATACAATGGTTGTATCATCAGCAAATTTATAGATGGTATTTGAGTTACGCCTAGCCACACAGTCATGTGTATAGAGAGAGTAGAGCAGTTGGCTAAGCATACACCCCTGAAGTGTGCCTGTGAAGATCGTCCATGAAGAAGAGGTATTATTACCAATCCACATAGATTGTGGTCTTCCAGTTAGGAAGTCGAGGAGTAAACTGCAGAGGTCCAGGTTCTGTAGCTTCTCAATCAGGATTGGTAGGGATGATGATCTTCCCCAAAGATCTGCATTTTTTTCTCCCAAGTCATTATCCCATTCCTTTCTGATGTTTACCATTGAGTCTGCTTCAAGTGCATCTTGGGCTGCACATTCCACGTCATTAGGGTACTTCGGTAGTGTGGCAGTTACTGCAATGCTATTACAGCTGGGGGTGATGAATTTGGTGTTGAATTCTGTTATTCTCTGTAAGGAGTTTGTACATCCTCCCTGTGGAATGCATGGGTTTTATCTGGGTGCTCCAGTTTCCTCCCACAGTTCAAAGACGTACTGGTTAGTAGGTTCATTGGCCATTATAAACTGTCCTGTGTTAAGGCTAAGGTTAAATCGATGCATGGCTTGAAGGGCCAGAGGGCCCATTCTGCACTGTATCTATAAATAAATTATAAGTACCCTGCTGACCAACCTCCTAATCTGAACTAGCTGGCAATGAATACCAGCTGTTGTCTCAGGGAAAGCTGCTCTTTCACCTGTGACCTAGAACTGTGCTTTATGAAGAGAGCAAGAAATAGGAACAGCTCCTAGAGCCTGACCCATTATACATTAGGATCTTTTCAGAAGAACAACAACTTTGCACTGAATGTCAGCACGACCAAGGAATTGATAGTGAACTTCAGGAAGGGGAAGTCAAGGCATCAGCAGAGGGCAGTTTCAAGTTTCTGGGTGCCAACATCTCTGAAAATCTATCTTGGGCCCAACATATTGATGCAATTATGAGGAAGGATGGTGGCACCTATATTTGAGAGCTTGAGAAGATTTGGTATGTCACCAAAGACTTTAGTAAATTTCTACAGATATATTGTGGACAGAATTATGACTGGTGGCATCGCGGTCCGGTATGAAGGGGCCCCTCACTGCACAGGATTGGAGAAATCTGTACAAGTTCAGCCAGCTCCATCATGGCACTAGCCTCCCCACCATCAAGGACATCTTCAAAAGGCGATACCTCAAAAAGGCAGCATCCATCATTAAATACCTCTATCAACCAGGACGTTTCCTTTCCTCACTTCTACCATCAGGGAAGGGTTACATGAGCTTGAAGTCACACACTCAACATTTTAGGAACAGCTCCTTCCCCTGTATCATCAGATTTCTGAATGGATAATGAATCTATGAACACTACCTCACTATTTTTGCTCCCATTTTTCCACTACGTATTTCTATAAATTTCTTCTTGTTCTTTATGTACTACACTGTCACATAACAACAACTGTCACATCTTATCATCAGTGATAATACCCATGATTCTGATTGTGATTCCCAGCCACACACAACAACGTAGATCAGCACAGCTCTCAGGCTCAACGGAAATGAACTTCAACACTGAAATTGGGGAATACTGGGCCACAATATTCAGACTGAGAGATTGTCCTCTTTTCTCTTGACTGCTTTGATTTGTGGATGTCCCGAAGGAAACATTCTCTGGAATCAGAATGCTACAGAATACAAAGAGACTAATTATCTGATGGACACTTTCATTGGCCCATAAGAACTGAGATAAAACATAGAACCTCAACACAATACACATTGTTGTGACAATCTTTTAACCTACTCCAAGATCAAGCTAACTCTTCCCTCCTACAAACCCCACCATTTTTCTATCATCCATGAGCCTATCTAAGAGTTTCTTGATTATCTCTAACATATCTGCCTCTACCACCACCCTTCACAGCATGTTCTATGCACCCAGGTAAAAACCTAAACTTGGGCATATAATACAGCAAAAGTTACTAGGAAGTTAGAGGATTGGGAAGCTTTTAAAAACCACCAGACAGCAACTAAAAAGGCATAAGGAGAGAAAAGATGAAAAATGAAAGTAAGCTAGCCAATAATATAAAAGAGGATACCAAAATCGGATCTCTTAAAAATAAAAGAGAGGCAAGAGTGTATCTCAGACCTCTGGAAAATGATGCTAGGGAGGTAGTAACAGGGAACAAACAACTGGCAGACAAACTTAATAAGTATTTTGTGTCACTTTTCACTGTGGAAGACACTAACAGTATGCCAGAAATTCGAGAGTGTCAAGGGCAGAAATGATTGTAGTTGCTATTACTAAGGAGAAGGCGCTTGGGAAGCTGAAAGGCCTGAAGGTAGATACGTCATCCGGACCAGATGAACCAGGGTTCTGAAAGAGGTAACTGAAGAGATTTTGAGGCACTAGTAATGACCTTTCAAGAATCACTACAGACTGAAACAGCTTTGGGGGACCTGAAAATTGCAAATATCACTATAATATTTAAGAAGGGAAGGAGGCATAAGAAAAGAAATTATAGCCCAGTTAATCTGAATTCAATGTTTGAGAAGGTGTTGGAGTCCATTATCAAGGATAAGATTCCAGGGTACTTTGAGGCTGTTCACTTGAGCTATGTCTCTTATCATCTTCTTTACCTCTATCAAGTAACCTCTTATCCTCCTTTGCTCCAAAGAGAAAAGCCCAAACTCATTCAACTTTTCCTCATAAGACACACTCACTAATCCAGGCAGCATCCTGGTAATTCACCACTGCATGCTCTGTAAAACTTCCACATCCTTCCTAAAATAAGGCGACCAGAACTGAACGCAATATTGCAAGTGTAGTCTATTGAGGGTTTTATAGAGCTGTAACATTACCTTGTGGTTCTTTAACTCTATCCCCCAACTATGCAAAAGCAAATATAACAAGCACCTGCATTGACCATTCATTATTGCCTGGTATAGAAGATGTTTGATGACAAAGTCTTGCATTAATGAAGGTGACAGTTGTTACTTTGTAGTCAAAACCCACCTCTTTGACAGGTCTCCTAAATTTTCATTCAGGCTTCTACAGAACATGTTTAACTTCACTGGCTACATCAAAGTTGTTGAGATGAGTTTTGACCACAAGAGTTTGAGATGAATTTTGAGTGCAAAGATTAAGAAATACCATGTGAAGGGTGGTCAAGAATAGGTCCAATTATTGGCTGAAAATCTAGACTAATACAACGTATGATCCCAATTTTTTACAAAATGGGTTCATCAGAAGTTTGGAGCTGAATCCTGATGTAAAATTCATTTGAACTGAAAGGAATCTGAAAACAGGCAGGAAAGCAGGAGATCTGAAAGGACATAGGAAATGCTGAAAATATACGGGCAGTCTCTCTTCTCTTGAAAGACAAAAGGCCGAGCTAACATTTGATGAAGGATTTCCATCTGAATTAATACCTGCTGTGTGTTCCAGCATTTTTATGTTTGTTGCACTTCAACTTGAGCAGCTAGAGCTGCCCAGAGCGTTCACAAGGAAGGAATAATGTTTAATTGATGCATCTTATTTGGTTCCAGAAATAGAAAAGCAAAATATTGGCTAAAAACATTAAAACACAAAACAAAATATATTGATAGCTGTAAAGGTTGCTGCTGTCAAGGTTTTTGTAGAACATAGAACACAGAACAGTGCAGCCCTTCAGCCCACAATGTTGTGCCGAATCAATTAAATTAGTAGTCAAACAGCAACTAAACTCTAACAAGAGAAAATCTGCCGATGCTGGAAATCCAAGCAACACACACAAAGTGCTGGAGAAACTCAGCAGGTCAGGTAGCATCTATAGAAAAAAAGTACAATTGACATTTCAGGCCAAGACCCTTCAGCAGGACTGGAGAAGAAAAGCTGAGTAGATTTAAAAGGTGGGGGGTGGGGGGGTGGAGGGCAGAGAGACACACAAGGTGGTAGGTGAAACCTGGAGAGGGAAGGATGAAGTAAAGTGCTGGGAAGTTGATTGGTGAAAGAGATATAGAGCTGGAGAAGGGGGAGTCTGGTAGAAGAGGACACAAGGCCATGCAAGAAAGAAAAGTGCGGGAGGAGCACTGGAGGGAGTCCGATGGATGGACAAGGAGATAAGGTGAGAGAGGGAAAAGGGAATAGGGAATGGTGAAGGAGAGGGAAGGGGGCATTACCGGAAGTTTGAGAAATCGATGTTCATGCCATCGGGTTGGAGGCCACCCAGGCGGAATATAAGGTGTTGTTCCTCCAACCTGAACGTGGCCTCATCACGACAGTGGAGGAGGCCATGGAAAGACATATCAGCATGGGAAGTGGAAATAAAATGGGTGGCCACTGGGAGATCTCGCTTCTTCTAGTGGACAGAGCGTAGCTGATCGCCAAAGCAGTCTCCCAGTCTACATTGGGTCTCATTGATACGCAGGGCGCCACACTGGGAGCACAGGATACAGTAGAAGACCCCAACAGACTCACAGGTGAAGTGTCACCTCACCTGGAAGGACTGTTTCGGGCCCTGAATGGTAGTGAGGGAGGAGGTGTAGGGGCAGGTGTAGCACTTGTTCTGCTTGTAAGGATAAGTGCCAGGAGGCAGTGGGGAGGGACAGATGAACAAGAGTCCACTAAATTAGCCTCTTCTGCTTTCACAATGCCCAAATACTTGCATTTTCATTATATTCAAGTGCCTATGTAAATGTATCTAATGTTTCTGCCTCTACCACCACCCCACCCCCCCACTCTCTTTGTGAAAAACTTGCCCCTCACATCTCCTTTGAAGTTAACCCCTCTCACTTTAAATTCATGCCCTCTGGTATTAGACATTTCAACCCTGGCATAAAGGAAAAGGCAGCATCAATGGAGGGGAATAAACAGTCAATGTTTCAGGCCAAGACCCTTCATCAAGACATCAAGGATTTATTCCCCTCCATAGATGCTGCCTGACCTACATTTTAAGTGCATTGCTCTGGATTTCCAACACCTGCAGAATCTCTTGTGTTTATGCTTGGGGTAGATTGAAATTGTATTATTAGGAAATAAATCAGCTTTTATTGTATGGAGTTGTCGACGTGGAAAGAATATTTCCTACAATGGGGGAATTCAGGTCAGAGAGCACAGCCTCAGAATACAAAGATGTCCTGATAGAACAGAGATGGTTAGGAATTTCTTTAGTCATAGGGTGGAGTATCTGTGGAAATCATTGCCACAGACAGCTGTGGAGCTGTGGAGGGCAAGTCATTGGGTATATTTAAAGCAGAGATTGGTAGGTTCTTGATAAATCAGGGTATCAGAGATTATGGGGAGAAGGCAAGAGAATGGGATTAAGAGGGATAATAAATCAGCCATGACTGAATGGCATAGCAGACTTGATGGGCTGAATGGCCTAATTCTGCTCCTATGTCTTATGGTCTTATAGACAAAGAGGAAGGTTGTCAAATGATATACCAGGATGTTTGGGCACTTGGATATTTGATCAGAGAAATGACAGGTGGAATTCAATCTGGACAAGTTTGAGATGAAATACAAGTAGGAAGTATACAATATATATCACGACCTTTAGGACCTTCGATTTAAACAGGGATCTTAGGGTGCAAGTTCATAGTACTTTGAAAGTAAGGATATGGTAAACTAGTTGTCATTCATCTGGGCATTGAGCAATGAATGTGAGAAGTAACGTTCTAGCTGTATAAAATTTTGATTAAGCCAAGTTAAGGGTATTGTGTATAATTCTGGTTGTCATACTATAGGAAAAATCTGGTGGCTCTGGAAAGAGTGCAGAAGAAAGTCTCTGGGATGTTGCCTGGACTGGAGTGTACTAGCCAGAATATTGGATAGATCTGGATTGCTTTCTGTGGAGTATCACAAGGCGAAGCGTGACCAGTTATAATGATATAAAATTCCTAGAGTCAAAGTCATGGTAGACAGTCAGAGTTTTCTTCCCAGGATGGAAATGTTTAGTTCTAGATGGACGTGCACAAAATGCTCCAGGAACTCAGCAGGGCAGGCAGCATCTATAAAAAGTATAAACAGTCGACATTGTGGGCTGAGATTGTTTAAGAGGACTGGAAAGAAAGGAGGAATATGCCAGAATAAGAAGGTGGGGGAGGAGAAAGAGGACAAGCTTGAAAGTGATTGGTGAAGCCAGATAGTTGAGGGAGGAGGAATGAGGTAAGAAGGTGGGAGGTGATAGGGGGGGAAAAGTAAAGGACTGGAGAAGAAGGAATCTGATAAGAGAGAACAGTGGACCATGGGAGAATGAGAAGAAAGAGGGGCACCCAGGAAAGTTGATAGGCAGGTGAGCAGAAGAGGTAAGTGGCCAGAGTGGGGAATTGAAGCAGAGGGAAGGGGTGAGGAGGAAAATTACTAGTTGGAGAAATCGATGTTCTTTCCATCAGACTGGAAGCTACTTAGACAGAATGTGAGGTATTGCTCTTCCAGTGTGAAAGCAGCTTCATTATGGCAGAAGAAGAGCCAAATACTGGAGGGCAAAGCCTCAGGGTGAGAGAGTAAAGTTTAAGAGACATTTGAAAAGAAATTCTTACAAAGAGATGCTACTCCAGGGGAAGTAGAATGAGGCACAATATCAACAATTAACAGGCAGGAAATAGAGAAATACAGATCACGTGCATATTGA
Organism: Hemitrygon akajei; assembly: GCF_048418815.1. NCBI lineage: Eukaryota > Metazoa > Chordata > Chondrichthyes > Myliobatiformes > Dasyatidae > Hemitrygon > Hemitrygon akajei. Next base: position 3,472,107 of record NC_133133.1, read on the forward strand.
CAGGTTTGTAGAAGTTGGGGTGTCAATTTTCTCTCCAGGTTGCAATGCCTGACTGAATGATCCATCTCATGGGGTACCAAGATAGCATAATGGATAGCACAACAGTATTACAGTGTGGGACACTGGAGTTCAGAGTTCAATTCCAGCACCACCTGAAAGGGATCTCTGTATGTTCTCCACATGGAACATGTGGATTTCCTTCAGGTGCCCCAGTTTCTTCCCAGTCCAAAGATAACCAGGTAGATTAATTGATCATTGTAAGTTGCCCTGTGATTAGGTTAGGATTAAATTGGGGCTTGTTGGTGTGGTGCGACTTGAAAGGGACAGAAGGGCCAACTCTGCACTGTACCACTAAATAAATAAATATATAAATATTGAATTAATCACTCAAACAAATTTCCAAACTGTCTGTAAATAGGAAAATATACACATGTCATCAAATCCCTTCATATTCACACCTAAGAGCCACATAGCTTCAAACATTCTTATTTATAGTGGAAAATAAGCAGGGCAAGCCAAAAGATGAATAACAACTGAGAATAGAGGTAAGCTTATTTCCAAATGTTTAATAAAACTGTAAAGTCAAGAATCAATTAATTTTGTTTCTCCTCCTGTTTGTCTCATGAAGTTTTTGCAGGAGTACCGTCCCTACCCCAACCTGATGTGACAGGTCTTTGCTTCATTTCAGTAAAATTAAGTATCTGTGATAAATACGTTAAGTCACATCCCTTCCCACTATCAGCAGTAGCCTCAAGAAGACAATATCTCAGGAAGGTAGACAAATGCTATCTTTTTCACAGGGTTGAAATGTTTAATACCAGAGGGCATGCATTTAATGTGAGAGGGGATCATTTCAAAGGAGATGCAATGGGCAAGTTTTTTACATACAGAGTGGTGAGTGCCTAGAATGCACTATCCGGAGAGGTGGTAGAGACAAGGTTATTATATTAGGACTTCTCAATGATGTTTACATAGGCACTTGAATGTGGGAAAAATTAAGGGAAATGGACATTGTGTAGGCATAAGAACATAGTTTATTTGGCCATTTGATTACCTATTCATTTCATTTGGCACAACATTATAGGTCAAAGAACCTGTTCCTCTGCAGTACTGTTCTATTTTATATATTCTATGTTTTAAATCAGTTTAAGTTTCGATGTCATTCAACCATACACACATATGTAGTTAAATGAAACACAACTCTTGATCAGGAAATGAGAAGTTGGGTCTTGAAATATGTAAATTGTAGGATAAGCAGAATCAAAGATTGTTCAGCTTAAGAGTTATTAAACACTGATGATGAAAGCTTAGAAAAGATTCCAATGAAGCTGAATGCAAGCACAGTGGGGATGTTGTTGGAGGGAACTATGGAGTGTTAAAGAAAATGTTACAGGAGGGTGGGAAGGTAAGGTGAAATAGGAGTCCATAGGAGGCATCAGCAGTGAGTTCAGAAGGAATTTCTTTAGCTTATTAGAGTCACATAGCACTACTTCCCAAAACACACCCTTCATCCCATCTAGTTTGTGCCATACTATTATTGTGTAGTCCCATTGACCACACTTGAACCATTGCCCTCCATACCACTCCCATCTATGTACTTATCCAAACTTCTCTTAAATGTTGAAATTGAACGTGCATCTACCACTTCCACTGGCAATTCATTCCACACTCTCACCACCCTCTGAATGGAGTTGCCCTTCAAATTCCCTTAAACATTTCATCTTTCATGCTTAACCCATGGCCTCTAGTTCTAGTCTCACCCAATCTCAGTGGAAAAAAATCTGCTTCTATTTAACCTATCCATAACCTTTTTTTTATATTAGACATTATGAAAACATTACGTCAGCAAAACTTGTACAAAGTAACATGGGAACAGTTGGAGGCTGTCAGCACATCCACCCTGTTCCACCATCACTGACCGTAGTGGATGCCCAGGGATATAAGCGTTTGTAAACAGTTTCATTTTTCTTTTTGGCCCCTTTCTCATTCCTTTAATCTTTCCATGTTGGGTCTATTTTGCTGCTTTATTCTCCCATGTTTATTTGATTTTTAGCCAACTCTCCACTCACAACAACTGAAAAAAATAAGATTCTGTCTCATCTGAGAGATGAAAACTCTGTCCTGTGTTTAACAAGGATGCATTAGGAGACAAACACAGGCATAAAGTATGTGCACACACACAGAAAAACACACATCAAAGACCAATAATATGCACATACACACAGAGGCACATATCTTAAAATGGAAGCCTGTGGCATCTAGTGTAGTAACTTCATTTACTCTCTATTTGACCTTAGATGGCGTTTTACACAATGTAATTCACCTTATGGTCCCGGGACTATAAGCACGAAGATCAAATTTTCACAGTTAGCAAACCAAGACTTAAGACTGCATATAAAATAGGGAGTGGACAGAATAATAATGCACATGCTTGTAAATCCTCGCAAACCAGTCTGGCAGAATTCAAGGTAACCAAGTTTGCCTCTCTGCAGATGCTGTCTGATTTGCTAAAGTTTCCAGTATTTACCAATTTATATCTATAAACGTCAAGAATAATTAACCCCAGTCATGAAACCAAAAAGAAATAAACATTACTGAGGAAAATGGGCTATCACTTAAGAATTAGGTTTAATATCACTGACATATCCCGTGAAATTTGTTGTTTGGCCACAACAGTATATTGCAATACGTAATAATAAAACTATAAATTGCAGTAAGAAGTATAGAGACTAAATTTATATGTTAATAATCGGTGTTATTAATAACATGGTCTCGGGATAACCGTATACTCGATGTACCCGAGGAGTTGGTGAAACAAAATTCAGCACCGCGGAGAGTTCTCCGTTCGCCTGAAACCCGGAGAGCGCTCCGCTCTTCAGCACCATGGAGAACTACCAGCACGCGAAAAGCAACTGGGCGTTGGTTGCATTGTCTCTGAACAAATGTATTAGTTAATCGCAGATCACCAATATAAAACAGATATTGGCGAGCATACTCTAATCAGGGCAAGTGCAATATCTTTCGGACTGCAGCCGAAGAATGAAAGGACAGTGTTGTCACTTTCTTGTTTAAACTACAATAGAATTAATTCTCAAAAAGGTCGCCTGTAATTGGCAACAACTCGGCTGCGCTAATTCCACGAAGGCTGCCCCTTTAACCCTACCTGAGACAGATCTTCTCAGCACCAAGTCCATGTTTGAAACTCTGAAAATGGTTCCAACAACTGACTGCTGTCCGCAATGGGCTCGCGGATGGAGAGGGCTGTCCCGGGAAAGTTTAAAGCACTAAGAAATGTAGTCTCTTAGGCACTGGCCCGAACCATCCAGGCCGCGCATTAGGTATGGAGAGATCATTAATGGGCATTAGTGAGAGAGCATTATGACTCTTTCACCGTGTCATTAATGATTTATTCAGGAACTGTGTAGGTTTGGCAACTTGCGTGCACTCTCGTAGATTTTCAGTGCATTATCTTGTAGTATTTCCTCATAAAACCAAATTGAACCCATTTTCCAGCCCGAACATTTGCAATTTCTGCTCTCGAGTTACGAGAATTATTTGTAAACTGATAGCCAGCTTTCTGTTTGGCACAGTGCATTAACTCACATCCAGCCTGACGCCCGAATCTGTGCTCAGATTCTTCAGATTAGTAACTGCTAATCTGACCATTTTATGGAAAGTGGAAGACATTATCGCTCGTTCACTTTACCAGTCTGAATAATTGATAAACAATGGATGTCGCCACAGTTAGGAAGTGCTTCAGCCCACATTGAAAAACGAGAAAATCTGTTCTGCTTTTACCAGCAAACGTTTATTAACGCAACACACAAAATGCTGGAGGAGCTCAGCAGATCAAGCAGCGTCTGTAGAAATGAAAAACAGTCAACGTTTCGAGCAGAAACCATTCATCAGGTCTGGATAGAAAGGGGGAAGTAGCTAAAATAAGAAAGTGGAAGGAAGGTGAACGGGTACAAACTGGGAGGTGATTGGCGAAACCTGGTGGGTGGGGGAGGGGAATTAAGAGAGAAGTTGGGAGGCGGTAGGTGGAAAAGTTAAAGGACGTGAGAAGAAGGACTCTCTTTACCTTTTCCGTTTATTATCTCACAACTTCTTATTTCATCTCCCTCAGCACCAATCTAGCTTCATCTATCATCATCTGGCTTGTCCTCCTCCCCCTCCCTCTCCCCACATAGCTTTTTATCCTGACTTCCCAGTCCTGATTATGGGTTTCAACCCCAAAGTGTTAACTGTTTACTCATTTCCATAGATGCCACCTGACCTGCTGAGTTTCTCCAGCATTTTGAGTGTTGCTCTGGATTTCCAGCATCTGCATAAATCTCTTCTGTTTCTGTTTATGAATGCATTTCATAATGTTCCAGCATTTTCATAATGTTCTAGTCTTGTCGGTACACAATTCTCACCCCTCCCACTCCTCACTCTTCATTCTCAGTCTTGTTGACGGGGTTTCAACCAGAATCGTTGACAATTCTTCCACCCCATCTGCCCACAAATGTCTTTTGACCTGTTGTACTCCTCCAGCATTTTTTCTGCTCAAGACATGAGCATTTTCAATTTTTGTGTCTTCGAGATTTCAATATGTTTCCCAATTATCTGCTGTTTGTCTGAAGGTGAATCGCCTGTATTTTATTAGGTGGTGTTGCAGTTCGCCTGACATTATTGCAGTTCAGGGCATCAGAGTTTGAAGCTCAATCCCAACATCCTATTTTTATGTCCACCCTGTAGAATGTGTGGCTTTTCTCTGGGTGCTCCGGTTTCCACCCGCAGTCCAAAGATGCACTGGTTAGTAGGTTGATTGGTCATTGTAAATTGTCCCGTGATTAGGCTAGGAATAAATTGGGGGCTGCTGGCAGCACAGCTTCAAGGGCTGAGGGGTCTATTCCATGCAATATCTCTAAATCAAATTATCTATCATTTTAATGCTAAGTTTATTACCATGCTGTGTGGGATGAGAATATTCTTCTCTTTCTCTGTCTGGATTGGATTAAACAGTTCACTGTTTTGTTGCCCTTCTCAACTTCATTCCCCCCGATGCAACTTGCATTTGCCCTGGTTCATGCTCCACAGATCCTCATTATACCTGCCTTCCCCACACCTCTCTTCCTTCATTCAGGTGTCTGGCCAGTGCCTATTCTGTTCTCCACTGGATGTAATCCCAGTGAATGTCCCATCTCACATTTGAATAAGTAAATCTGAATTTCACAAACACAAGAGATTCTTCAGATGCTGGAAATCTAGAGCAACACACACAAAATCCTAGAGGAATTCAGCAAGTCAGTCAACATCTATGGACGGAAATATACAGACAATGTTTCAGGCTGATTTATTTTTTGAGAAGTTGTACCCGTCCCTTTACCTTACAAATTAAAATAAAGCACAAAACTGCAGTTACTGGAAATCTGACATGAGAAACAGAAATGATGGAAGAGCAGAGGGAGGGCTTTTTCCTGAACAGTTAACAGCTTCTCTTTCCACTGATGCTGCTGGAGCTGCTGACTCTTTCCAGCATTTTCTGTTTGGTTTGAAACTACCACTTTATATTTGCTCCATGTGCCAGGTCAGGTAATTTTATTTTTACTTTCAAAGAACTGCAATATAATTAAGTTTCTGGGAGGCATCTCCTTGGTGCAACAGTAACTTTCTGTCCTCATTCAATGGGACATAAATCCAAACGGCATCAATTTAAACACATAATTTATGTTGGCACCTTAGCACATTGCTGCATTACTGAATGCTGGTTCTTTCAAATGAGAAATGGAACTTGTGGAACTACTTGGAAGGATATCCTCTGCATCTGAGACTCTGTCCATCAACACCATTAAAGGAGATGATATAATTACCAGTAACAGTTAGTCAGATATGTACAGTATGTATGTATGTATGTATGCTGACTGCTGCAAAGAACTTGGTTGATATCTTTGTCATCATTCATCTTCTCCCAATCACCCTCCTTTTTTCCAGACATCATAAGATTCAAGATTGTTTAATGTCATTTCCAGTACACAAGTGTAAAGGAAAATGAAATAATTGTTATTTCAGATCTGATACATCACTAGAAAAACACAAGAATAATAAAAGCATATTAACTATAAATACATAAGATAGCTTATATATAAAGATTGATTGTATGTCCATAAAGTGACACTAGGCACAGGAGTGTCTGTACATAAAGTGACAGACAGGAAATGACAAAGTAGTGGTGGATGGGGGTGTAGAGGGGTGGGTTAGTGGGTGGAGGTGTTGATCAGCCTTACTACTTGGGGAAATAACTGTTTCTGAGTCTGGTATGGATGCTGTGCAGCCTCTATTCTCCACTCACCCATATCTTCAACAACCACCTCCAAATTGGCTCCAAGCTCCTTTACCCATCATTCTACTTACCACATTAACAATGCTTTCAACATTTGCATCCTTCTTGATGTCCTCTGACAGACTCCCTCTTTCCTTTCTCTATCACCTCTTTCAAGCCATGCTCTGCTTCCACATTCCATGCTGCCTCTCAAATTTCCTTTATAAACCTCTCCAACTTTCTCCCTCTCACATCTTTCCACTTTTAAGACAAATAGTTAAACTACTTCTTCAATGAAGCATTTGGTCTTCAGTACTAATTGTAATCCTACTTGAGTAAGGTAGGTTTTTAGTCCCTAGTGCTGGTGAGAAGCACATCAGGTCATTGTACAACATGAGAGGTGATGTACACACCTCAAAAATTATTGATTATTTGCAAAACAGATTATGACCTCCCAAGAAATTCTTCACGTTACTTCAAGTTCATCCCTAACCAAAAGGAGGAAATGATTTTGCTATAAATGGATTGTAACAAAGCATCAGATTCTGACGTGGGCAGCTCTCTGCAGTATGTGGCTGCAATTCAAAGGATGCACTTATGAAAATAACGTTGAAGCTGTAATCAATCCAGGCCTGGGCTCCCTATTTTTTGCCTGTTCATCACATTCCTTGCTACTGCAGATCATATAGATGGCAACAGATTATTTGATCATTTCAGTTCTACCCTTAGCTATTGATCATTGGTCTAAAATTGTTTCTTCCAATAATGTTGCAAACTTGAGTTCTAATATCAACAAAACAGAGAAGAATAAAAACATCATTTCCTCTGGTGTGCATATATATGCAATGGCCACTTTATTAGGTACACCTGTACATCTGATTGTTAATGCATATATCTAATCAGTGAATTATCTGGCAGCAACTCAGTGCATAAAAGTATGCAGACATGGTCAAGAGGATCAGTTGTTTATCAGACCAAACATCAGAATGGGGAAGAAATGTGATCTAAGTGACTTTGACCGTGGGAAAAATGTTGATGCAAGACAGGGTGGTTTGAGTACCTCAGAAACTGCTGGTCTCCTGAGATTTTCATGCACAAGAGCTTCCAGAGATTGGAGCAAAAATAAAATAAAAATCCAATGAGTGGCAGTTCCGTGGGTGAAAATGCCTTGTTAATGAGAGGTCAGAGGAGATTGGCCAGACTGGTTCAAGCTGACAGGAAGGCAACAGTAACTCAAATAACCACACGTTATAACAGTGGTGTGCCAAAGTTTGTTTTTCATTATGTGCCCTGTTGTGTGCAGAAGAGCGTCTCTGAATGCACAGTCTTAGAGTGGAAGTACTGCAACAGCAGAAGCCCATGAACATACACCCAGTGGCCATTTTATTACATACAGGATGTGCCTAATAAAGTGGCCACTGAGGGTATATCAGCCGCTTGTCGTCTACACTGAGTGCTTGTTCATACCACCCAAGAAGTATAAGGTTAAGGATAAGCATGATATTTATTTGTCACATGTACATGAAAACATTGAAACATACAGTGAAAAACCTTGTTTTGCATCAAGGATCAGCAGAATCTGAGGATGTGCTGGGGAGCCCACAAGTTTCACCATGCTTCTGGCATCTCCACAACTCACTAACCCTAACCCATATGTCTTTGGAATGTGGGAGGAAACCAAAGCACTTGGAGTAAACCCACGTGGTTATGGGGAGAATGCCTAAACACCTTACAAACAGCAGTGGGATTTGATCCTTCATCACTAGCACAGTAAAGCTTTATTGCTAACTGCCACCCTACTGGGTCACCCTTTCAAATAGGAATAGGTCATTCAATAAAGTCACAGGCGATCTTTTCCTCAAAGTCACTTTCCTGCACTATTGCCTTTTTCTTTGCTTCATCTAATATCCATAAACCTTTAAATCTTTGCCATGAATGGCCTCAGTGAGTAAGTTTCTTCAGCTCTTTGGTGAACTCTAAAGCTTCACTACCCTCAGAGTGAATGAACTCTTCTCATCTCTGTCACTATTATAAAACTGTGACCTCCAGTCCCAGACACCCCTGTGGGGGGAATAGTAACTCTGCATCTGTCCTGTCAAGCGACAATACACTTCTGTAGATTACCTCTCATGTTTTTCTTAATTGAAGAAAATATACACACAATCTACATAGTCCCTCCTTATACAACATGCCCCCACATGCCAGAAATTAGCCCATAAACCTTTATTGTATTTCCTTTATCACCCGCGTATCAGTCCTCAATGGAGAGACCTGACTTGCAGACAATATTTCAGCTGTGGACTCACTAAGATTTTATAATCCTGCAGTAAGTCATCTGTACTCTTCTACTCAAACTTATTTTACATTCAGATTCAGATCTATTTATTTATTATATGACCATTGAAACATACAATGAAATGTGCTGTTGCATGAATATCCAATTCTAGTACTCAGTGCTCTAACAGATGAGGGCAAGCATGCTAAATGTCTTCACCAACTTGTCTACCTGTGTTGCCTCTTTTAGAGAACTATGTACAACCAGGTCTTTCTGTCTACTACACTTCACAGAACACTTCCATTCACTTTATATGCCCTGCCCTGGTTTAATCTACCAAAATGCAATACTTCACACTTGTCTGAGTTAAATTCCATTCACTGTTCTTTGGTTCTATCACGGGCACAAGCCTCCCCAGCATCGAGGACCTCCTCCAAAGTTGGTGCCTCAAGAAGGGGGCATCTGTTATTAAGGACCCTCAGCATTGGGACATTTCCTCTTCTTTTACTACTGTCAAAGAGGAGATACAGGACCCTGAAGACCCAAACTCAATATTTCAGAAACAGCTTCTTCCCCTCTACCACCAGGATTCTCTTTGACTTACCACGAGGACTAGGACTAACAGACTGGGTCACAGCTTCTTCCCTCAGGCTGTGAGACTAACGCATATCCTGCCACCACCGAGGTCTCATCATTATGACAGTGAGTTGTTTGTTATTTACTTGTGCTTAACGACATGAATTTTAAATTATATGTAACTTGTTTGTGGTAACATTTTGTTGTTTGTGCTATGTGTAATATATGTTTTGTGGTGCACTGTGATCTAGAAGAACATTATTTCATTTGGTTGTGTATATACACACACACTCACACACACACACACACACACACACACACACACACACACACACACACACACACACACACACACACACACACACACACACACACACACACACACACACACAAACACACAGTCAGGTGACAATAAACTCGAACTTGAACGGTCCATGAACCCATGAACATTGCCTCACTATTTGACTTATTCATTAAATAAATGACTAAATGCACAAATCCAACACAGCAGATGAATTTTACCCTGTGTTAATCCAGTACAAACAAGACTAAGTGATCCTTACTAAAATAATTAATTATTTCCATAATATAAAGCTCCACTTCTACAAAGATGGATCAGAGATGCCAGGAGCAATATTTTGGGAGAAAATTCAGCAATTTATTCAAAAGCAGCATCATAATGCACAAAGATATCACGTCATCCATTATAGATGCAATAATTATCTTAAATTACCGTACAAATACAGGTAATTCAATGCTGACATTTTATAATCTACAACGATCTCTGATCAAAGATAACAAAGTTCCATTTGACATGACACCGATATAGCAGTCCCACAGCTTACTAACCCCAACCCAAAGTTCAAAGTAAGTTTATTATCCAAGTACAGGTATGTTATTATATACAACCCTGAGATTCATTTTCTTGAGGGCGTTCACAGTAAATACTAAGAAACACAATAGAATCGATGAAAAACTGCACAGAAGAAGATGGACAACCAATGTGCCAACAGATTGTGCATGTGCAAAAGAAAATAAAATAAGTAAACAAACAAATAAATAAGCAATAAATATCACAAACACAAGTTGTACAGTCCTTAAAATTGAGTTTGTAGATTATGGAAAAGAGTAAAACAGTTGATGTTTTGGACCAAGACCTTTCATTAGGACGGTCCTGATGAAGGGTCTCAGCCTGAAACGTTAACTATACTCTTTTCTGTACTTGCCTCCTGGCCTGCTGAGTTCCCCCAGCATTTTGTGCATGCATTATTTTGATTTCCAGCATCTGTAGATTTTCTCCTGCTTGCCACAGGTTTGGAAATCAGTTATGGAACCCATATGTTATTGGAATATTGGAGGAAACTGGAATGTTTGGAGGAAACCTACATGGTGATGGGAGAATGCACAGACTCCTTATCAGCAACAGCAGGAATTGAACCCCAATCACTGATGGTTCATGCTGTAAACATTGCACTAACCACTACACTATTCTGCTGCCTATGAATATGACAATAAATTTCAGATTCAGATTTATTCATCAGGTGTGCATTGAAAAATAGAGTAAAATGTGTCATTTTGTTAACATTGAAACATAGAAAACCTACAGCACAATACAGGCCCTTCGGCCCACAATGCTGTGCCAATCATGTACTTACTTCAGAAATTATCTAGGGTTACCCATAGCTCTCAATTTTTTTAAGCTCCATGTACCTATCCAGGACATCATTAAAAGACCCTATCGTATTCGCCTCCACTACTGTTGCTGGCAGCCCAGTCCACGTACTCACCACTCTCTGCATAAAATACTTAGCCCTGATATCTCCTCTGTACCTACTTCCTTAAAACTGTGCCCTCTCATGCTAGCCATTTCAGCCCTGGGAAAATGCCCCTGACTGTCCACACGATCAATGTCTCTCATCATCTCATACACCTCTATCAGGTCACCTCTCATCCTCCATCGCTCTAAGGAGAAAAGGCCAAGTTCACTCAACTTATGTTCCCCAATCCAGGCAACATTCTTGTAAATCTCCTCTGCACCCTTTCTATGGTTTCCACATCCTTCCTGTAGTGAGGTGACCAGAACTGAGCACAGTATTCCAAGTGGGATCTGACCAGGGTCCTATATAGCTGCAACATTACCTCTCAGCTCTTAAACTCAATCCCACGATTGATGAAGGACAGTGCACTGTATGCCTTCTTAACCGGAGTCAACCTGAGTAGCAGCTTTGAGTGTCCTATGGACTCAGAACTCAACATCCCTCTGATCCTCCACACTGCCAAGAGTCTTACCATTAATACTATATTCTGCCATAATATTTGACCTACCAAAATGAACCACTTCACACTTATCTGGTTTGAACTCCATCTGCCATTTCTCAGCCCAGTTTTGCATTCTATCAATGTCCTGCTGTAACCTCTGATAGCCCTCCACACTATCCACAACACCTCCAACCTTTGTGTCATCAGCAAATTTACTAACCCATCCTTCCACTTCCTCATCCAGGTCATTTATAAAAATTATGAAGAGAAGGGGTCCCAGAATAGATCCCTGAGGCACACCACTGGTGACTGACCTCCATGCAGAATATGACCTGTCTACAACCATTCTTTGCCTTCTGTGGGCAAGCGAATTCTGGATCCACAAAGCAATGTCCCCTTGGATCCCATGCCTCCTTACTTTTTCAATAAAAAGGTACCTTGCAAGGTACCTTGCATGGGGTACCTTGTCAAACGCCTTGCTGAAGTCCATATACACTACATCTACGGCTCTACCTTCATCAACGTGTTTAGACACATCCTCAAAAAATTCAATCAGGCTCGTCAGGCACGACCTGCCCTTGACAAAGCCATTCTGGCTATTCCTAATCATATAATACCACTCCAAATGTTCATAGATCCTGTCTCTCAGGATATTCTCCATCAACTTACCAAACATTGAAGTAAGAATCACTGGCCTATAATTTCCTGGGCTATCCCTACTCCCTTTCTTGAATAAGGGAACAACATCTGCAGCCCGCCAATCCTCAGAGATCTCTTCCGTTTCCATTGATGATGCAAAGATCATCGCCATTGGCTCAGCAATCTTCTCCTTCGCCTCCCACAGTAGCCTAGGGTATATCTTGTCCGATCCTGGTGACTCATCCAACTTGATGCTTTCCAAAAGCTCCAGCACATCCTCTTTCTTAATGTCTATATGCTTGAGCTTTTTAGACCGCTTTAAGTCATCCCTACAATCGCCAAGGTCCTTTTCCATAGTGAATACTGAAGTTATGTATTCATTAAGTACCTCTGCTATCTCTTCTGGTTCCATACACACTTTTCCACTGTCACATTTGATTGGTCCTATTCTCTCATGTGTTATCCTCTTGCTCTTCACATACTTGTAGAATGCCTGGGGTTTTCCTTAATCCTGTTTGCCAAGGCCCTCTCATGGCTCCTTCTGGCTTTCCTAATTTCATTCTTCCTGCTAACCTTATAATCTTTTAGATCTCTATCATTACCTAGTTTTTCTGAACCTTTCATAAGCTTTTCTTTTCTTCTTGACTAGATTTTCAACAGCCTATGTACACCACAGTTCCTGTACCCTACCATCCTTTCCCTGTCTAATTGGAATGTACCTATGCAGAACGCCATGCAAATATCTCCTGAACATTTGCCACATTTCTGCCGTATATTTCCCTGAGAACATCTGTTCCTAATTTGTACTTCCAAGTTCCTGCCTGAAAGCTTCATATTCCCCTTTACTCCCTTCACTACAACTTACAATCTAAGGATGTGATGGCCAGCCCACAAATACCCCCTGACAATTACCTTTGGCTTTCTTATAGATTATTCCTTTCACGATCAATCTGTTTTGTAAGATTTTGTCAATACCTTTGCTGGAATCCACACTGGTACATCGAATGTGCTGCTTCAGTGACCATCTTTATAAGATTCTCAAAAGTAAATCAATAAACTTCTGTTCAGATTTGACCTGCCGAAAACCAGTCGAAGCAGAGTGCTAATGCTTACCAGCCTATGATTAACTGCACATTTTTCCCCATTAACTGCCAGCTGTTCTGATTACCGCTTCCTGAGATTACCTGCGTCTGCTCATCTGTTCCTGATTAGTGCAAGGCTCTCTGAATGTTCATTTACACAGATTAAATATTATCTGTATTTGTCACATATACATCGAATTATACAGCGGAAGGTGTCATTTGCATCAAATGAAACCAGCAAGGATTGTTCTGGGAGCTGCCCACAAGTGTTGCCATGCTTCCAGCACCCACATGGCATGCCCATAACTAACTAACTTGGCATGCCCATAACTTACTAACTTGGCATGCCCATAACTTACTAACTTGGCATGTCCATAACTTACTAACTTGGCATGCCCATAACTTACTAACTTGGCATGCCCATAACTTACTAACATGGCATGCCCATAACTTACTAACTTGGCATGCCCATAACTTACTAACATGGCATGCCCATAACTTACTAACTTGGCATGTCCATAACTTACTAACTTGGCATGCCCATAACTTACTAACTTGGCATGCCCATAACTTACTAACATGGCATGCCCATAACTTACTAACTTGGCATGCCCATAACTTACTAACATGGCATGCCCATAACTTACTAACTTGGCATGCCCATAACTTACTAACTTGGCATGCCCATAACTTACTAACATGGCATGCCCATAACTTACTAACTTGGCATGTCCATAACTTACTAACTTGGCATGCCCATAACTTACTAACTTGGCATGCCCATAACTTACTAACATGGCATGCCCATAACTTACTAACTTGGCATGCCCATAACTTACTAACATGGCATGCCCATAACTTACTAACTTGGCATGCCCATAACTTACTAACTCTAACCTGTATAAGTTTGGAAAGTAGGAGGAAACGAGAGCACCTGGAGGAAACCAACGTGGTCATGGAGGGAATGTACAAAATTCATACAGAGAAATGCCAAAATGGAACTGCTATCAGTGATCACTGGCACTGTAAAATGATTGTGCTAACTCCTATGCTGGCATGCTGACTTTCATCACTCTTTTTACATCTTTATCTTGATCTAACTGTGTTCTTTCTTAAACATGTATAGTTACTGTTTAATTCACGTTATTCTTGTGAATTCTACTTATCTGATGCAATGTACCTGTGATACTACTGCAAGTTAGGTTTCTATTGCACAGACTTGGGCAGATGACAATAAACTTGACTTTGAATTTGATTTCTGGCTTCCCCATGACCTTGCATCTTATTGTCTGCCTGTCCTGAACGCTCTCTGTAGTTTTTATATTTTATTGATAATAAGGGATTCCATGTTGAGGGATAATAAATCAGACATGATCAAATTGTGGAGCAGAATCAATGTGCTGAATGGCCTAATTCTGCCTCTACATCTCATGGTCTATAATAAACCAATTCTAATTTCCACAGACTAAATATATACTCTGCGGACAACAGGTCAGAAAGTGGGTCTCCTGTCTTTCCAACATCTGTAAGACACAAGCTAGGGGTAGGACTAGATACTGTCCATTTCCCTGGCTGACTGCTCCTCCAGCAATGCCCAAGGTGATCGACACCATCCAGGACAAACAGACCCCTAACTGGTAGTCCATTCCCCACCATCTAGAGGAAGTGGTGCCTGCAGTGTGAACCACCTACTAAATGCACTACAATTGGTAAGGCAAGGTTAGAGTGCAGGCAGCCCAGGGAAGAAAGGTATTTGAAGAGCATAGCTTCTCTTTACACACCAGGGATCTGGAGCTGAGATAAGTGATCCAAGGCACACACACTAACTAAGGGATGATTGCTTTACTAACTTCAGAGTATCACTGGTTGTCAGGTTATAGTTTGTATTGACTTTTAACTCCTCTATTGTAAATGGTTATTGTTCTTGCAAGTAAGGAATTCAAATATATATAGTTTACCAAATGATCAATATCCATAACTGCTAGCTAGTTCTGTATAAAAATGGCATTTTGCTGTTCAGAATGCAGACCTGTGTGGGTGACAGGGGCCATGCTGCTCTAATTTTACACAGGTAAAATAAAGTGTGTGTGTGTTCTGGGTGCAGAATTTTATTTCATTTTATGATCAGCATCGACATAATGACTCATCTACGTTCCTCCATCAGCAACTTGCAAAGTCATGATTCCTACCACCAGGGGCACAGTGGTAGCAGATGCAAGGCAAGACCTGCACCTCCATGTTGCACGGCACGCTGACATTGAAATATGTGGCTGGTTCTTCATTGTCACCAGTCTAGTAGAGTCATAGAGTACCACAGCACAGAAACAGGCCTTTCAGTCCACCTATTCCATGCTAAACTGTTACTATGCTTAGTCCCATGCCTGGCTCATAACCCTCCCATCCATGTACTTATCCAAGCCTCTCTTAAATAATGGAATCAAACCCACTTCTGCTGACAGCTCACTCCACACTTGTACCACTCTCTGGATGAAGAAGATCCCCTCAGGTTCCTGTAAAACCCATTTCACCTTTCACCCTTACCCGGTGAACTCTAGTTGTAGCCTCACCCAACGTGAATGGAAAAAGTCTGCTTGATTTATCGTATTAATTTTGCATACCTCTATCAAATCTCCCCTCATTCTCCTATGCTCCGAGGAATAATGTTCTAACCTATTCAACCTTTCTTTATAACTCAGGCACTCAAGTCCGAGCAGCTTCTTTATAAACTTTCTCTGTACTCTTTCAATCGTGCTTACATCTTTCCTGGAGGTAGGTGACCAGAACGGCATACAATACTTCACATTAGGCCTCATTAACAGCATCAAAACAAACCAGATAAAAGTCTCCTTCACCTCAACCACTATGGATAGACAACATTTGACAACCTTTCTGGTGATTTGATATGGGATCTTGCTCTGCATAAGATGATCCAATATCTTAGCGGTCAATACTTTGCAGTATTTCAATGTGAATTAATTGGGGTTGGGAATGATACCATAAAAACGCAATTCCAGTCAACAAGTAACTAATCATGCATCAAGATTATGTTGGTCCACGATTTTTGATCAATGTATAAACATGGAGAGCTGTCTGTATTTCTTACAACTTTTTGTGTGTGGATGCACCGTTTCTACAGGAAGTAGTGGATGCTACTTCCTAGGAAAAGCCCTTCCACTGTTGAGCACAGTTACAGAGAGCACTGCCAGGAGAAAACAGCATCCATTACCAACGACTTCCATCATTCGGGCCATGCTCTCTTCTCACCACTGTCATTGGAAAGGAGGCACTGGAGTCTTAGTCCCCCATCACCAGGTTTGGAAACAGTTATTACCCTTTAACTGTCAGGCTCCCGAACTGGCATGGATAACATCAGTCTCCTCATTTCCAAACTGATTCCACAACCTACGAACTCTCTTTCAGGGACAATATAACTCATGTTCTCGGGATTATTTATTTTTTTATTTGCACAAGTTGTCTTAATTTGCACAATTTGTCAATCTTAGCTTATGTGTAGTTTTTTTCATGAATTATATTGTACTTCTTTATTGTAGTGTGAATGCCTGCAAGAAAATTTATTGCAAGGAAGTATATATACTTTGACAATAAAGCTACTGGCACTTTGATTTCCAGTGCCCATGGGTGATAGGGATCTGCTTACCTTTACCCTAGACAGCTATTCCGCTCGTTCCATATACTCACCACCCTCTGTGTGAAAGAGTTGTCCCTCAGATCCCTTCTAAACCTTTCCCCTCTCAACCTAAATGCATGCTCCCTGGTTTTGTATTCCCCTACCCTGGGGAAGACTGTCACCATCTATAACCATATGGAGCGAGAATGCTGATCAACCTAAGGATAGAATATCAGATTGCACTCCCTTTGACAGAATCTCTGTTGTTGTGCCACAGTATAAAATAATCTGATGGGACATCAGCTGGCATTGTTTCAGTGATGTGCTTTTGCTAACCAAGCACATCAAAAGAAATGGATCAATACGGGCCATTTCCAATTAACCAGGAAGTCTATGCTCTCTGCTGGTGAATCTCTAAACATCCTCATACACTACTGTGGTTTTCTTTCTAACTGTTAACGATGTATCGTCTTTACTGGGATAATGCCAACACTTAGAAAGGATCCAATTCAATTATCATCAGCCCAGGCATCCCTGACTCCGCAAAGACACCATGCCAGGAGCAGGAATAGACGGACCTGAGGGTAAGAGACCTACCAGGTGAATTTGCCTCACTGAAACAGTCCCAAGCCACTTCTGGTGCCAACATAGCATGCCCACAACTTAACAACCCAAAGCTGTACGTGACTATATATCACCCTGAAAACCACTTTCTTAAGACCATAAGTTATAGGAGCAGAATTAGGCCATTCAGCCCATTGACTGCTCTGCCATTTAATCATGGCTGATTTATTATACCTCCCAAACCCATTCTTCTGCCTTCTCCCTGTAACTTTTGACAACTAATCAACTTCTGCTTTAAATATACTTAATGACTTGGTCTCCATAGGACATCTGTGGCAATGAATTCTACAGATTCGCCAACCCCTGGCTAAAGAAATTCCTTCTCATCTCTGTTCTAAATGGACATCCCTCTATCCTGAGGCTGTGTCTTCTGATTGTAAACACCTCCCTGTAGGAAACATTCTCTCCCCCTCTACTTTACCAAGGCCTTTCGATATTCGATAGATTTTGGTGAGATTCCCCAATGCCCCATTCTTCTAAACACCAGCGAGTACTGGCCCAGAACCACCTTGATATGTTAACCCTTCCACTCCCAGCATTTTCAGGCAATTAGAGAAAAATAAAGAAATACAAAAGAAAACTATACATAAACAAAGTATAACAACCAACCAGTTCAATGCTGGGCATCAGACAGCTTCTCTACCCATTGTACTGGCCTCACAACCAACCAATTCAATGGTGGGCATCAGACAGCTTCTCTACCCATTGTACTGGCCTCACAACAAACCAATTCAATGCTGGGCATCAGACAGCTTCTCTACCCATTGTACTGGCCTCACAACCAACCAATTCAATGCTGGATCACAACATACACACCTCAAGAAACTTGCATACTGTGAATGAAAATGAACGCAAATGAAAGCAGATGTGTCAAAGTCAAAGACTCATGACTGGTTAATGTCATTTCCAGAATATAGATGTAAGGGGCTAAAATAATTGTTAATCTGGATCTGAAACAGCACAAAAAACACAATAAGAACACCATAATAATGTTCAAAAATCATGCACAATCAATATAAATATATGAAACAGCCTATTTACATAGATTGACTGTATGTCCATAAAGTGAGTCTAGGTTGTACAAAAGGAGACTGATGGGAAGTAACAAAGTAGTGGTGGAATTAGT
The DNA here is from genome assembly GCF_048418815.1 of Hemitrygon akajei. Classification (NCBI taxonomy): domain Eukaryota; kingdom Metazoa; phylum Chordata; class Chondrichthyes; order Myliobatiformes; family Dasyatidae; genus Hemitrygon; species Hemitrygon akajei. The sequence continues at coordinate 3,490,620 of NC_133133.1, forward strand.
GGGTGCAGGTGTTGATCACCCTTACTACTAGGGGAAAGTAACAGTTTTTGAGAGTGGTGGTCCTGGCGTGGATGCTATGTAGCCTTCTCCCCGATGGGAGTGGGACAAACAGACTATGAGCAGGGTGGGCAGGATCTTTCATAATGTTATTGGCCCTTTTCTGGTTCCTCTCGGTATGTATGTCCTTGATGGGGGTGGGCTGATGCCGGTGATGCTTTGGACAGTTTTGACTTCCCATTGTAAAGCCTTCCTGTCCACCACAGTGCAGATTCCACACCACACAACAATGCAGGGCGTTAGGATGCTCTCTATAGCGTATCTGTAGAATGATGTGAGTATAGATGTGCAAGGTCCATCTTTCTTCAGCCTCAGAATATTGAGGTATTGGTGACCTTCCCTGACTGTGTAGGATGTGTTCTGGGACCACGTGATGTTGTGTGTGATGTACACTCCCAGGAGTCTGAAACTGCTTGCAGTTTCCACTGTTGTGCCACTGATGTAAATGGGGGGGGGGGGGTGAGTGGTACATGTTGTCCTGCAGTTGATAACCATCTCCTTGCTCTTGTTGACATGAAGGAAAAGGTTAATTTCCTTGCACCAAGACTCAAGATCTCCACATTCCCTCAATGTGAAATGTTTTGAGCGGCTGGTCATGGTGCACATTAAAGTCTTTCTCCCAACTACATTGGACCCTCTCTAGTTCACTTATCAATCAAGTTGATCCACTGATGCTGGAATAGCCTCTGCCCTGCACTCTGTCCTGTCCCACCTGGAAAACGGGGTCTCATAAGCCAGACTGCAGTTTATAGACTTCAGTTTGGCATTCAACAGGATCATACCCCAGAAACTGGTGGGGAAACTAAACTTCAGGTGTTGAGGTGTCCCGACACCTCCCCCTGCAATTGGATACTGGACTTCTTAACAGTGAAGTAAGGCCAGTCAGTCCATGTGAGCAGCATCGTCTCTCGTCCCATTACGCTGAGCACTAGCGCTCTCCAACGCTGTGTGCTCCACCCGCTGCTGTCCACCCTGCTGATGCATAGCTGTGTCGCAGGATCCAGCTCAAACCGTGTCAACCAGATTGCAGATGACACAACTGTGGTTGGCCTTATCAAGAACAATGACGAGATGGAGTAGAGGGAGGAAGTGGAGCAGCTGGTGGATCGGTGTGAGGAGAAAACAAAGGAAATCACTGCAGACTTCGGGAGGTGCAGACAACTATCCCCTTCCAGAATACATCACTCCTCCATAGAGGGAGTTAAGTGCACCAAGTTCCTGGGAGGTCACATCATGGATGACCTCACCTGGTCCCTTAACATCGCCTCCCCGAACAAGAAGGCATAGCAGTGCCTCCACTTCCTAAGAAGATTGAGGCAAGCAAGGTTTCTACTCTCCATCTTAACTGTGTTTTGCAGGAGCACCATTGGGAATGTCCTCACAAGTTGCATCTCCATCTGGTATAGAAGCAGTCAAGCATTGAAACAGAAGTCCCTACAATAAGGACTGTGAGAACAGCTGTGAGGATCATAGGGGTCTCCCTACCATCAATCAGGGCATTTATCAGGAGCACCGCATATGCAGGGCCCTTGGTATTATCTAGAATGCCACCCATCCACCCAGTATTCTCTTTGACTTTCTACATCAGGCAGGAGACTGTGATGCATAAAACCAGCAATGGTCAGGATGGAAAATGGTTTCTTCCTCCAGGCCATTAAGCTTTTGAACTCCCTGCCACACCGTACTGGTTAATCTGTTCCATACCTTACACTATTTGTTATTGATGCACTTTAGTTTGTTATTTATGTGTGATTCATTGTATATTTTATCCTTACCTCCATGTTATCATGTGTTATGTGTACTACTGTACTGTACACCCCGATTCAGAGAAACATTGTCTCATTTCTATGGTTTCATATATATGTATATAGTTAAATGACAGTAAACTTGACTTGACTCTAGGCTGTCTCACCGTTGTTGGTGATGAGCCCCAGCACTGACAGGTCATTGGTGAATTGCTCGGGTGTTTGGCCGTGCAGTCATGAGTGAGCAGTGTACGACAGAGGGCTCAGCACACAGCCCTGGGGAGCACTCCAGCCGTGGGGAATGATGGGGGGGTGGAGGGAGGAGCAGTTTGTGTATTCAGACTACCTGAGGTCCAACACCCAGCTGCACAGTTGTGTATTTAGACCCAGAACTCGGAGTTTGTTCACCAGGGTCTGGGGAACAGTATTATTGAATGCCAAAATGAAATCCAGAAACGGCATTTTGACAGAAGTGTCCTTGTTTTCTGGGTGTGTCAGGGCCAGGTGCATGACAGATGCTATGGTATCAGTCAGAGATCAGTCCTGTCAGTAAGCACATTGATGAGTGCCCGACGTGGCAGGAATGGAGTTCAGTCTGGGTTCAATGCTATAGGGTGTATTCTCCCCATGGCCAAGGCTTTCTCCCGGGCTCTCTGGTTTCCTCCCATGTACCGGTTCGGGTTAGTAAAACGCAGTCAGGTTCTGTTGTCACCAGAAGCATGGTGACTCCTGTGGACTGCCCACAGCACACTCTTTGACTGTGTTGGTCAGTGACGCAAATCTACATTTCACTTCACAGTATGGTCGGTATTTCCATGTACGTGTGACAAATAAAAGACAGATGCTTCCATGCAGAGCCTGAGTGGGGAAACTATTTTGGTTTTCTACTGAGGTCTCGACAATCACAAAAGCAACCCCCAGCCAAGGAGAGAGGGGGTGACAGCAAAAGGTGAAGAAAACACGTGGGCCAGGCTTTGCCGGCGTGGGTCAACACCGGCATCTGCCTGGGAATGTGGAAAGTCCAAGCGCTACACCTCACCTCCATCCTCACCACCATTCGGGGCACCAAACAGTCCTTCCAGGTGAGGCAACACCTCCCCGATGAGTCTGCTGGGATCAGATACCTTGTCCAGTGCCTCCAGGGCGATCTCCTGTATATCAGGGATTAGGGGACTGCATCATCGATCACCTTCACTCTGTCTGTTGCAAAAGGCAGGATGTCCTGCAGCTCACTCATTTCAATGCAACTTCCCATTCCCAATCCGTCATGTGGCCCTTGGCCTGTATTGCCACGATGAGGACGCACTCAGGCTGGAGGAGAAACGCCTCATTTTCTGCCTCCAACCTGAATGCATGGATATCGATTTCTCCAGCTTCTGGTACTCTCCCCTCCCTCCCTCCCTCCCTTCTCTCTGTTTCCATTCCTATTCCAGTTCCTCTCTCATCCCTTCTCTTCACAACACCTCCCCCAGTTCCCTTCCTCCTTCTCTTGCTTCCATGGTAATGATCTGTTCTCGTCTCCTTTCAGATTCCTCGTCAGCCCTTTATCTTTCCCACCTCTCACCTCCTAGCTTCTCACTTCACCACCCTCCCCCACCCACCTACTTTCCCCCTCAATGGTCTCATCTACCACCCGCCAATTTGTCCTCCCTCCCAACCCCCACCTTCTCATTCTGGTATCTTTCCCCTTTGCAGTCCAGAAGAAGGGTCTCGGCCTGAAACATTTATTCATTTGCACGGATGCTGCCTAACCTGCTGAGTTCCTCCAGCATTTTGTGTGTGTTACTCACAATATCCTATACTCTGTGTTATTCTTTCACTAATAGTTCTCCCTGTGATCGTGTGGGTTTCTTCCCACAGTTCAAAGACGAACAGGTTTGGTTTACTAAGTTGTGGGCATTCTACGTTGGCACTGGAAGTCTGGTGACACTTGCTGACTGCCCAGCACAACCCTTGCTACTTTGGTTTAATGTAAAACTACACAGTTCGCTGTAAGTTTCAATGTATATGCGACAAATAAAGCATATACAGTATATTTTCGAGCCTTAAGGGACCTGTTTGGCACAACTTTGTGGGCCGAAGGGCCTATATTGTGCTGTAGGTTTTCTATGTTTCTAAATTCAATTGCAAACAAGGAAGAGAAATTTAAATGCAAAGCTGGCACTGGTTAGAAAGCAGAGAACTGACAGGACAGACAGTGAGATTTGTCTGTTATATGACCAGTCCACCACGTTAACATCACGGCACAACGGCAGTGTCTGCAAAAAGGCAACATCCATAATCAAAAATCCCCACCATCTCGCCAGTGTCAGCTCCCAGCTACCATCGGGCAGGAGGTCCCACACCACCAGGTTCAGGAACAGTTACCCCCCTCAGTTACTGAACCAATCGGCACAACCTTCATCACTCGTCACAGTGACAATTTGGCTTTGCAATGGACTTCGCTTTTTCTTTGTTCCAATTGTGTGATTTATTGTAAAACATGTATAATTTTATGCTTAATTCATGTTTTTTCTTGCGAATGCTGATTATATGATACTAAGTACCTGTGAAGAGGCCGTGGAAGATGGGGAAAACACAGTGAAGTGTTTAACAGGTTAGATACATCGACGCGCACTCAAAACTCATCAGATCAGGCAGTGCTGTTACTCCGGAGAGAGTGCAGCCATCAGCGTTGAGAGCGACACGGACGAGGTGGCGGCCGACTCTCGGACACAGTGAGTGCCGGTCTGCCGGAGCGGCCCTCAGCGCCAGTGCAGAGCAGCACTGCACTCTGCTGGAGACTCTCGGTATTGCACCGCACAGCTCGTCTCTGCACCGCGACAAGGGCAGGATTTATCGTTATTAATCCTGGACCGAGAGGATGTTTAGTGCTCACAAAGTACACTGCAGATGCTGTGGTCAAATCAAGACGTACAAAAAAGCCGGATGAACTCAGCAGGTCGGGCAGCATCCGTTGAAAGAAGCAGTCAACGTTTCGGGTCGAGACCCTTGTCAGGACGAGTTGACTGCTTCCTTCAACGGATGCTGCCCGACCTGCTGAGTTCATCCGGCTTTTTTGTACGTCTGGATGTTTAGTTCTGTCGTTACTGACCGCCAGAGATCATCTCTGGAAGACATCAGAAAACCAGACCAGTCCAAGGCTACTCTCAGGTTGAAGGAGCCACACCTCATTTTCTCTCTGGGTTGCCTCCAGCCTGAAGGATCAATTTCTCTAATTTCTCTCGCTCCCAATTCTTCAATTTCCCTTTACCTCTCCTCTCCCACTTCCCCATCACCTCCCTCTGGAGCCCCTCCTTCCCTTTCTCCCAAAGTCCACTTTCCTCTCCTATCAGATTCTTTCTTCTCCAGCCTTTTATCTTTTCCACCTATCACTTTCCAACTTAGACCATAAGACATAGGAGCAGAATTAGGCCATTCAGCCCATCAAGTCTGCTCCACCATTCCATCAACCCCATACACTCCCCTTCTCACCATATCCTTTGATGCCCTGACCAATCAGGAAACTATCAACTTCCACCTTCAATATACCCACAGACTTGGCCTCCACCGCAGTCTGTGGCAGAGCATTCCACAGATTCACTACTCTCTAGCTAACCTCTGTTCTAAAGGGTCACTCCTCAATTTTGAGGCTGTGCCCTCTAGTTCTGGATACCCCCACCATAAGAAACACCCTCTCCATATCCACCCTATCTAGCCCTTTCAACATTTGGTAGGTTTCAATGAGATCACTACATATTCTTCGAAATTCCTATGAGTCCAGTCCTGACAAAGGGTCTTAGCCCGAAATTGTGACTGTTTATTTCTCTCCACAGGCGCTGCCTGACCTGCTGAATTCCCCCAGCACTTTGTGTGTGTTGCTCTGGATTTCCGGAATCTGCAGAATCTTTTGTGTAGATCAGAAAACCAGATCAGTTCAGTCGCCCTGTGCTCTCTGGGAGGAGCGATTGTTCAGTTGCACATCCACTTAATATCCACTGAGGTATAGAAGCTGGCAACTTGTCTAAGTACAGTGTGTCTGGAAATCTTACACAACTTTTGGGCCAAACTTTCCTGTCATTAGCACTAATCAGAATCAGATTCAGATTTATTCATACAGTGAAATGCTCTGTTTGTGTTAACAACCAAATACACCCAATGATGTGCTGGGGGCAGCCCATGAGTGTCGTCTCACATTCAGGTGCCAACACAGCATACCACAATGTTCGGCTGTGCAACACAAACAACAGCAAAACTTTCACATCCTCCCACTCACCTACACACTGTCAGGCCCCTGGGGAGTCCTCGGCCCTGGACTGCACCTCCAACCTCAGGTCTCTGGACAAGACTCACTGACCTACGACTGCCTGACCCGCCAGCCTATGGGCTTCTCCTTTGGGCCTCAACCTCGGCTAGTTCAGCAAGATGGGCCGAAGTTCCCATTTCTGTGCTGAGTAACCTGAGGGTGGTGTGAGTATGGAATGAGCTGCCAGTGAAGTGATGGATAGGAGTTCAATTGCAACATTTAATAGAAGTTTGGTTAAGTACATGGATGAGAGAGATATGGTCCAGGAACTTTGATGGGATTCACAGAGTAACAAGCCAGCATGGAGCAGATGGGCCAAAGGGCCTGTCTCTGTACTGTAATTCTTTATGTAAAAAGAAGTGAGAAACGCCTCTCGGTATAATACATCGTGATTCTTGTCATTTTAATTTGGTTAAAACCTCCACTCAAGGAGTCCTGTTGGAGCCATGGTTGTATATCTGATTTTTTCCCCCTGTGATGGCTTTTTTCCTCTTTCATTCCAGTCCTGATGAAGGGTTTCACCCTGTAACATCAGTTCTTTATTTTGCTCCACAGACACTACCTGACCTGCTGAGTTCCTCCAGCATTATGTGTGTGGCTCGGGATTTCCAGCATTTACAGAATCTCTCGTGTTTACGATTTTCAGCTCCACTGTGAAGTCTCTTCAAGCAATGGCTACTCTGAAGAAGTTTAAATCTTCTCTTGGACCTTCTCTCACTGCTCCCCCTCTATGACCTCTGCAGCTCTCCAACTCTTCAGCCATGTGCTCACCCAGCCCAGCCTTGCTCACTTCAACCTCTCCCCCAACCACACACCTGGCTTCACCTATCACCTTCCAGCTTGTACTCCTTCCCCTCCCCCCACTTTCTTCACCCTTCATTGCTAGTCCCGATGAAGGGTCTCGGACCAAAATGTCGATTGCTTATTCATTTCCGCAGATGCTGCCTTACCTGTTGAATTCCTCCAGCATTTTGTGTGTGTTGCCCTTGGTACCTCCACACACTGAATACTTAAACAGGCTGGCAACCACTGTCTGCTCAGGAATCACCTACAGAGAGCATTCCTATGACAACCTTGTTGCTACCAAAGGAAATGTGGGCTGCTCAATTAGCCAATAGAATTGAGCAGTCACCAAGCAGCCAATCGGAATGGCATGAGAACGTCCTGCCATCAAATGATACAAGCACCATGCGTTACATCATCATTACTCGGAGGTTACTCAACCTTCACTGATGCCCAGAGTGCAGGAGAGGAGGGGAGCCTCCAGCCGACTTTACGTTAAAACCTGCTCCATCATGCTTTGCACTTAATCAATCACTCATTCGATTTTAACTACCAGTTAGGGCAGCACAGTAACTTATCAATTGGCATAACATTTTACAGCACCAGTAATAAGGGTTCGATTCCTGCTGCTCTCTGTGAGGAGTTTGTACGTTCTCCCTGTGACCACATGGGCTTCCTTCAGGTATTCCATTTGTGCCTACACTCTGAAGAGACGGGATTCCTTTGGGTATTCCGGTTTGTGCCTAAACTCCGAAAACTTGCAGGTTAGGGTTAGTAATTTCTGAACATGCTATATTGGCACCGGAAGTGTGGTGATACTTGAAAAGAAAATTCCAGCTGCGTGGCATCAAAGGCTATGTGATGGGAGCATTTCAGTTCACGTGTGGCCGTACACCCGCGGAGCTTAGTGGGAATAGTGTGCCACATGTGTGCCTGACCGGCTGAGTTCCTCCAGAATATTCTGTGTTTCTCCGGATAGTGTCTGCAGTCACTTGTGTCACTAATCTGGACTGATGGGAGCCATTTTCAAAATTGTATGAAACAGGAGCAGAACAGGCCACTCAGCCCCCTTGAGCCTGCTATCCCATTTAATTAAAACAACTTCAATTCTAATTCTGGTCTAGCTCCAGAAATGTTTTGCTCTCTTGCTTACCACCTGTTTACCTGCCTCTGACACCCCACACTAAGGAGGGATTACTCACAACTTTCTGATAAAATTCACCCAATCATAAATGAGCAACTTGTGATTGTTAAACCGTGACCTCCTCAAGCAAGTTACTGTCCGCTCTTCTACTCTCTAACAGGGTAAAGACTGGCTGTCCAACCTTAACTGGTGAGGCACTCCACCCATTCCAAACATCTGTCCACCCAACAGAATGTTTCGCATTGTACCTCGGAACACGTGACAATAATAAACCAATTTGCCGATTTACGTCTCAGGGATACGGGAGGACACTAGAGCAGCTGAACAAAACCCACACACTCAAACTTAGACCATGGAATATTACAGCACAGTGTAGGTCCTTCAGCCCATAATGTTCTGCCAACCTTGGAACCTGCTCTAAGATCAGTCTAACCCTTCCCTCCCACATCTGAGAGTCTCCAATACCACAAATGTATCTGCCTCTATGGCCACAACTGAAAGCATGCTCCACACAGTCTCTGTGTAAAATGCGTACCTCTGACGTTTCCCCCATACATTCCCCAAAGCCCCGGGAAGAAGTCTTTGGTTGTCTACACAATCTACACCTCTTATCATCTGGTACACCTCTCATCCTCCTTCGCTTCAGAAAAAGAAGCCTTATCTTGCTCAACAGATCTTTATAAGACATGCTCTCTAATCCAGGCAGCAGCCTGGTGAATCTCCTCTGCCCCCTCTCTAAAGCTTCCATATCCTTCCTATAATGAGGCAACCAGAACCCAACACAGTATGCCAAGTGTGGTCTAACCAGGGTTTTATAGAATTGTAACATTACCTCATGGTCTTTGAACTCAGTTCCCAACTAATGAGGGCCAACACACTATTTGACTTCTTAACAACACTATCAACTTGCGCAACAACTTTGAGGGATTATGGGCGTGGATCCCACAGTCTCTCTGTTCCCCCGGGCTGATAAGAATCTTGCCATTAACCCTGTACTGTCTCTGTGTGGTCACAGGAGGAGTGTGCAAACTGCACACTGATATCTCCTGAGGGCAGGATTGAACCTGGGTTTCTGGAGCTATGAAGCAGCGGGTCTATCCACTGTTCACGCTGACTCGTTGGTTGTGTGCAGATCTCTACCCACTGCTCACTCTCTCTCTCCTTGGTTCTCCATAAGACCATAAGACAGAGGAGCAGAATTAGGCCATTCAGCCCATTGAGTCTGCCCTGCCATTCCATTATAGCTGATCCCAGATCTCACTCAACCCCATACACCTGTCTTCTCGCCTTATCCTTTAATGCCCTGACTGATCAGGAAACTATCAACGTCCGCCTAAAATATACCCACGGATTGGGCCTCCACCACAGTCTGCGGCACAGCAATCCACAGATTCACTACTCACCGGCAAAAAAAAACTTCTCACCTCTGTTCTAAAGGATCACCCCTCAATTTTGATGCTGTGTCCTCTAGTTCTGGATACCCCTATATAGGAAAAGTCCTCTCCACATCCACCCTATCTAGTCCTTTTAACTTTTGTTAGGTTTCAATGAGATTCCCCTGCTTTCTTTTAAATTCCAGTGCATACAGGCTCAAAGCTGCCAAACGCTCTACATATGTTAATCCCTTCATTCCTGGAATCATCCTCGTGAATCTCCTCTGGATTCTCTCCATTGACAACACATCCTTTCCGAAATACGTGGCCAAAACTGATGACAATACTCCGTGGGGCCTCACTAGTGCCTTATAAAGACTCAGCATTATCTCCTTACTTTTATATTCTATTCCCCTTGAAATAAATGCCAACATTGCATTTGCCTTCTTTACCACAGATTCAACCTGTGAATTAACCTTCTGGAAGTCTTGCACAAGGACTCACAAGTCCTTCTACACCTCTGATGTCTGCACTATTCCTTTTACCAAAATGCATTTCAAACATTTCCCAACATTGTATTCCATCTGCCACTATTTTGCCCATTCTTCCAATTTGTCTCAAGTTCTGCTGTCATAGCATTGCTTCCTCGGCACTACCTACTCTTCCACCTATCTTCGCATCATCTGCAAACTTTGCCACAAAGCCATCAATTCCATTATCTAAACAAATGACAAATAATGTGCCATGCAGTGATCCCAATATTGACCACCGAGGAACTCCACTAGTCACCAGCAGCCAACCAGAAAAGGCTCTTTTATGCCCAGTCACTGCCTCCTGCCTGTCAGCCATTCCTCCAGCCAAGCCAGTATCTTTCTTGTAATGCCATAGGATTTCATCTTATTAAGCAACCTCATGTGTGATACCTTATCAAACACCTTCTGTAAATCCAAGTAAATGACATCCACTGCCTCTCTTTTGTCCACCCTACTTAATACTTCTTCGAAGAACTCTAACAGATTTGTCAGGGAAGATTTCCCTTTACAGAAACCATGCTGACTTTGACTTATTTTATCATTAGTCTCCAAGTACTTCAAAACCTCATCCTTAATAATGGACTCCAACACTTTCCCAACCACTGAGGTTAAGCTGACTGGCCTATAATTGACTTTCTTTTGCCTTTCTCGCTTCTTAAAGAGTGAAGTGTCATCTGCAAACTTCCAGTCCTCTGGGATCGTGCCAGAATCGAGGGATTCTTGAAAGATCATGATCAATGCATCTGTTATCTCTTCGGCAACCTCTCTCAGGACTCTGGGATGTAGTCCATCAGGCCCAGGTGACTTATCCACCTTAAGACGTTTGAGTTTGCCTAGCACCTTTTCCATTGTAATAGCAATGGCACTCACACCTGCTCCCCAACATCATGGACCTCTGGCACACTTCTAGTGTCTTCCACAGTGAAGAATGATGAAAAGTACCCATTAAGTTCGTCTGCCATTTCTTTGTCCCCCATTACTACCTCACCAGCAGCATTTTCCAGTGGTCAAATATCAACTCTCACCTCCCTTTTACTCATTATATAACTGAAAAAGACTTCTGATATTCTGCTTTATATTATTGGCTAGTCTGCCCTCATATTTCATCTTTTCCCTTCTTATAGCTCTTTTAGTTGCCTTCTGTTGAATTTTAAAAGCTCCTCAACCATCCAACTTCCCACTCACTTTTGCTACCTTATATGCCCTTTCCTTGGCTTTTATGCAGTCCTTAACTTCCTTTGTCAGCCACGGTTGCCTACCCCTGCCATTTGAGAACTTCTTCTTCTGTGGGACTTATCTATCCTGTGTATTGTGAACTATTCCCAGAAACTTCAGCCATCTCTGCTTTGCCGTCATCCCCATCTATATCCTCCTCCAATCCATCTGGGCAAGTTCCTCTCATGCCTGTGTAATTCCCTTTATTCTTCTATGATACTGATAAATGTGACTTATGCTTCTCCCTCTCAGTTATATTATGATCACTGCCTCCTAAGGGCTCCTTTACATTCTGCTCCCTGATATGATCCGGGTCACTACACAACACCCAATCTAAGATAGCCTTTCCCCGAGTAGGCTCAAGCACAAGCTGCTCTAAAAAGCCATCTCATAGTCATTCAACAACTTCCCTCTCTTGTGATCCAGCCCCACCCTGATTTTCCCAATCCCTTGAATATTGAATTCCCCCATTACAATTGTGTCATTACCCGTATTACTTGCCTTCCCAGCTCCCTCTGCGATCTCAACCCCACATCTTGGCTACTATTTGGAGACCTATATATTATTCCCATAATGGTTTTTGTTACCCTTGCAGTTTCTCAACTCCACCCACAAAGATTCAACTTTTCTAACCCTGTGTCCCCTCTTTCTAAAGATGTAATTCCATCCCTTACCAACAGAGCCACATCACCACCTATGCCTTCCTGCCTGTCCTTTCGATACAAAGTATATCCTTTGATGTTAAGCTCCCAACTATGGGCTTCTTCCAGCCACGACTCAGTGATGCCCATAAAGTCATACCAACCAACCTCTCATTATGCCACAAATTTGTCCACCTTATTCTGAATGATACACGCATTTAAAAACAGCTTTAGAATTTTGCCTCTGTAGTACAAATTAACTCTTTGCTCTGTCCGCATTTGTACCCAATCATTGGCTTGTCCTTCCTTACATTCATGTTACACCCATCATCTACGTATTCTTGCTGGCTCATCCTCAGCTCTATCATCCTGGTTCCCATCCCCCTGCCGCCCACCCACCCATGGATCTCTGTCCAGTGTTCACTCTCTCTCTCTTTGGTTGTATGTGGATTATAGTTTGGCAATAATTAATCTCTATATATCAACAACCTGTTCAAATAATTACCAAGAGAGTTCAAGGGTTTCCTTCTGTAGAACATAATCTCGATGGACTGCAAATGTGGCTCCAGAACAAGGCCCCATGCACCATTAATGTACAGACCATGACACTCAGGGGCCTGGGCTATTTTTTTTTGTCACTCTGTGCTGTGAAGTGTGCTGTATGTTGTTGGCAATCTGTTTTGCACTTGGCATCCTGACAGAACGCTGTTTCGGTTGCATGTACTCATGTGTGTGGTTGAGTGACAATTAAACTTGACCTTGAATTTGAACTAAAATGAAAGACAGTCTTGGCAACTGAATGGAACTAAGAAAAACGTTGCTGAATGACAGCAGATGCCGGAATCTGGACTAATAACTGAAGTATGACTGGACCGAACAGGTCGAGCAGGATCTGTGGGGAGAAGAGGGATTGCTGATGTTGCAATTCTGCTGTGTGTGGAGAGGTGGCTTGAAGAGGAGAGGGGTGATGGTGAGACAAGGCCAGGTAGGTGAAAGGTGGACAGGGGACAGGTGAGGGAAGATAAGCAGAATGAGCCACATGAGGGGGGAGGAGGAGGAGGACACAGCCAAGAAAACTCAGCACTGCCAGGGAAATTCAACATGTCCCCACAGACTCTCAGTGATTTCAGCTGAAGCACCACAGAAAGCATCCTATCCCAAAACATCAGAACTTGGTATGGCAACTGCAGTCCATGACTGCAAGAAACTGCAGAGCATTGTGGACGCTCAGCACGTCACGGAAACCGGCCGATAGGTATATCTGTCTATACTTCTCGCTGTCTTGGGAAAGCAGCCAGAATAATCAAAGTCCCCTCATATCCTTTCCCCCGTTTCCAATCAGACAGAAGAATATGTACTACAGGCTCAAGGCCAGCTGCAATTCAACTCTTATCAGATGCTTAAATGGACATCTTGTACATTAAAGATGATCTCCTGATCTTTCAGTCTACCTTGTCGTGACCTTTGCACTTTGTTATCTACCAGCACTGTAACGATAACACTTCATTTTGTTTCTGTCACTGATTACTTTGTACTATCCTGGTGTATTTATGTCAGGAATAATCTGTGTGGATGAGATGTAAAACATAGCCTTTCACTTTAACTCGCAAGTGTAAGTTGAGGGAACTCACACCAGTCCTAACTGAGGGATCAGCGGTGGAAAGGATGAAGAGCTGCAGGTTCCTGGGTGTCAGCGTGTCCGAGGATCTATCCTGGGCCCCACATATTGGTGCAATTACAAAGAACAGTAACAGCCTTGCCCCCAATATCAGCAAGACCAAGGAAGGGGAGGTCAAGAGTTCACACATTGAGGGGTCAACAATGGAAAAGGTGAGCTGTTTTAAGTTTCTTGGTATCAGCATCTCTGAGGATCTATCCTGGGCCCAGCATATCAATGCAATTACAAAGAAGGCATGACAGTGGCTATATTTCATTAGGAGTTTGAGGAGACTTTTTATGTCATCAAAGACACTTTCTACAGATGTACAGTGGAACGTGTTCTAGCTGGTTCAATCACCACCTGGTATGGAGGGCCCACTGCACAGGATCAGAAAAAGCTGTAGAAAGTTGTAACCTCTGCCATTTCTATCATGGACACTAGCCTGCCCACCATCAAGGGCACCTTCAAAAAGCGATACCTCAAAAGGCGACATCCATCATTAACGGCTCCCACCACCCAGGACATGTTCTCCTGTCATTGCTACCATTACGAAGGAGGTACAGTAGCTTGAAGACTTAACGTATCAGGAATAGCTTCTTCCCCTCTGCCATCCAATTTCTGAACCCTTCCTCACTATTTTTTCTTGCTCTCTTTTTGCACTACAGTACTGATATATTTTTATTGTAGTGTATAGTTTTGTATCACAGCTGCCGCAAAACAATAGATTTCACACCAAATGCCAGATTCTGATTCTGATTCTGACAGGGGCAATAATAATCCAGTTACCATTTAGATGGGAGACAGCGGTAGGGTGATGGGTAGGAGGAGAAAGTGGGAGGGTAATGGTGGAGATAGCCATTATGGGGAGAAAAGTGGGGACACAAAGGACTAATAGTGCTGCACGCTGATGTAAGGAAGCGGGGAATGGGGACCATTTGGGGATAGGTGTATGGCAGGTGGAAACAAGGTAAAGGAGATTTAGTAGGTCAGCTGGATGGACCACAGAGGGTTGGGGGTGGATTCAATCACTGAGATAATTTGTTTCGTTAGACGCAGTTGTTGGCTTCTCTGAGCATGAGTGCATTGTAAATACCGGAGGAGAATGGGCAAATTGTAAGTACATAAAATCATAAGATATAAGACGAGAATTGGGCCATTCAGCCCATCAAGTCTGCTACATCACTCTATCATGGCTAATTTATTATCCCTCTCAACCCCATTCTCCTGCCTTCCCCCGTAACCTTTGATGCCCTGATTAACGAAGAACCTATCAACCTCCGCTTTAAATGTACTCAATGACTTGGCCTCCATAACTGTTTGTGGCAATGAATTCCACAGGCTTACCACTCTCTGGCTGAAGAAATTCTTCCTCTTTTGTACACTCAAAAGAAATTTACGGAGCTGAAGGAGGCTCTTTGGCCCAATGTACCGATGTCAGCTGGGAAAGAACTCTCCAACCTTATCACACTGTCCAGTACTGGCTCCATTGCTCTGTAGTCCACACGTACAGACAAACACTCGTGCTGGTTCAATGTGGGGAGGGTTTCTGTCTCCAACATCATTCCAGGCCTACTCTAAAAACCTCACCGGTGGGGGGTGGCGGGGTGTGTGGGGTGGGTGTAGGAAGGAATTTGCTTTGCTGTTGTTGTGTCGATCTTGTATGTTGACTACTGAACATGGTGGATGTACTATGTTAGTGTCAGAATGTGTGGCAACACTTGTAGGTGTGCTGGTTGTTAAAAAAATTGACACATAACACCGAGGCTTTTGATGTACGTGTGATAAATAAACCCAATCTGATCTGGAAACAAGGAGATATGATGCACTCATAAACCCAATCTGATCTGGAAACAAGGAGATATGATGCACTCATAAACCCAATCTGATCTGGAAACGAGGAGATATGATGCACTCATAAACCCAATCTGATCTGGAAACGAGGAGATATGATGCACTCATAAACCCAATCTAATCTGGAAACAAGGAGACATGATGCACTCATAAACCCAATCTGATCTGGAAACGAGGAGACATGATGCACTCATAAACCCAATCTGATCTGGAAACGAGGAGATATGATGCACTCATAAACCCAATCTGATCTGGAAACGAGGAGATATGATGCACTCATAAACCCAATCTGATCTGGAAACGAGGAGATATGATGCACTCATAAACCCAATCTGATCTGGAAACGAGGAGATATGATGCACTCATAAACCCAATCTGATCTGGAAACGAGGAGATATGATGCACTCATAAACCCAATCTGATCTGGAAACGAGGAGATATGATGCACTCATAAACCCAATCTGATCTGGAAACGAGGAGATATGATGCACTCATAAACCCAATCTGATCTGGAAACGAGGAGATATGATGCACTCATAAACCCAATCTGATCTGGAAACGAGGAGATATGATGCACTCATAAACCCAATCTGATCTGGAAACGAGGAGATATGATGCACTCATAAACCCAATCTGATCTGGAAACGAGGAGATATGATGCACTCATAAACCCAATCTGATCTGGAAACGAGGAGATATGATGCACTCATAAACCCAATCTGATCTGGAAACGAGGAGATATGATGCACTCATAAACCCAATCTGATCTGGAAACGAGGAGATATGATGCACTCATAAACCCAATCTGATCTGGAAACGAGGAGATATGATGCACTCATAAACCCAATCTGATCTGGAAACGAGGAGATATGCTGTATTTCCTTTAAAGGCGATGCCTCAAAAAATAAACATCCATCACCCAGGACCCCATCACCGATGGCCTACCCTCTTCTCACTGCTACCTTTAGAGAGGAGTTACAGGAGTCTGAAAATGTTTCAAAACAGTTTCTTACCCTCAACCATCAGATTTCTGAACAGACAATGGACGTATGTACACTACCTCACTACTTTTTCTTTCTTTTTGCTCCCTCTTTGCACCACTTAATTTAAATTTTATACATACTTTTATTGTAATTTATAGTTTAAAAATATGTATTGCACGTACTGCTGCTGCAAAACAATGAATTTCACAACATCTGTCAGTGATACAGTAAATCTGATTCTGGTTCCGAGACAAGACGTACCCAGCAGATGGCAGCATTGGCCCAGGAACACATGGGCTTCCTGCCCCCGAGTTCTGAAGCTGTCCATTCTGGAAATGTTCCAGTTTGAAGTGATACACAGGAGTGTATAGTTATTCAGGCAGTACGGCAAAGATCTTGCTGCATTGCCCATCGTGCAGAGTTTGAACAACAGTACAAAAGAAGGTAAAGTCAACGTGGCACAAAACTGCAGCAGAGACATACAGAATTCTGCAGCAATTTTTTAGTTTCCTGCAG
Source organism: Hemitrygon akajei (assembly GCF_048418815.1). NCBI lineage: Eukaryota > Metazoa > Chordata > Chondrichthyes > Myliobatiformes > Dasyatidae > Hemitrygon > Hemitrygon akajei. Next base: position 3,507,406 of record NC_133133.1, read on the forward strand.
TGTTTGAATTCCTGATGTAATTCCTGATGTAGTCAGATTCGTCAGGTGCTGAGATTTTACTGAAACGTGCCAGACTGGGGACGTATCCCCGAGATAAAATGTATCTCGTTTTATTTAGAGATACAGTGTGAAGCAGGTCCTTCTGTCCCAATAAGCTGCACAGACCAGCCACCCAGCAATTTAACCCTGCTCTAACCACAGGACAATTTACAATGGCCAACTAACTTACTAATTGGTACATGTTTGGACTGTGGGAGGAAACCCACACATTCACGGGAAGAATGTACCAACAGCACTCTGAACTCCAGAGCGCCCCATGACGTAACGACACCATGCTAACTGCTGATAAACTGGCTCAGGCTCTCCGATACTGCTGGGGGATGATGCAAAAACAACAGTGGGTTCACTGTCGAGGACAAAGCTGGCAGTAACTTCCATGAGTGTGACACAGGCGCTCAGCAAACACTCCCCTCCCTACACAACCTGCTCTTCAGCGGTGTCTCATAGTGAGGCTCCTTCTTCTACCAGATGGGGAGATGGCCACTGAAGCCAAGGCTGAAAGGCTTGTTTCTGAGCTGTATCACACCGTCGCTTGCAAGTAATGATGTGGGTCAAAGGGATACAGTCAATGAGACGAGAGTAACAGCTCTGCATGGACTAAATGGTCTGAATAGCCTGTTTCTGAGCTGTAGTGCTCTCTGCACGTTGAACATAGAACATAGAACAGTACAGCACATTACAGGCCCTTCGGCCCACAATGTTGTGCCGATCCTCAATCCCTGCCTCCCATGTAACCCCCCACCTTAAATTCCTCCATATACCTGTCTAGTAGTCTCTTAAACTTCACTAATGGATCTGCCTCCACCACTGACTCAGGCAGTGCATTCCACGCACCAACCACTCTCTGAGTGAAAAACCTTCCTCTAATATCCCCCTTGAACTTTCCTCCCCTTACCTTAAAGCCATGTCCTCTTGTACTGAGCAGTGGTGCCCTGGGGAAGAGGCGCTGGCTGTCCACTCTGTCTATTCCTCTTAATATCTTGTACACCTCTATCATGTCTCCTCTCATCCTCCTTCTCTCCAAAGAGTAAAGCCCTAGCTCCCTTAATCTCTGATCATGATCCATACTCTCTAAACCATCCTGGTAAATCTCCTCTGTACCCTTTCCAATGCTTCCACATCCTTCCTATACTGAGGCAACCAGAACTGGACACAGTACTCCAAGTGTGGCCTAACTAGAGTTTTATAGAACTGCATCATTACCATGCGTCTCTTAAACTCTATCCCTCGACTTATGAAAGCTAACACCCCATAAGCTTTCTTAACTACCCTGTCTACCTGTGAAGCAACTTTCAGGGATCTGTGGACATGTACCCTCAGATCCCTCTGCTCCTCCACACTACCAAGTATCCTGCCATTTACTTTGTACTCTGCCTTGGAGTTTATCCTTCCAAAGTGTACTACCTCAGACTTCTCCGGGTTGAACTCCATCTGCCACTTCTCAGCCCACTTCTGCATCCTATCAATGTCTCTCTGCAATCTTCAACAATCCTCTACACTATCTACAACACCACCAACCTTTGTGTCGTCTGCAAACTTGCCAACCCACCCTTCTATCCCCACATCCAGGTCATTAATAAAAATCACAAAAAGTAGAGGTCCCAGAACCAATCCTTGTGGGACACCACTAGTCACAACCCTCCAATCTGAATGTACTCCCTCCTCCACGACCCTCTGCCTTCTGCAGGCAAGCCAATTCTGAATCCACCTTGCCAAAATTCCCTGGATCCCATGCCTTCTGACTTTCTGAATAAGCCTACCATGTGGAACCTTGTCAAATGCCTTACTAAAATCCATGTAGATCACATCCACTGCACTACCCTCATCTATATGCCTGGTCACCTCCTCAAAGAATGCTATCAGGCTTGTTAGGCACGATCTGCCCTTCACAAAGCCATGCTGACTGTCCCTGATCAGACCATGATTCTCTAAATGCCCATAGATCCTATCATTAAGAATCTTTTCCAACAGCTTTCCCACCACAGACATAAGGCTCACTGGTCTATAATTATCCGGTCTAACCCTACTACCTTTTTTGAACAAGGGGACAACATTTGCCTCCCTCCAGTCCTCCAGTTCCATTCCCGTGGACAACGAGGACATAAAGATCCTAGCCAGAGGCTCAGCAATCTCTTCCCTTGCCTCGTGGAGCAGCCTGGGGAATATTCCATCAGGCCCCGGGGACTTATCCATCCTAATGTATTTTAACAACTCCAACACCTCCTCTCCCTTAATATCAACATGCTCAGAACATCAACCTCACTCATATTGTCCTCACCGTCATCAAGTTCCCCCTCATTGGTGAATACCGAGAGAAGTATTCATTGAGGACCTCCCTCACTTCCACAGCCTCCAGGCACATCTTCCTACTTTTATCTCTAATCGGTCCTACCTTCACTCCTGTCATCCTTTTGTTCTTCACATAATTGAAGAATGCCTTGGGGTTTTCCTTTACCCTACTTGCCAAGGCCTTCTCATGCCCCCTTCTTGCTCTCCTCAGCCCCTTCTTAAGCTCCTTTCTTGCTACCCTATATTCCTCAATAGACCCATCTGATCCTTGCTTCCTAAACCTCATGTATGCTGCCTTCTTCCACCTGACTAGACTTTCCACTTCACTTGTCACCCATGGTTCCTTGACCCTACCATTCTTTATCTTCCTCACCGAGACAAATTTATCCCTAACATCCTGCAAGATATCCCTAAACATCGACCACATGTCCATAGTACATTTCCCTGCAAAAACATCATCCTAATTCACACCCGCAAGTTCTAGCCTTATAGCCTCATAATTTGCCCTTCCCCAATTAAAAATTTTCCTGTCCTCTCTGATTCTATCCTTTTCCATGATAATGCTAAAGGTCAGGGAGCGGTGATCACTGTCCCCCAGATGCTCACCCACTGACAGATCTGTGACATGACCCGGTTCGTCACCTAATACTAGATCCAGTATGGCATTCCCTCTAGTCGGCCTGTCAACACACTGTGACAGGAATCCATCCTGGACACACTTAACAAACTCTGCCCCATCTAAACCCTTGAAGGCGGGAGGCACACAGAGACTCCGCCTGGGCTCACATTTCACCCGAAACAATTACTCAAGTTCCATTTCCAATTTATTGTCATCTGAGTGTACAGACATACAACTAAACGAAACAACATTCCTCCAGATCACAGTGCACCCACAATACACACGTCACAAGCTTGAACAGAGTTTGAACGCAGTAGTTCCTTGTCTGCAGCTTCAGACTTGTGGATCTCTCACATCGGGCTGAACATACCTGGGGAATCCAACACCCTGTGAGGAACACCGTCATCGCCCAAAATTTACACATTGATAACCTTCAGACCTGGCGCAGTACAGTGGCTACGGTTCCGATCTTAGAATGAGTTACAAGTTACAACACGCTGCCAGAGGTGGTGGTAGAAACAGAGATATTGGGGGCATTTTAGACACTCTTAGATCAGTGCATGGATGTAAGAAAATTGAAAAGCTTTGTAGGAGGGAAGGGTTAGATTGATATTGGAGGAGGTTAAATGGTCAGCACAACATCATGGGTCAAAGGGCTTGAACTGTTCTGTAATGTTTTATGTTCCATGTTGTATGTACATGTTCTATGTTTGATCATTAAACAGAAAATACTGTGGATCCTAAGCAGGTCAGACTACATTAGAAACGTGAACATTTCTGACTGAAGTGATAACTCCGCTCCCTTTTCCACAGACGTGCTGAACTCTTTAACATGCAGTACTTTTTGTGAATTAGCTACAGCAACACCAAGCTTTTCAGCTGCAAATCTGCTTCTCTGTTTATGGAGCTACGTCACCATAGTTCGCATCCATCTGTTATTACTCAGTAAGGAGCCCATATGCAGATATGTGTACAATATCCAACTTGGCAATGGGCCATAACATGGAGGCCAAGTCAATGGACAAGTTTAAAGCAAAGTTTGATAGGTTCTCAATTCATCAGGGTTTCAAAGGAAGGAGAATGGGTTTGGGAGGGATGACAAATCAGCCATGATGGAACGGTGGAGTAGACGCGACAGGCCGATTGGCCTAATTCTGCAGCAATGTCCTCGGGACTTGTGCCACCTGACCAGCTGAGTGTTTCCATCATTTCCTGTTTAATTTCAAGAGGTCCGACATCTCCAGTTTACTTATTTTTATGATTTTATTTAGAAATACAGCACAGTAACAGGCTCTTCCGGCCCAACGAGCCTGCACAACCCAATGACACCCATGTGAACAATTATCCTTCTAACCCGTACATCTTTGCAATGAGTTTCAGCTACTTCGAGGAGAGATTCCACACACTTGGGTAGCTGTCCCTGGGCTTTGGGCTAAGGGTCAAGCAACTTTACCAAACACTGGCTAGGCCACATTTGCACCATTGTCTGCATTCCTGGTCAGCACACGATCGCACACTGATGCTTGCACTGGAGGTGGAATTCATCGAGATGGAATTGGAGGAGATTCAGTATGTCACCAAAGAGTACAGCAAATCCCGAATGGTCTCTCTCTCTCCTTCTCACTCGATGCTGCTGGAGGATTGTGTCAGACTCTGGGGTCTTGGGCAAGGTTTAATTGCTGCGGTTTGTGGGTTGGACTCTGTAGTTCATGTGTTTCTGATCACATCTTTTTTGTTGCTATTTTGGGTGATTTTAATTGGGACAGCCTGCAGATAATGAATGACAGCGCTAGATTGAACTGAACTGTGTATGCCGGACTCTCTCCATTTTTTATTTTATATTCTGTGTTTTTCACTTTTTTTTGTCATTTGCTAATATTTTGTGCATGGGGGGGGGGGTCAATGCTTTTCTTTGAACGGGTTCCATGGATATCTTGGTTTCGTGGCTGTCTGTGGGAAGACGAATCTCAGGGCTGTATACTGCATACATACTTCCATAATAAATGTACTTTGAATCTTTGAATTTCTACGGATGTACCGTGGGGAGCGTTCTGACTGGCTGCATCATCATCTGGAATGGAGAGGCCGCAACACAGGATGGGAAAAAGCTGCAGAAAGTTGCAAAGTCAGCCAGCTCCATCATGGGCAGCAGCCTCCCCTGCAAGCGGAAGATGCCTCAAAAAAGCAGCAAGCGCAGTTAGAGATCCCCATCACCCAGGACGTGGCCCTTTTCTCACTCCTGCCTTCCGGGAGGAGGTACAGGAGCCTGAAGACACAATGAACCATTTTAGAACAGCTTCTTCCGCTGCACCATCAGATTCATGAACTGTCCGTAAACTTGACCTTGTTATTGCTTTTTCTTGCACTATTAATTTATTTTTATTATTTATAGTAACTTTTTGACTTTGCACGATACTGCTACAAAACAATAAATTTTGTGTCAAATGAAATAATAATAATAGGTGCCAATAAACCTGATTCCGGTTGTGAACTAGGCCAAATGGCTTTTTCAGTGCTGTGGAGTTCTGTGATTGATGATATGAGGGAAAGCTGATAAGGCAGATGGAGGCAGTCGCAGTCAATATGTGAATATTTAAAATCTTCTACTATCACAACATAGAAAACCTACAGCACAGTAAAGGCCCTTCAGCCCACAAAGTTGTGCCAAACATGTCCCTACCTTAGAAATTACTAGGGTTACCCATAGCCCTCTATTTTTCTAAGCTCCACGTACCTGTCCAGGAGCCTCTTAAAAGACCCTATCGTATCCGCCTCCACCACCGTTGCCGGCAGCCCATTCCACACACTCACCACTCTCTGCGTAAAAAACTTACCCCTGACATCTCCTCTATACCTGCTTCTACTTCAGCCCTGGGAAAAAGCCTCTGACTATCCACACGATCAATGCCCTATATTTCAAGAAATAAGCTTCATTTCTTGCAATAGCCTGCAATCTCTCTACAAATTTGTTCCTCTAAATCTCTCGGACTGTTAGGTGGTCTGTAATATAGCCCCATTAACGTGGTCATACCTTTCTAATTTCTCAGTTCCACCCATAATGCCTCAATGAACAAGCTCTCCTTTCTGCCCTGACTGAGTACTGCAATGACATTTTCCATGACTAGTAATGCCACCCCTCCTCTTTTAATCTTTCCTGGTCTATCACATCTAAAACAATGGAACCCCAAAATATTCAGCTGTCAGTCCTGTCCCTCCTGGAATCAAGTCTCACTAATGGCTACAACTTCATATTTCTACATGGATCAATACTCCTTGCATTGAAATGCACGCAGCTCAGAACTTTAGACCCACCACGCTCAACCTTTGGATTCCTGACTTTTGATGTCAAGCCTACATACAACTTTCTCCATAACCACTGCCTGTCTGGCATTCTGATTCCCATTCCCCTGCAACTCCAGTTTAACTCCCCCCTCCACCCCCCACCCACTGTGTAGAAAACCTTCCTAACCTTCCCGCTAGGATATTAGACCCCCCTCCAGTTCAGGTGCAAATTACCTGAAGTTCAAAACCTTTCTCAAATAACAATGGGGTCACTGTTCATGTGGAATCAGATTGGAGACCAACTGATATTCATTAATTGGGTTTGAAGATGACCATCCAGGTGTCTGCTGTACAGGAGCACGGTTAACCATGAACACATGGGATTCTGCAGAAGCTGGAAATCCAGAGCAACACACACACACATAGTACTGGAGGAAATCAGCAGATATGTCAGCATCTATGCAAATGAAAAAATCAAAGTTTTGGGCCGAGACCCTTCATCAGGACTGGAAAGGAAAGGATAAGATGTCAGAATAAAAAGGTGGGGGTGAGGGAAATGGTGACTAGCTAGAAGGTGAAGCCAAGTAAATGGGGGAGGGCAGATGAAGTAAGAAGCTGGGAGATGATAGGTGGAAAAGGTAAAGGGCTAAAGAAGAAGGAATCTGATTGGAGAGGAGAGTGGACCATAGGAGAAAGGGAAAAGGAAGGGCACCAGGGAGAGGTGATAGGCAGCTGAGAAGAGGTGGGGGGTGGGGGGGCAAAGTGGAGAATTGAAAGAGAGGGAGGGGGAGGGGAGAATTTGCCAGAAGTTGGAGAAACCGACATTTATGCTATCCATGGTACTTTATTAATTACAGAGATACGAGAGGTATACTGAGAGTATTAAGAGAACATGAATCCACATTCCTAAAATCCTGTGAGTTTAAATCTGGTCTTAGTAACAATACTGCTGAGGTCAGTTGTTTCAAGGCATCTCTCTCCCTGTGTGGGTCAGGGACAAGGACCCCACCCACCAACTCCCCCTACGTGTGACACTGACAGTGTGCAGCAGTCTCTGCAGACATCAGTGTCAGGAACTGGCAGGGAAGGTTTCACTGGACAACGCAGGCTGAAACTCACCCAGCCAATTTGTAATGAGATGTTCTGCTGAAGTTTTCTGATGTCATAGAGTCATGCAGCACATGAACAGGCCCTTCGGCCCAACCCATCCATGCTGAACAAGTTGCCCCATCCAAACATCCTCTTTACCTGCATTTGGCCCATGTCCCTCTAAATCAAGGCTTCCCAACCTTTTTTAATCATGGACCCCTACCATTGACTGAGGGGTCTGTGGACCACAGTCCTAAACCTTTCCAATCCACATTGTTACTGTACCAGCCTCAACCACATTTTCTGACAGCTCATTCCACATAGAGACCACCCTCTGTGTCAGGTGTCCTATTAAATCATTCCACTCTCAACCTTAAACTAATGTCCCCTACTTCTCGATTCCCTGACCGGGGCATTCACCCTCTCCATGCCCTCGTCATTTTATACACCTGTGTAAGGTCAACCCTCCGTCTCCCAGACGTCAAAGAATAAAGTCAGGTGTTTTAGTGATCGGATTGGGTGTGAGGGCTGCTTATCATACCAAAACTGTGTAAATTCAGGATCAGAATCACTTTTATTACCATTGACGTGCTTTGAAACTTGTTGTTTTGCAGCAGCAGTATATTGCAACATATGAAAATATACTATAAATTACTGCACAGTCTGGATGCTGTATATCAATGAAGTAAGCAGTACAAAATGAGAGTATTGTTCACGAGTTCACTGTCCATTCAGAAATCGGATGGCAGAGGGGAAGAAGCTGTTTCTGAAATAGAGTGCGTGTCGTCAGCTCCTGCACCTCCTCCTTTATGGTAGTAATGAGAAGAGGGCATGTCCAGGACGGTGAGGGTCCTTAAAAACGGATGCCACCTTTTTGAGGCATCGCCTTTTGAAGATGGAAATTCCAGCTCCTGGACACAGGTAACAGTGCGGGAAGAGTGTACTGGGGGCTCAGGGCACATTTACCCCACTCACAACTGCATTCACCTCCAGTGACAGGAAGAGCGCGACACTGTCACAGGCACCGTCTTCCAGGTGAGCGGTTAAATGTGTACACCCTCTACCAATCCTGGGGGCCATGGAAGATTGGGTTTTCAGAAAGAGAAGGGAAGATCTTTTTATTCCAGCTGCTGGTAGTCACAACACACACAAAAAAAGAACAGATTTGGCCACCAAGCACGTAAGTGTCACCAAGTTTCCGTTGCCCACTTAGCATGCAGATAACTTACTAAGCCTAACCAATACGTCTTTGGAATGTGTGAGGAAACGGGAGTAACTGGAAAAAACTCATGGCATGACAGGGAGAATGGACAAACGGATTACCAACAGCGGCGGGAGTTGAACCCTGATGAGTGATCGCTGGCGCTCCTGAGGCTGCAAACAAACTTTCCAAAATTGTAAGTTTATGAGGGAATATTGTTTTGTTTTGGTACCGAAGTCACTCCCTTCCTATAAGGCAGATATCTGTTGGACCATGAATCATAATTACGTGAGGGGATGATTCACAGTTGTGGCAAGGCCTGATAATAAATTTCACTGCCTGAAGAACAGAATCCTGCAAAGTACAGAGCTGGAGCTCAGCTATTAGATCTGCACTGTGCTCCAGAACAAAATCATTATCAATTTTGTGTCATTTTAATCTTCATCTGTCTGTCAGAAATAGAGTAATTAGCTTTGAAATGATCTGAAATTCTGAATCAAGGTACAGAGATTGCACAGACCAGTTGAGAGTAATTAGAACATAAGATATTTAACAAGAAGGGAAGATTGATCTATCGCCATTAAAGATTTAAGGGCTGTCCCAGGTTGGGCTGACTATGAGCTGAAAACTGAACTCTGCACAGGTCGGTTGTGGGAGGGATGGTTGGGAGCTAAATGGCAATAACAAATACCAATCCCGGACACTGCAGAGTACCTCACTACTTTCCTCTCTTTTTGCACTGTTTATTTAACTTCTATATCCTTTTCTGAGTGGCGGGGTTGAGATTGGTTTCTACCAAAGGGGGTGTAAGGAGCTCCTTCCCTCTGCTAGCCTGCAGATCACCCATGGGCCAGGTATATTACCTGCTTAGCCCCCATTCAGTGTCACGCGAAGCCATGGAAGAAGGTGGTGGGTGATCGTATGGGCAGCCCAAGTACTGGTTATGTGACCACTGACACCAGGCAGACAATCTCTGGAGTACTGACAATGGCTGGGGTCACCCATCTTGTAAAGACCCTGCCCAGAAGAAGGGAATGGCAAACCACTTCTGGTGAAATATTTGCCAAGAACAGTCATGGTCACCATGATCGCCCACATCATACGACTTAGCAAGTAATGATGACAATGATGATATATTCATTGTAATTTATAGTCATCCTTTTATGCATTGAACTGCTCCACTGCCACAAAACAGTAGATTTCACAGCATGTGTCCGTGATAATAAACCTGATTCTGATTCTGGGCGGGTGAGGCAGGAACCCAACTGATGGAGCAGGTGGCTGTTCGACTCATCCAACACCAGTAAGATGATAGCTGATCTAACCTGGGCCTTACCCATGCTGTACCTGCCTCTTCCCCCACCTCCCTCTCACTGTCCACCCCCACGGCAGCCAGCACCCAAGTTCAGGTCATTAACTCCATCCAAAGAAACAGTGAGGGTAATAAAATCTTCTACCGAGGATAACCTACAGTTCTTACCCTGTCGGGTCAGTATATCC